>NW_010972587.1:14316668-14456381 GCF_000737465.1 Haliaeetus leucocephalus
GCCCCCCAAACGGGGGGGGGGGGGGGGAGCAAGCGTGACCCCACCGCAGGCCTCTGGCTCCTGCCTAGCAACAGCATCCACCGGCGCGCTGGTGGTACGCTCTTCCTCCCCGCGCTGGAAGAACAAATGCTAATATTCTTCGCATGTGACTCCAGAAACTGAATAATAGGAGCTGACCTGACCAGAAATGCCAGGATCACAAAGTCTCAGGAGTTTAGTCGCTAGCATAATGCATCATTATGCTGGTGAACCAAACTCCTTGCTTGCTGTTTGCAGCCACATTAAATATAAATAAGAGAACTAAACAAACCACTGAAAAATAGTCTAATTAAATTGTGCAGTGAGATAGGCCCATGGCTTTTAGTGCTTTTAATTCCCCATGAAAAAAAAAAGTATTCTCTTTCCTTCTTTTTCATGACATTTGTTCCCACACAGAAAGGCTAAAAGCAGCTGGCGTTGGCTTGTCGCTAATAAAGGACTTTCTCCTGCAAACTTGCCTGTGAATGACTTTGCAGGGTTAAGCAAAGCATCTGCAGGACCAAACCAAGACTTAGAACAGTGAATATGATCAGACTTCATTTGTGTGGCTGCTGATCTCCTCTGCAGAATAACCCCCGTGCCTGGCAGGGCCCTTTGCTCTCTGGCCTGAAGAAGGAGGGGAGTCAGGGGCACAGCACGGCATGGCACAGCATGGCACGGCACGGCACGCTGCCACCGTGCCAGGTCCTCTTCTCTGCCCGGGCTGAAGACCATGATCAGCTGCAAGCACGTCCTTTGGGAGTCGGCGTTACTACTCACGGGCTGAAAGATAAGCAGGTGCGTAAATGCTGTGTAAGCCAAGGTCTAATGGGGAGTACTTGTATCTCCCCCGTGTGAAGCGTGTCCTACACAAGTTTTACAAAAGTTTGAAGTGCCAGGCTCCACAAGTAGCAGTTACAGCCTTTTAGTTTTCAGGGCTCCTTCTCACTTGAAGGATTCATAAAAACAACTTTCTTCAGCTCTAGCTGTCTGCACTTCTCCCTAAAGGAGAAGTATCTATTAAACTTTTTATGATATGTAAACAAGTACATTTCCTTTAAAAATGACAGTGTTTTCACAAACAGTGCCCCAGTCCCTGGATTTAGCTCCAGAGAGGTATTTCATGGAAAATACCTTCCAGTCACTCTGCTTCTGATTACAATAGCAGATCTGAAAAATGGCCACTTGCCACATAGTCCTCCAAGCACTCATAATATCCCCCTTTTCCCAAATCAAACGCATTTGAATTTCTTTGCCTCATAGAATCCAGCAGCTTTTTTGGGTGAGGAAAAACACATATTCTGGAAAATGAGAGGCTGAATATTTCCCTCTGGATTCGGGTTGATAAATATTAAAGAATGGCAGCAGTTCTGATTCTCAGAGAAGAAAAAAGACACTACTCCAATCTCCTGAGCCATATTGGAAAGCTTATTTTATTTAGCAAAGAGAGTGATGAAAATTGCACTGGAGACGTCAACACTTTGGTAGCCCCGAAGCATTTTGGCACTCTCCGATTACATGAACTGAATCGAGAGAGGCTGCCCCAGTGCTGTGCTCGCTGCCTGTCCTAACAGGTGTATCAGGGAATGTTTGCCAAAAAGGCGGAGAATGGTGCATTTCTGATGAGCCAGTGGATGCCGTGTAGCCAGAGAAGTAGCTCGATGATAATAATATGTCAAAACACAAGCAAAACATAACCTTCTGTGAATCTCTGAGTGCTTTTTTTTTGCTTGCAGTCTGTAGCCTCTTGAAAATATTAGGATTAGGCAACGTATTTTAAATCACTTCAACAGCCGTTTTTAGAAAAGAACATGCTGTCTGGGCTCTACAACTCACCAATCACGTAAGATGAAATAGGCCACAAACACCCAAACCTAACCCCTCTTTTGGTCCTTAATCAAAACGTGTAACATTTCAAAATTCTCTAGCAACAGCTTTTCTAAAAATAGGTATTTAGGCTATCAGTGCAGAGTATTCTTCTAACCTTTTCAAAAGTGTTTGCAAATGACAAAATTGTTCCTATTGTAATTAATGGCATTATGTTAAGGAATATTGGGGAAACACACCTAAAGGCTCTGACAATAATTTTGTTCCTAATATATTCCCCTGGTTTGCCTTTGAACTCTGTTATTCCTTGCCTTGCAGCTGTGTTTAATGAGTGGTGAGATTATTCAAATGAGCCCACAGCAGAACATTGTTTTCTTAGTTCCTAGATCTTGAGAAGACATCTCCTGCCACAGTCAGTAGGTAAAACCTGATTCACAACCTTAGCATCGAATTCAATTTTATGCTTAAGGGTTTGTAAGTACCTTCGTACCCTATAAATATAATTGTGCTCGGCTGTGATGGAGCTGATCTCTACTTACAGCAGCTGCCAATGAGCCGGCAATAAAACAAAGGGAGAAACAGCTCAGCCTGTCACCGATGAGTGAGAAGCCAAATGTGACTGTGCTTATGCCGTGGCATACAGGCTTCTGCGAGTGGATTGCAAAGAGAGCTTACAGGACACTCAGATGCAGCAGATTTGTATATGGGAGCTTGTTGCCATCTGTTATTTCCCATTCTTAACCACTGGGTTTAGTCCCTGGGAGAGAAAAGTGAGACAGAAAGAAATTTAATTCCTTACGAAGATATATTGCATGAGAGACATTTTCCAGCATGGAAAAAAATTAATAAGGTCCAATTTAAAACTGATAAATAGTCAATTCAGTATGGTAGGATTAAGGATTTTTCCTAAGGAATTTACCAAGAGATAAGCATCTCATGAATAAATAAATTCAGCTGCAGCACACTAATGTATTTATTGATTCAGAAGCCATTTGTTTGAGAGTTTGCCCCTGAGGAGCAGAAGGTACCCTATTATTATTGATAATATATGAGTTACAGTTATATTCAGAAACGACAAACTACATTTAAATGATGTCTCGGGGTTAGAACAAGAACCCACCAAAGCCAGGAAATTCAAAGTTAAGTGTGACACTATGTCAGAATGCATGGTGTCAGGCAAAATGACAGTTGTGTCTTCGCATATCTTGGCTTCTGTGGTTTATATCTCAATTTTAATGGCATAGAAGTGATATCATTTCCCTCTAAATTCATTTTTGTTTTACTTTATCATAAATAAAACAGAACAGGGCAGGACTGTGCATATGGAAGGAGGCCACAACAGCTCTCCTGAGGTAATATCTGCCCGTGATAGAAATGACTCTTTACCACTTGTCTGAAGACCTACTTTCCAAATTGCTTATTATTTATTAGTTGCATGTTTGCCTGGTTAAACAATTTATTGATAGCTTTTGCAGGCAGGTATAAGGACAAAATACCTGGCCAAGAAGCTTACAGAGGGGATAGGCGACAGAAAAACAAGGCTTGTAGGGAGGTTAAAGAAATCACAGGAGCGCGGCTCTGAGCGGTGCTGGGACTTAGAGCTTTTTCAAAGACAGAAAGATTTTTATTTTTTTTTTCCAGCTGTCCCTTTTGCTAACATCTTCTGGGGGAAAACATCTTGAAGATGACATCCACCGTGCTGGAGACTCAAATGTCACGTCCGTGCTCTGCCTTGAACAGCGGCTGCTGGTGCCCCTACATCCAGTTGGGTGCTGTGCAGTCAGGGGGGCTGAGCTGGTTCATGCTGCCCGTCCCCCCCGAGGAACACAGCCCCTCTCTTGGGGGGTCTCAGGGGAGATCTTGCAAGAGACCTTTGATCTTTTCATAATCCACATCCTTGAAGGAACAGAAGGATCTCCTGCCTGTGTACTAGCTAGCTGCGCTGTACGCGTAATTTCCTTGCGGGTGGCAAAAGGTTTAGCTAAAACTACGCTTTCCTAGGTAGGGGAAAACCCACGTTTGCCTTTACCGTGCCCTGGCAGGCAATTCATGAAGCTTAAATTATAATTGGTCGGAATAAGCTATGCTCCTAATCCTCTTTATTTGTGCAGCTCCCAGGGGTCTCCCAGGTTACAGAAACTTTTACCCTTCTGTGTCTCAGCTCCTGGATCCAAACGGGGAACCCACACCGTGAATTTGTTGCACGTTGCAGAGGACACCGCATCTGCTCATCAGTGGCAGGATTATATTCGCAGATCAATGTATTCATAGAAATTACAAAGGTTACACTCCAGGTTAACTGCCAGGCAGCAAGTTGGGGGATCCGTCCACTTTAGGGAGGGCGGTTCAGGAATGCTGGACTATTTAAAGGGCTGACATAACAAGTGCTCCATAGGCTGTTTCTCACCTGTGTGACAAAACTGACAACCTAGCCCCTTTCTCTACTTATCTTACTGCAGTGAGAGATGTAAGGTAGATGCCCAGGTGAGGCTCCTCTGTCTGAATATGAGGCTTGATAATTATATTTCTCTCAAAGGTATCCCAGCCGAGGTTTGCCTTCAAAAACAAACACAGTACATATATATCTTTTGCACACAGCGGGCAAATTCTCAGGCAGCAACTCTTGAGATGTTTGTGTTCATAAAAGTCCATCATAGTAATAATGAGATTTTTTTTTCAAAGGTTGAAGAAATAAAGCCACAGATGTGATGAATTTCAGGTGGCCATTAATAGTTTGAACTTGGCTAAGTTACAAAACTGCCAGAAATTCTCACAAAAGATTATGAAAAGCTGGTGCAGGTGAGATCTGTTTGATCTGCTTATTGGAAGCGGGGTGGGAGGTAATGTTCTTTGAAGGCAATTTTACAAATAATTTCTACTCTCCTAGACCTGGTCAGCATTTCAGCATGTGACTAATAACTAGGCTCATGGACAGGGCCTTCTTTTTTTTCATCCCTGATACCCTTACAGCGGTAATCATGCATCTTGTCAGTTGTTATAAAGATAAAGACAAATGTTCTCCATTGCTGTACTGTCAGCGCATTTCAGTACAAGCAGAAGGGTAGCACAGCACACCTGTTAGATGTGTGGAATATACCATTTGTCTTGTCAACGCCGCAGAATCGGGTGTACTCGGAGATGACAGGATCTTTGGCGCAGGAAAAAATTTAGGTCTGCTCTTTACATTGCCGTTGACCATTCTGCTGCCATCTCTGCACCTCCCCAAGGCTCTTCAACAAGTTAGGAGATAGGGAGCGAGATTCTCTCCAAAACCGCTACTTTTTACATGCGGAAAAAACTTGCCTTTTCATTTGGCACACCTCATATAGAAAACCAGTGAGCTATACATTCATTATTAAATACACGCAGTGTGACTTGGAGGCAGAAGTTCATGATCATGACCTTTCTTCTTTTATTACATTCAGCTTTTGAAGAAACAGATGGGGTTTAGCTTAACTGTTAACATAAATTGCCGTATGGAACAAAACACAGCTGATTATTATATTAACACTGATTTTAATATGTTTCATCATGTTATTGCGGCTCCAGTTGTCAGGCTATTCTGTTCAGTATATTCATTCAAGAAATTTAATGTTGTATCTTACAAATTGAGATCCTATTACAAACATATGGTGTATAAATAGATTTTGCCACCTGGTGACTGTTAAAAATCTGTAAGGAGGAGATTGCCATAGTGTTAACTCCTCCCTGCTGGAAGTCAATTTTCCAATCACAGACATTTTAAAGAAATGCTAAGAGGTGGAAGCTCTTGATTTGCTGCTGTGACAAAGGGTTAATTGTGCTAATTGCATTGTAATACCTGCTCAGTTTAAAGTCTTTCCCCGTTGTGATTGTCTTGGGAGTCAAATTGTTTTTAAATTGGTTTGTCACTTGAATGCATTTGGAACTTTGTGATTAGGGTTGTGGAAACCGAGATAATGTCTAAGTTATATAACAGTTCCTTCCATAATCAATCACTGTCTCATTTTAGATCTACCTAAGAAGGTTCCTGCACACATGGGAATACGCCGATTGAGGTAATGGATGAGGTAAGCTAGCTGCTTGCTGGCTGTGAACATTTGCGTTTCTTTCCACCAGTGAGTGCTGTATGGAATATTTGTGGGCTCTCTGCTTTCTAGAGTCAGGCCCATGACCTCCATGAGTTATGGTACACCATGAAATGAGCAGTTAAAAAAAAAAAAATCCTCTCCTAAATCTTAAGAACGCTTGCTTAATCGTGTTGCTCTTGTCTGCTCTAACAAACAAAGAAATAAGGCAGCAGACTCTATTCATTGACCATTCGAGTCAATGGACAGATTTTTATGGGACGAGCACCAGGCCTGGGGATCTGGCAGTTTGCAAAGCAGGTGGGGAGCTTTGTTACTCAGGGCAGCCTGTTTAGCTGCGCCTGACAGAAAAGACCTACAAATACGAGTCCTGCAGGCTTGTTCCTTTGTTTATGGATTGGTAAAGGTATTGAAATGTATCTATGAGGTAGTGAGAAAGGGATGAGGTTGCTAGTAAGAATACCTAATTAATAGGTTGAGTTGTAAGGAGGTGGCTCCAATGGTAATTGGTGATCTTGGCAAAGGTAGCAGTGCCTATGCTCTGTAATGACCTGAGCACCATAAATGCTGAAGATAGATGGGTAGACTTGATAGCAATACAGTTACTCCAACAGTGTTATAGGGGCCAAGTAAAGGGCAAGTAATTCCCTAGGGAGGAAACTGATAAAAGGCATCAGGGTAGATTGATGGAAGGAAGAGGAAATGGGTTAGCTGGAATTTATTGCAGAGCTGGGCAGTGCTTGCCGCGGACAGAGTGGAAATATGAAAGAGAACTGAGTGGCAGTAACAGCCAGATAGACAAAGTGGAAGCAGCTAACGGGGAAAGGAGACCGAAGAGGCGATTCGGGTGCTGGATGGAGAAATGCGTATAGGCGGGAGCTGGGCGCACAAGAGGCAGGCGTGGGAGGCTGGGATGTGGGGGATCCGAGTGGGACACGGGTGGGGGGGTCAGGGCCATGCGGGGATGAGCAGTGAAGAAGGGAGCAATGATGGACGGGGCCGGTGAGCGTTGCGAGCAGGCTGTGGATGTCGCGAGCTGTGACGGGGACAGAGGGATGAACTGAAAGCTGTAGCAACCTTAGCACACTGGGGACAACGTGTAGGAAACGCTCTCTTAGACCTGTAGGCAGCTCTGAGGTGATGGGGCCTTTGCCCGTGGCTATGGTGTGCCTAATAAAAAGTCATTGCCTAAGCTACAGACCGCTGAAAGCATGGGGATTGTCGGCAGCAAAAGAAAAAACAATAGCAGCACAGAGAAGTGAATTCTCTCCCCAGCACATCCTTGATTCACTGCACAGTCAGCCTCCTTAAACCAGCTGTGCCAGGCGACCCATGGGAGGACTACGGAAAAATCACTGAAGCCTTTTGTATCTAAAGCAAGTATCAGAGGTGCTGGAAACAAAACAGATAAGATCCAGAGGACTTGTCAGGCCATTCATGTGTCCCACGCCAATGCATCAGTGTCCAGTTGCTGCCTCACAGCAGTTTCTGGTTACCCAATGGTCCTGGTTACCCCGTGACGTATGTTCATTGGGTTTCCTTGGCTGTTATCCCACAACTGAAGGGAAAGTCTAGAGATCTGGTCATCACCAGAATTTCTGTCTTCACTCTGGAATAATCAGACCTCTTTCTGTTTTGGTCTTGCCATGGGCAAACTATTTTAATTTTGACTACTGCAAGCAGGAGTGTGTTTTCATCCATTCATTTTCTTACCTTCTCTGGACCTGGTTATTTTGCCTTGGCTAAGATTTTGTCGAAAACAGGTACACGTTTGTCCTGCAGCCTTCTGTTGTGCATCTGACCCTACTTGTGCTATTTCTTTTTCCTGTAGAAATGCTTAAATCACTACAGTAGTTAATGATGAAAATACTATATAGCATATATCAAGATGATGACATAGAAATTTACAATCAAGATAAATTATTGTCAGTATTTTTTCTAGTATTTTTTGTCAGATATAAACTGCATAGAACACAACTTGTTAGTGAGACAGAAATGTACTGTATCAAGTTACTGTTCTGTGGCTTCTAAATGACTTTAAATCACATTGTATCCGATAATTACTAATGCTCCATTAAAGATCGGAAAGGCAATTTATTAGGGACTCCCAAAAGTCTTCTTTAAGCAGTGCAATCTGTGTTTGGTTAAAAGTTTACATAAAATCAATACAAAATTATAGCAGCATAAATAGTTAAACAGTTCTCCGTTAATGTTATACTTGAATTGGTTCTGCTCTCGACAATTTGGAAAATGTAAGCTGCAGAGGAAGGGTAGCTGAGATCTCAGGGAAGGAGGATGCAAATGATTTTGCTGTTCTGAATGCTATGTGGAATGGAAGACCATCAATCTCTTACTTGCCAGTGATGTCTTCGTGGTCTTTTTTTTCATCTCCTGGAGGAATCTTGAAAGTGTCATCAAAATAATAGCAAGAGAAAGTTTTTACTGCATGTTAGTTCTTGCTAGCAAAATGTTTAATATCATTCCTTGGTAAGAAGTGGTTCTAATTTTAATTAAGGTCCAAATCATCTCCTCTCTACACAAAAATAAGAACAGTAAAGCAGCAGGTGCTGAGGCTGGGGAATAAGTGTTTCATTCCTTAAAATAAAATTGAGGACAAAAAAACCCTCCAAACAAACCACAGGTGAAAAATAAACTAAGGAAAATTACTTTCACCTCCACCTACTCTGCCAATTTATTTACTAGGACATTATTTACCTCTGTCTAAAAGTCTTATAACCTTAAAAAAAAAAAGCTAAACCACTTGTCAATTTTCCAGCCTTGCAGGGTAATTTCAACAGTTTGATTAGGAATTGAACGTATGTTCTACTTACTGAACTAAAGCAATGGATTAGTCATAGCTGGTGTCAGACGTTGTTTTTGTTTACAAAGTGGCAGTGTTGGGTATACCTAAAGAAAGACTCCCAAAAGTCACATTTGTACCACGAGCAAATGGTTCAAACCTCAAGCTGGAAACATACACATTAATTCTTTTTCTCTTCTTGGCAAGCAAGGTAAAAGAAATCATCTCAAAAGTCAGCTCAGAGCACTGCTGCTAAGAGGGACATAGCTGCACAAGACAGAGCAGGGGCAGAGGCGGGTAATCTGTTGATTCCCATTGTATTAGCCAAGAATAAAGAAGGGGTGGTTTGTATCTGATTTGGAAGGGCGTAAGCAGCAAAGTATTTGCAAAGAATTTAATCGGTGTCCCATATTGCTTGTATCCCATTCGTTTCTCTAGCCGGGTCTTTGAAAGCCTCCGCTGTCTGGGCTTTGAGAAACCCACGCAAAAGGACTCCCATTCTGTAGGGCTTTTCATCCCACCCAAAAGCAAAGCGACCTGTGACTTTGCGCCACAGCAAGTTTTCATAACTATCTTCATGTGAAGAACTTCTTTTGCCCATCAGTACTCTGGACACCAGGGAGACATGCAATTTTATGGCAAGTGAAGGATATGCTGTTTGGCAAAAGCGTTGCTTTTCCCGGTAAAGCAGACTGAAGGCCGTGGTGTAACGAACTTGCTTGGCTCACCACAGATCAACCTTAGGAAGAAAGGTCTGTATTTAGGATGTATGAAAAAATCAGCAGGCCTTCCCTACCTGAACATCCTATTTGCTTTAGACATAAAATCTAATTTCTTAATGAGGGTATGTGTGGATCTTATCAACCTGCAGTTAATGATAAAAGCAAATCTTATAAACAGGCAGACTTTAAATAACACATTAAGCCTTATCACTGATGATATCTTTAATTACAGTAAAGCAAATTGTAAGACAGTCTAATGGGAAATACAAATTACTTGTTAAAATTATTAACAGAGTTAATGTGCTTACATTTGTTTATGTGTACAGGAATCATTTCAAATATTTGACTGCAATGACAATATGTGTAAAGATCAATTAAAAGTCAGGAAGATGAGATATTGGATTTTCAGACCTTAATAGGATTTCATCTGCACTTGTTATATTATGTTATCCACTTATAATTGAGCTTCCATCATATCATAGAATCTGTCACTTCACCAATTTATATTTCTAACCTCTAATGAAACTTCTATTTGCTAAGGAGAATTTTTGAAACCCATGATCCTGGTGGAGCTGTCTGGTACAAGCATTAATCTGCCCCACTCAGAGATTGAGGTTTCAGGCTATCGACACAAAAACCAAATGTAGCAGTGGCAATGCCTAGGTAGTCGCCGACTTCACAAACATTGCTACATTCACAAGTTGATCTCATAAGTAGCTTAGGTGGAGTAAAAGGCAGTTTTATGTATAAGAAGCAAGGTAAACCGGTAAGCTGAAAATTGCTATGAGTCCGTCTAATATGAGTTTATTAAATTCAGCGGAATGAAAATAACTGCCAAAAATGCAACAAAAATACTTTTGTTTACTTGTCTGCTCTGTCGGCCCTGGTCCAGCCGAGGCTATGCCCCTGGAATGGGTCTGTGATAATCCATTAGCACCAGTTTTGGGGTCCTCTTGGAGTTGCTCAAACTCACTGGTGGTTTCCAGCCATGCGACGCTGATGGGGACCCCCTACAAGTCATGGCTATGGCCCCACTTCATCCAGCCCCCTCCATCCTTTGCATTGGCTGATGAGATGCAGTCACTCCAGCGGAGTGGTCTATTGGCACTTTGACTGGGGAGGTGTGAGTGTTAGGATGAGCCCCCTGTTACATGAACACAAGCTCAAAAATAGTGTAAAGCCAGGGTCTTTCAGTGTTCTCAGGCTGAAGCTATTGTAAACAAAAGTGATCGCTCTAAACTAATACCCTTGTAATTTAGCTTATCTTTTCTTCTAGTTTCCATGCAGTATTCCAAGGCAATAATTTGTGCATAAAGTGGACCTTGGCCAAGATATTTCTATGGAGAGCTAACATTTTAGCAGTACTTTATTGTAACAGCAAGATTAACCTTGAAACCAACAGATGTTGCTTTGAAATGATCTGATGTAAGGTAGTCTGCAAGAACAAGCTTAGATGATAATGATGGGAAAAACACCAGACAGAGCATATACTGATGCTGTGTTTGAAAGCACCTATCCATATTAAATTTTCTGGCAAACAATATATATATATTTTAAAAACTTTTTAGAAAGCAGAAGAAGTTAAGTTTTTCCTGACATCAGTCTGACCCTTATTTAAACTCTCCACTGCTAGAGATTGTCTCAATTGATTACACCTGGGACATTAAGTAATGTGCTACAAAGATACCACATTGCACTCTGTCTTCTCTGGTATTTGCTGCTTAAAATAAAAAAATATTTTCAGAAAAAAAAGCTTGAGAAAAAAAAAAAAAAGGAGAGAATATGAAAGAATATATGCCAGGTTCTCTGGCGGTATAAACTGGTATTGCTCCTAGCCTAGCCCCAGGTTTATTTACAGAGCCAAATACTGTTGCTGAGCTGATTTTTAATGACATGAGAAAAAGCTGAATAGAAATAGACTTGCAAAATAAGGCAAAGCACATATGATTAAAACTACAACAACTTTCAGGAAAACAAGTCTCACACCACAGGCTGTCCGTGCTGACCGGCAAGCGTTCCCTGTGGTGCCCTGGTCACCAGCTGTATCGCCGTTCTCCAGCTGAACAATAACCCCATTTTAAACACTAAACATAGAGTAGCAAATGTTTTTGTATGAGTGTGGGCACCCGCGGCTGCGAGGAGCGGTTGTGTGTGTGCTCATCCGCCCACAAAGGCGGTCAAGGAGGGCTCTGAAAGCCAGCAGGAACATCCGAGACCACCGGGCAGCTTACCAATGCTCTGATTTACGCCTGTCCTCTCCGAAATATTGGGGTCCCCAGTCCCAGGTGAGTGTCCTGAGCACCACAGTTGCTCTGGGGGTTTAATGACTCAGGTCCCAGCAATGCGTTCCCCGCAGCAGATGAGGTTTTGTGGGCATTGCCCACCGCCTCACCCCACAGCGCTCCTGGATGGGCGTCTGGGGCAGAGACCCTTGTCCAAGGGATCACCCTTTTGGCATCTTGCTGTCTAGATTTTTAGAAAAAGAAAAGAAAAAAAACCATCTCCGCTCATTGCAGGACTAGGTTCTGGGTGATGCTCATCTCATGCAGCATGGGGCTCACTGAGGCAATTGCTCCTGCACTCCTCTGAATGCTAAAAGTGATCGTATGGGGGGGATTCAGGATCATGCAGAACTGGTACATTGCACGCGTAGGCATAAGTTAGAGTTGCCTCAGAGTGTACGAAGTGTTGAACCTCCAGAGGCAATAGGCCAAAATTTGTAGTTTCCCCCTTAAAAACAAGGAACTGCTTTCATTATTTTATTTGCTGGCTTGTTACTATGGCAACATTTATATGAATAATTCATTCCTTCTTCAACTTTCTCTTAACAAAGTCAAAGACTGCATCCTAAATATCTAAGCAGACCAAACTCTTTTTGTTTTCCTTCCACTTTTTCCAGCTAAAATGGTGTTGCAATCCTTTAGTATTATTATGCCTGAGACAAGCATTATTCTCAATTATTATTGGTCATGGCCTGAAATTATTAAGCATTCAGTCCTTTCCATGATGCTTTCACTTAGAGATTATTTTAGTCTATTCTTTTTGTTAATTGATCTTCTTAAGCCAAAACATTTTAAAAAATTATATGTGTGATAGTAGCCTTTAAATACCCTATAACTTCTCCGAGTTATTTTCCCCTTGCTGATACTTGCTAATTTAATGAGAAAGACTAGCCAGACATGGTCATTGAAAGCCCCAAATTTCACTTTGACTGTGAAGCGCATCCCTGAATCTGCAGTGAAACTGCCGAACGTGTCAGACGGTGGCTGCCTGTGATCCCACCGAGTCGGCCAGGAGCGATGCCCTACAAAGCTCCGGGTACCACAGACCTGGCCAGCAGCCGAAGGGAAAACGATTTTGCAGAGGAAGCGAATAGTCTGGCAGAGGACTTGGTGGCACACAGAGGGGCAAAAGCCTTAATGAAAAGCAGGAGAGGTTCCTCCCGAGATCAGCCCGTGGGCGACCACCGCGGTGGGATGGCAGCACAAAGGTAGAAAGCGAGCGGCACCACGCAGCCGTTGCAGAAACCCAGCATCCTGGTCACTCCCTTGGGTTGCACTTTGACAACATCCTCAATTTTCTGTTGGTTTTAATTTACCGACTGTTTTCACCAGAAAACTCGTGGGATTGCTAGGAGCGCCTTTTGCCCCCCACTAAAATATTTCAAAGCCACTCATACCTACAGTTGGAGGAGAAAGATGAGCTCTTCATATTGCCTTTTGCAAAATGTTTTTTATTGTTGAAGGGATGTGGAGCTGTTTCAAAGATTTTTTGAGTGATTTCCAGTGTCTCAAAAATTTTGTTCTAATTTAGTAGATCTTTGAAAAGAAGCAATTCACTTGATGACTCTTCAGCTGCTTCACTTTTCATCCCATTTCCTCTTCACATAGCCTGATACTTATTGACTTAAAATCATACAAAAAAAAAAAAAAAGATTTGTGGAACTTTCCTAGAGTTGCAAATGAGGAAGCCTGTCAATACTTTTCATAATCCAGAAAAAAGCCACTTAGGGATAGCTGACATTTTACGAAATCAAAGCAACTGTTCTGCTATATTTTTAAAGATTTGGACAACTCCTGAAAAGAAAAATGAGAAAAAGTGCTCCCGATTCTGAGCGAATACAGATTTTTTTTTTTAATGACATTCTCAGTCAATTTCCTATGTAATATGAATGATCAGCAAGCAGAGTTGTCTGATTTTTGTCATATTTATTAATGATGTACAATACTAGCATGGTACCCTGTGCAAATTATAAGCTGATTAGTTTTCAGCCGTGTCAGCTAGTACTTTGATCCTGTCTGAGTTGATATGCTAAGCAAGGAGAAAGTAAATCATTGCTTAGGTGGGAAGCCTATATCAATACCACATGCTTCTTAGCAAGGCAGGAGAGGAACAACTTATAGTTCATCTAGATTGTTTCTTGTGCTCGAGCCAGCCCAGCCAGAGCTGGGTCAGGTACACTGAGCGCTGTTAGCCTGTGCTGCGTAAGTGTATAGAAAAAATATCTCCATGCTGCAGAAAACGGTGATGGGCATTTGGTAGGTCCAGGTTGAGACAGTACCAAGTCCAAATGGCAGCAGAAATTGTGCTGCCGGCAATGCTCTGGTTTAACTGGGCCATGAAGCTGAGGGTCTCCCCACCTTCATGCACTGCAGACAGCTTTTCTTTAAGCCTCTGACTATTAATCCTCATGGCTTTGCCAAATCTCCGTTTGTGACTGCTTTGCTCCTTGCAGCTCCCCCTGTAGCCAAGCCCCCAACTTCTTAAAATTAATGTGCATGACTGCATGCCATTAAATAGTTGCAAGATTTCACCCTCAAAAGGTCACGTTTTATCAGTAGACAGGGCACTTCTGTTGACAGCTTGAGTTAGGCAATGTGTGTATGCACATCTGGGCGTGCATATGCCTATGACGAAGTGGTGTGAGCAAGATATAATTGTAATGTTGGGCAAAGGTTCAAGAAACTAGTGTCTCTCCATTAGGTCAAAGCAACACTGTCCTTTAATGTAGCATTATAAAGTGTGACACAGATAACTAGATTAAGAATGCGAACTCGAAGCTACTCTAATTCAATAGTTATTTGAATTACAATACTGTGAAGATACATACCATGTCTTGTGACAGAAAAGAGAAAGGCTTTAATAGTTTCTATTTAACAACTGCAACACATCCTACAATTTAACTCTTCTCATTATGGCTTTTATTTCATTGCACTGTACAATATTTTGCTGCGAGAGATCTGTATATCTGTGTGCATGAAGTAAGGTGATGGCTTTACAAATATCTCATTCTGACTGCATCCTCCAAATCATTGCACAGGGAGGGAAGAAAGAGGGAGCAGACGGGTTGCATGGGAAATGACGGTAGAGCATAATCTTTTAAAGCACCTTGTCACAGAAGCACAGTTAGGACCATATTGATCACAAAACTCACTACCTTGTAGGAATGATGCAGGATATGCTAAGGCATTGCAAACAATGGGAAATGAAACTTTCCATCGTTAGACAAATGGTTTTATTATTCCTTACTGCTTTGTGGAAAACAAATAGATGACTTTGTCAAGGTGGGAAAGGAAGGCAACAGAAAATACATTGCATTCTCATTATCAGATTGTGTTTATTTCTCTTGTGTGTTACAGTTTCAGTCTGCTGGTACTTTCTCTGCTCAGAGGGCAGACCCAAAATGAATCTGATCATGCCTGGCACCAAATATGAAAGCCCTTGATATATTTCTTTGCTCTGTTGGGTGCCTATAGTGAACAGCATTTTATTTTTTAGTCATCCATGTTATACACAAGAGTCCAATTTGGTGAAGTTTTCTTGCTCAGAAAGCCATACAGGCATGGACTTTAATCAACAGGATTTAAAGTGGGCTTTAAAATAAGTCTTTAATAGTGTAGTCCTCGACAGCAATGTAAATGGACTTATGTATATACTTAAATGTATTCCTGAGCTAAAAATATAATTCATATGAGAAATCTCTGAGACACCGGTAAGCTCTCAGCTGCACTTATGTCCTCTGTAAAATGGGAATAATTGTACTGATGGCATAAGCCTTTCAGGAAATCCGTGATATAATGTTGAAAGCAGCTTGCATACAGCAGCCTCCCGAGGGACGTGATTCCCTTTGCTGTCCGAGTGAAAGACGTGGTCCCGGGGTGCTGACAACGCTGCGGGTTGCACATGAGGATAAGAACACATATGCTATAGGAGAGGGACACGGAGCGAGGGAGCTTGGCTTCGAGAAGGATCAGAAAGAAGGGGGATGAAATTTTGCCAGCGGTGGTCCCGGAGCTGCCCTCCCTGATGTTTTTAGCCCCAACTGCTTTCCAAGCCTCCTCAGCAGAAGCTGCTCCCAAAGAAGGGAGAGAGGGCAACCAACTTTGCCTTTTCTTGCTCTTTCCAGTGCCTTGCTGATGAGGCTTGGCTTATTCTTTGAGTAGTGCTGGTTGAGGAAGAGGGAAAGTAACGGTGGTGTAATTACAAATTTCCTGCTCAGTGGGAACTTGGTGTGTTTCTTCCCCAAAAGAACCTGTTGGAGCCATCTCATCTGCAGCAGCTGGAGCAGGAAATCTCTGCTGGAGGGATTCAGTCTCCCGGTTCCTGGGAGCCATATGCACCAGCAGGAGCAGGCAGAGACACAGTGGAGGTCAAAATGAGCTGTTACCTCAACTGCTGTCAAGTCGGGTATTGCTTGCCTGGCAGCTACATACTCTGTGAAGCCATCCACAGATTTAAAGTTTTGCTGAGAGGTCTTCTTGGTAACTTCTAAATTTAATTTTTAAGTCAAATCTGGAGTTTGAATTCTGTGATTATTGCTTAGGGGTCAATTAGTATCCCAGATACTGTATTTTTCACAAAGAGGGAATATCTAGATTCAAACACAGTGTCTGAGGGATCCAAGTGGGATGCCTGTGCGATAGGCTAGTCCTTCAGCATATGCATACAGAGACAGGAAAAAAAAAATGATACCTTTTCCAGACAATTTCCACATCATTTCCCATTCCATTGTGACCATGCTGATCCCATCACTTATTCTTCAGTATCATAAACAAGTCATAATATATTAGTCAAAGCAGTTGCAAAGAGTTCATATAGCTGACAGGAATCCTGAGAAATAGGTTATACAGCATTGATCTCCCAGGAGGCCTTAAATAACAATCTGAAATGTATGGGACAGTGATCACTGGGTTTGTTACTGCCATTTCAGCTTGATATTTTGCAATTTATAGTTTCTTGATAAATTGGAATCCATTCAGCTGGTTCATATCATGTGGGACTATGGAACTGTCTACATTACACTGAAGGATTAAAGTGAGATGCAAATGACTTGGAGGTGTCTAATGACTTTGCTTAGCAAATTAATGTAGATGGGAAATCATCTCTGCCCCATTAGAAGGAATAAGATGCTACAAAACATCAACATGCAAACAATGCATTACTTCAGGGTGCTTCTCCACTCCAAGAGGACATTCCAGCCCCTATTTTCAGGATTTCCCACTTGACTGAAACTATTGCCTTAGGCTAAAACTTGTATTTGTAAAACAAGGTTTCAGGTTGGTGATATATTATTTTCCAGTCACATTTTTAACATTGCAGAAGGGGGTGGGGGTTGAAAATCAAGTTGTCATTCAATTTGTAATGCTCTGGGAGTATAAAAAGGAATATTTGCAGTTTGAAATGTACTTTTCCCTCCTAATTAGTTTCTGGATGTTGGTAACAATCTGGTTTTTCTGTTAAAGAGTTCCAATGGTACAAGTGGACATACCATGAAACATTCACAAAATATTTTGGGAGGTTATGCTTTTCAAGCCAGCACCTTTGAGACTCGCAAGATTGAACAGGGATTGGTGCCTTGGGAAAAGTTTGCTAAAAACATAAAAGTTGACAGAGTCGTTTTGTCTGAAAATTGATCTGCTATGTGTGAGTGATAATTTTCTTTCAACGTGAAATACTTATGGATTTTGTGTGTTCAATATGGAAACTTTTGCGGAATGTAACTGTTGATCCATGGGACCCCAACACTCAGCACTGCAGGACTGACTTCTAGGTGTCTCTTTTTGGTCAATTTGGGGACATCCTGCTGCTGGAGCAGCTGACTGGCACTATCATTTTGTTTTGTCCTCCTTTGCTCAGCCACCGCACTGAAAATCCATTTGGCTGCTTTCCTGCAGAAGTCAAGTGGACAAAGCCCACCCAGCAGCTGGCAAGCTGTTGGCCATCATTTGCAGCAGAGCAATATTTTGCATAGATTTTTCTGCTTGGTTATTTTTAATTTGGATCATTTCAGCAACCTGTTTTACAACCTGGCTGCACAAAGAGAAGTGCCAGGACAGGTCTGGAGCAGGGCTGGGAGGGCTGGCTGCCCTCCTGGGAGCAGAGGGAGGGCAGCAGGAGGTCTGCTGCCTTCAGACCATCGTACTTGACTGGAGCACCTTCACTTCCCCACACCAGGTACTGAAGATGTCGGATCTTCTGCACTATCTGTTTTATTCTACTGGTCTGGTCCAGTAATTGTAATTATTGGTAATTGTAGGTAGAGCCAACAGCAAGTTTTGGCTGCCGTCAATGAGAAAAAGGGTGGAAATGCTGAAAAATTGCAGTCTTTTCAAAGCAGGTGTTGTGTCACTCATTTGAAGTATCCAGCTGGTCTTGCCATGATGCTGCTGCAGAACTGGGATATCGCTGGTGACAGCATGCTACCCATGAAGTTCTAATGGATTAAAACCAATGTCTTTGGTGAGTGTTTTGCTCATTTAGAGTTGTAGTTACTAGAAACCTCGCTTCCCTGCTTCTGTAGTGATTCCTCTGTTTTCTTGCCATCTTTCTGCGGCAATGCATTCTTGGCTAGCACCACTCGGAGAGAGGACACGGGACTCGGGACGGTTGTAAAAGACGTGCCACTGGTAGGACTCTCACGTGAAGTGGAAGTTGGGGTCAAGGCCATTTCCCTTCTTTCTGTTTCATCCTCTCCCCAGTGTGAAGGAGATCACTCCCCCTTCATCTTCTCCATACAATTCACGTCTCTGTAAGCTTTAATCTTACCACCCCTCAGCCGACTCTCTTCCAGGCTGAGGGATTCTCATCTATTCTTCTCTTCTTGAAAGGATGCCATAGCCTGGCTCTCTGTTTTCTTCTTCCTCCCTGTGTTAGTCAGTTCTCTCACATTGCTTCTGAGGTGACTAAAATCGCACACAGTCATAAAAATGTGTGTGCGCCCTGAATTCGTAAGTGACATAAGGTCTTTTCTGTTTTGCTCTGATAACTTTTCCAATAACTCTGAATGTCTGATTTGCCTTTTTTACCCATCATTGTGCTGAGGTGCCTACACTTCTGAGTAATAATTGCTAAGTTAGAGCTCATCCCTGTACATTTATAGTTTGGGTTATTTTCCACACATGTACTCTGCTTCATATTTATTACCATGGAATATCATTTGCTATTTCATCACTCAGCCACATAGTATCAGTAGATCCTTCTGCAATTATTCACAATCAACTGTGGTCTGCAAATGTGGTCACCTCATTCCCATTTACAGCTCAGTTCTAAATGTGCTGAGGAGCACAGATGCATCTGGGACCTCACGGTAACATTTCTGCACTGTGAAAACTGGGCATCTGTACTTACCTCATAGTACTTTGTTTCCCAGTACTAACTTTACCTTTTAATCTCAGATAATCCCTTGCAGAAATTTAAGGCAATTTCATAGCGAAATGATTGTAGCTCCTTGCCTTCAGTTTGGAAGGCTGAGTCTGAGACTTCGCTTCTAAGTGTTTTTCTGAATTCCTCTCTAGGTTTTCTGGTATTTGTTTGAAGTTCTGATACTTGTTTGGGATTTCTTAATGATTTCCGCAATGCTGCATTTTTAGAGAGAAACAAAAGAAAGTATTTTTGCACTTTTGTGATGCAATCTATAGGTATAGTGTTTATTGGGTTTCTAATATTATTGTCAGTATTATAAGTAGTTCCATGACTTGCAGAAATCACGCAGCATCTTTTTTGTAGATTCTCCTAGGTCTAATAAGGATTGCCCTTATTAGCCTTTCAGTGGGATCACTGGTTTCCTTCTGCATAGCTGTTTATCTTTGCAAACCTTGTGGGAGATTCAAAACCTCCTCTCTTTGTCAAATTTGGTTGAAACAGGGTTCAAAAGTTGCGTGGGAAAGACAGACACACAGACATGTGCATGCAGTGTGACGGCATGAGCCCTTTCCTTAGGCAGCTGGGCGAAAAGCAAAGTATAGAGGATGTACTCTGAATTCTCCTGTAGTCTTGTATGCTCACTCCGTTGCCATGCATCTGGCTCTTCGTAGTCTTTGTCAGAAATCTGACATCTCCAGGTATGCATAATGCATACTTCAAGAAAAGACAAAAACCACATTGCTGTATATACAGGCTTATAATAACAGCGATACATTAATTGCTTTGTGAGCTTCCGAAAGTATTTCTATAGTGTCAACTAATGTTGAATGGAATAATGTGAGTTTAAGCAAAAGCAGTTTCCATGGTTACACTGGAGGTATTCTAAATATAGCAGATGATGTAATCAGTTACAGGGACTAGATACAAGATTGCTGTGTATTTCAGTAAGAAGTTTCTTCTCTGGAGATACCTGTGAGAAAGTGTCTATATTACTTGAGGATACTATTTTTCAAATTATTTCTGTTGTTCCATGATTTTCTGCTCCTCAGAGCCTTTCCATTTTTCCATTTACAGGCTGGTAGCTTCTTTATAGTTATTATAAATCATATACATCAGATCACTTTAATGCTGTTACAGAATCCTTAACACCAAATGTAACATTCCAGAAAACAGTTTCCACATCTGGCCAGAGGAAGATTGTAGGTTTTGTAATTTCTTCTACCCATATATTAAAACCCCGTTATCAGCATCTGTCATATCTGTCTATCCATCTTATCTGTGTATATGTCCATCTATCTTTGCTCCCATTGCTGTCATGTCTCCAGTGCCCTCTGATCTGATTTTATCCAGAGAGAAAAGAATGGCTTAATGATCCGAACACATCTCCTTTTCCAAGACGTGTAATAAAACATTCCCCTTCCTCACCCCCAACTGAGCAATTATTTCCCAATGGAACAAATTTCACCCTGTGAAATTTGGACTAACTACTTAGCACTCAATACATAAGAATGAGTAAATAGGTAGGATGAAGATATGTTGTCACTGGGGAGGAAGAGGGAGCAGGAGAAAATACTCAGAGAATTTATTCACAGTTGTTCGTCCAGCTCTCCTTTGTGTCGCTTTTCTGGCCCTACTGAGTCCTGTTGAAATTCTGATTTCTCTCTGACAGTGTAGTTCATAGTAAGTGCTACGGGAAAGTAAGTCACTTGCTACAGACAGAGCAGTTTGCTTCCACAGCAAGCTTTTTTAGTATATCTGGCTTCAGTCATTCCTGTATTAACCAAGAATTCCTTTCCATTCCCACTGTTTCTTTTACCATTCGACTCCATGTCAACCTTAATTAATTTTAAAAATGACACACTGCATTTCAGGAGTGCTGAGAAAAATACAGTAGGTTAGGTAAACTGGAAAAAATGTCCTTCTCAGAAAGCACTGCTATACTCCAAGTCAGGGTTTCTTTGTTTATTAATAGCAACTGGTCAACAATTACTTGTCTTCTCAGAGCAGAGTGTTGCAAACGTGCTGGGTTTCCAGTATCAGTGGAAACAGCATTCCTGTTTTCCACAGGCAAAGAGTGACAACATATGTAAGATGCTGCATTAACAGCTAGAGGCTAAAAATCATGCATCCTATTGCATTTTCACCCCTTCCAATAAACCTGTTATTAATCTTAGCTCCTAAACATTTTTTTTCTGGTGCAGATAGCCTGAAGACGATGATGTGACAGTGACGAAAGACTGCAATAAAGGGCCGCTGAAACTTTTGGGGAGAGGTTTCTGCTTTCACAAGGCAACAGGCAGTGGCAGCATTCGATGAACAGAAATTAATTCTATTTTCAAAATATGAAAGCTCATAGAATTATAGAAATTATGGAAGAAAAAGATATATAGGGTCATCTTTTCCATACTGGAGGCTGTGGCAGCTTTGTCCCTGCCTTATAAGGTACTTTTTGAGTCTAGGTTTAAGGTCTCAGGAGAAAGGGCTTAATGGCTTACTGTGAAAAACTGTTCCCCTGTATAGCAAGTTTCATTATCAAAGCTTGGTTTTATATTTAGCTGTGAATGTATCATTTCTGAAAAGATGATCCTACTACTGCTCCTGCTTTTATCTGCGATACCACTTTAATCAACCCTTTTCCGTCCTTAGCGTTCAGGTGTTTCTGGTCCTTCTGGATGGTTCGTGTATCCTCCCACTTGTACTTGGTGCTTGGCCAACCTAGTCATATTTAGGTTTCTTACCTTTCCATACAAGTCAGGCCCTCTGACTGTCAATTAACCTTTCTTGGCAAATGACTCTTCTTCCAGATAGGTTATTGACGCAGTTGAGTAAGGTTTTACCTGAGAGTAAAATTGTTTCTGCAGTAGAGTTAACCATGTTTAAGGCTGCAGCCCATGCTGTATTCCTGAGTGGAAGTTGACAGTAGTAGATTTGAAGGGAATGAAATGTAAAAAGTATCTGAATAAGGTAAACGTCAATTAAATAGACTCACTGGGTGAAATCCTAATCACACTGAAGTCAAAGGCAAACTGCAACTGGCCATGATGTCTCTTTGCCCTTGTAATCAAGCAGAGCTGCCCCTGAGAAGTCTTTTTTTCAACAAGGTTGTTAGATCAAGTCCAAATTAGGGTTGTTAGGTGGGCACCTGCCTGCCAAGGTTCACTTTCAAAAACAATAATACCTTTTTCTTTTGCTCATTCTTTTGAAGGTCTCCTGATCCTGCCTCTCCATAGGTGTCAAAATGCCTGATTTGGCCTTTGGCACCCGGGAGGGAGGGAAGGATGAACAGGGTGGAGGGAGAACTGTCAAAGGTGGTCTTCCCTGATGGAACAGTTCCTCCAGCAGCCACCGATCTGTCCTAGAAAACTCCCAATGCAAACCACTAAGTCTCCATCCCTTTCCCTCCCCTGTGAGGTCTTTCTGCTCCCTCATGTAGCTGTGCCAGTTCAGCAGTTTATGTGGTTGCACTCTGAAGGGACAGACAGAATACCTGTGATTTTTATGTTCTGTGGTGAGATTTTTTTTCAGTTGTGCCTACCAGGCAAAATTAACAACCCCAGTGTAGGTTAACTCAGTTCTCTTACAGTGTATGTGCTTGATTCAAAACCAGGGGGACTCATTTAGTGACTTGTAACCTAACAGTGATTTCTCTAAAACTTACCTATGGCTCCCACATGTGGAGTTTTGCCACTAATTTCAGTAGGGTAATCATGCACCCTCCTGTGTGTCAGTTGGGTGAATTCTGCTCTCATTCCAGAGTCTGTGCAGAGAAGGTAATCAGAGTTGTCATGCAAATCTATGCTAGAAGATGACCCAGGAATCTTCTACATGGACTGGCCATATGACAATTAGATGGGGACGAAATTGGGTACCTGGCCCTTTCTGCCCAGCCAGCACATTTGTACAACAGCCATCAAGGAGTTTGGGAACATATTACCAGCCTTGGAAGGGAGCTGAGAAACAGAATCATCCTTCCCATCCAGTCTTTCAATGTTTCAGAGGCTCAGGACAAGGTGGGAGATACGTGTTTTAGGCAGCAAGTTTATTACCTTTCCTCATGATCATTAAGCAATCCAGGAATGGCTCTACGGTAATAGGTCAGCCATCCTCCTTCATTAATTTCAGCCACTTTGAGGGCTGCTGCAACCACTCTTCAGGCATCATGCCAACCCATTGCTGGTATCCCATTTTCCGCTCTTCATGCATGAACTATCAGGTTGGAGAGAGGTGGGTTTCTTCTTGCTTTGAAAGCAGTGCAGAAGAGTTTGGCATGAGGCAGGAGTCCACCTGTGGTGAGACAGAGGAAAAAAGAAGGAAGGGAAATGCATATTATGCTCAAGAGAAATTCATTAAATAACAATGAACAGGGGTTTGCAGCTGAGACAAGGGCAATGCAAGGCCATGGCACTTAGAGGCAAGAAGTTTCCAGAACAGCCCCAGCCCCGTCCTCCTGCTATGCACAGCAATACATAGGGGTCTTACCAAGCAATGGGGATATTTCTTTGTTCACTGTGTTCCCCCAGTCCCCAGCTGCACAACGTCTCCATCAGCAAAACATCAATGCGGACCACAACTACCCACAGGGCAACGGTGAAGCCATCAACCTAAAGCTAGTTTCCTGCTACCACACGTAAGGTGAGTGTTGGGAGGCTTCCGAGGGCAGCAGTGACCCTCTCCTCTGTGAAGATGGGTTCACCCAAGCCCCCCAAACTGTTCTGCATGCTCTAAAATTCCAGAGCCAGGCAGGCTGCTACAGGTTCATAGGACCAAGTACTCATCTCCCTGGCAAAAACATCCTCCCAGTACGGAGGGAGTGAATCAGGGTACTACCTATGGGCAAGACCTGTGAGAAATATCCCTTGGAAGCCTGCTTTCTGTTTCCTGCAGATCAGGGACTGAATGTATGTGAAGGCAGCGGTGTGTGTGAAGACAAGCGCGCCGAGAGGCCTTAGCTTGCCTCTGATCTTATGCTACCTGTCTATTTGCAGTCCTGCCCTAACCTTGCCCATGGTACTCCTGGATGCATGTGAATTTCAAGTTCTGGAATATTATAATCATCTCCTACAAGTCTCTGTCAAACATTTCCTACAGCTACTCTACCTAAACCCAACCTCTGGCTCTCGTAAAAGTAGCCTACAGTTGCAGCCTCCCTTTCCTTCTCTTATTTCCCCATCTGTTGTGAAACCCAAGAGGCTAAGACTTGAGCTGGGGGGCATTTTTCTATTGACAGTAAAGCCTGTGTTACCATTTCAGAAGTCCCAAGTTGGTGTAGTTATGGTTTTGGCACAACAAATAAAATACCAAGTACAGTGTTGATGGCCAAGATGGGCGCCAGACATACCGAAGTGGAGGGCAGATCATGAGAGGCATGGGTCTGGTTCAACCTCCTTGCCTTTGCAGATGTGCAGGGTGTGAGCTCAAAGGAGGTGTAATGTTTTTGCATGGTTGGGTGTCCACCTGCATCTGGCAGGCAAGCGGTGAGACTGAGAGCAACCTTCCCACGTGTTGCTGGAATGTGAGCGCCCCAAACCACTGCTCTTCTGGCAGCTAGGGTGAATGGAGTACAGACAGCAGCTATCCCGGTTATCTTCTGGACCAAGGCTGTGGAGAAAAGGGCTTCCAGAAAGCTGGAAAGGACCTTCTTCAGAAGGAAAATAATAGAAAGGGCACTTTATGGAAAAAAAGCCTTTTTGAGAGGAAAAGAATGAAGGGGAAAATTCCAAGCGGTTCTACTGGTTTTACCCATCAACTCTCTTCTGCTGTTTCATCTGGCGGTTATTTTTCTCTTCTGTACGCACTTTGTTGTTTCTGACTCCTTAAAGCCTATCTCTCTATTCTGCTGTGCAAAGCATCAAGGATGCATAGCAAGTTGATTATCCTCATGAAGCAGCTACCATAACGTTGAGATTCAGGCATTTTCTTTATCATTAGCCTAACAAAGCATATAGAGTTGTAGCTAAGTGGAAAGATACAGTACATTATTGTTGTTATTATTTCTATTTTTGAAAACCAGGACACTGTGATGTGGGGAGGGGGTGGACTGCATGGGTGCGTAGACAGACAGTCATTTAATCTGAAATGGAGAGCAAAATGTAATTGGTAGGCTTAGACTCATTAGTATGCTGCAGCCTGGATCTGTGATTCCTATTAGAAAAAATATTAAAGGGCCACTGTTCAGGGAATTGAAGGTGGCACAAACAATTTAGTGGAGTTTTTCATCAATATCTTGCAGAGGGGTTGCACCTTTTTGACTTTTAAGACTAGAATGCAATATTTAAGCAGAATGTACTCCATCAGCTGTACTTGCAGCATAGCATATCATCCTTTGAAGTATAAATCTTTTGAAAACAGAATAATTTCTTTGTTAGTCTTCAATCTGTATCCTTGGGCTGGAATAGTTAT
Organism: Haliaeetus leucocephalus; assembly: GCF_000737465.1. Lineage (NCBI taxonomy): Eukaryota > Metazoa > Chordata > Aves > Accipitriformes > Accipitridae > Haliaeetus > Haliaeetus leucocephalus. Next base: position 14,342,144 of record NW_010972587.1, read on the forward strand.
TTGGGCTTTTGGTTTTATGTGGCTTATGTGCGCGAAAGTAAAACACAAACAAAACAAAAAGCCAAAAGGAAAACGCCATTCATGTTCTTATGATCAGGCAGAAAGAAAAAACATTAAAAAAATCAGGATGTGTATGTTTCTCTTGCAAACTTCTAATCAGAAAATAGGGTGAATGATAATCTTTTCATTAAAATAGTGCTGCAATGAAAAGTTCAAGGCTTCAGACAAAATTAAACTCCTTTCTTTATAAAAATATTAAGTATTTGAAAGAATTGAATTCATTATGTATTATTTATAGTCAATAGTTCATTTTTAATTGTGACTGAGTTAAGTTAGATTTCTTGCCAGACTTAATGATGAGCCTTTTTACATGAGGTATTTTCTCAGTGTGCTAGAAATGATCATAAACTCCCCGCTCTCATGAGAAAAATAAGCCTATACAAAACTTTACGTATATGACAGTAGTGGAGACACGTAGTATTCGAGCACTTCATTGAACTGCTGTTATAAAGTGGGTTTATTTTAATACTCCAAGATATGACTTAAAAGAAAGCAAATGAAAAAGTTCTGTATTGAGTCCCCAAAGATGGAATGTACCTATGCCAAAAGTTACAGTTCAGAAGATCTAAAAACATGGTATAGTTTCTTCCCTATTAATTATTTACATGTTTTAATGATAAGTTTTATTTGGAAGAAACCCCTTCCAATTTTCCAAAACTATCACATATGCAGTTGCTAAAATATGTTTTAGAAACCCTCACACAAGCAAAGACTAAAGAATCACCCTAATTCCTTTCTAATACAGAGATGCCAGCAGAGACATTTTAATGTATTATTACATTTAATCACAATATTGTAATCCATTCACCTAGAAATTCATTAATCATAATTCATGCTGCAAGAAAGCATATTAAAATATAGTGATAGTGGGCAAGCAAATCTGTGTTCACAGCAGTGTTATTTAAACAACCGTATACACTTGTAGTTATGCAATTAACCTGCAGGAATAATCTTTGTTACTACTATTATACATACCTCATCTGGAAGATGGCCTAAGCTGACAGTATAAATATCACTGAAGTAAAGGTTTTACCTCGGCTGGTGCACTGTTTCTCCCCTGTAAACTGAACAGGCAGCTTTTGGGGAGCCCTGAAGTCTTCACATTTAGGCAGAGTTTTGGTCCCACTCACTTCACACTCTAACTCTGAGCCTGAAACAGAAGTGCTTATGGCTCATGGGTCAGAGATTCAGATATGTTAGAAAGAAGGAAACTTTTGCTTCTTTTGGCTTCTGTTTATACTTTTCTTTGTCATGGTGTTTTTCATTTAGTATGGATGAAGCTTCTATCTGCCTGTTTGGCTAGGATGAAAATGACAATTGTGAAAATTGTGAATAGTATTGTCATGTCATTAGGAACATTATGAATTATTTATATAGCAGGCACAGGGTGCTAGACATCTTATATGCACATAATCAGACAACTCCCTCTTCCTAAAGTCAGGAGTTGTTACTGAGGAGTTATTACTAGTAAGTTAGAGGAGGCTGCAACAGGATACAAGCATACAAACCCATGACTGAAATATTCATTGTAAATTCCGTAGTCTTTTTCCTTTTGCCTTTTTCAGTATTCTCTCTCCTTTCCCCATCCCAGCTAATTTCACAGCCAGCTGTGCCCCCAGCTGCCCCCATACTCGGTGAAAGCAGCCAGCAGATACCATAGCGGTGCATTGCCGGTCCCAGCTCTTCAGAGCGCTTTCGAGGCACTAAGGTTGTTCTGGGGTGTCCTATGGGCTGGTAAGTTTTTAACAAATGTCATCTTTTTGCTCGGAAGATGCTGAGCTAGTTCAGGCAGGAGCTAAGACCATTCTTAGGGGATCGGCGATCTCCACCATTCGTTTCCAGCACTGGATCTCCCAGCAGAGTCTGGAGGAACATCTTTATGGAGGGTCTACCACAACATCCAGCTCACAAGTGCTGATGTGATCCTTCCTCTACACGTGAACCGTGCCAGCGTGGGCTGAGCCTGAAGTCCACCACAAGCAGGTCCTTTGAGCAGAGGAGACGAAGCGATACCGCTGCCATAGAAAAGGGTGGGTTGATGCTCAGCTCCGGAGCCCTGAGCACCTGGGGTGCTCAGGTAGCTCCCAGTGCTTAGGTGGGAGCTGGTTACACCGAGCCAAGAGGAGAATAAAAAGCTCGTTCACTTGGTAGCGTGAAAAATTAGGCTTGTGCCTCTCCCAGAAACTGGATGCTAGTAGGGCGGTTGACATTTAGTTTATTTGCAGAGACAATCTTTTTACTGCTGCCGGTCAATGGGGCACACTTCAAATGCTGCCTGCAGACCTGGAGGTGCTTTGTAATAGGTGACTCCTGTAAAAAATGACAGAAAACTCATTCGCTGACAGCTGTGGGAACAGAGGTTTGTAATAGAATAGCAGTTTCACAATACATTGCTTATCAGGTGATTACTATTTACAGTCAAGGAAATCAGCATCTAGCCAAACGTGGGAGGTGTCGCGTGATATTGGTGTGAGGAGGGGAGAATCTGACATTTCAGGAGCATCAGGCTGGTGCAGCCTTGACCAGGAGGCAGCGTGGTGAGCCTGGCAGCAAGGCACATATGAGATGCCAAAAAATGTAGTGTGGGTCGGTTTTTTTTGCACCAGTCCCCTACAAAAAGCCCTCCACAAATACAAGTACCAAAACTCTAAATGATGTGAAAATCTGACAGATTCTGGTAATTTCAGTGTCGGCACAGGCATGGAGGTTGACCCAGGCGCAGCACTGGCGGCAGACATCCAACCATTCCTGGTGTTTTCTACGTGAAAGCTTGCAGAAAATGCCAGACCCTGTGGGGGCCAAGGACTCTCCATGGGAGACCCAGGACCTGTCCCATGGCCGGGCAGGTTGGGGCCGTGGCGAGCTGGAGGCCGGCATCGCTGGGGCAAGGACTGACGGTCCCAGGGGGGCGAAATGGGCTCCTGGGACCTGGGCAGGGTGGGGGGAACCCCGGGGCTCCAGGCAGGGACTGACGGTGCCGGGGATGCCCTCAGGGTCGTGGCAATAGTCACTTGGAGGTGTTGGAAAAACGTGTTTTCTGCGTGTATATTCAGAGCAATGCGGGTGCGTGTGTAAGCACCCAGTCGCCGGTTACAAACCAGACCTCAGAATTACACTGTGAGCACTTAGAAGTAATGATATGGTGGGAAAATCACCATATGCTCCTATTTAATCCTGTCTCTCCTCCCTGGAAAGCACCTATTTTGACTGTGAGAGTAATATATGTGCTGACGTTTGGAGGAAGAGACACCTTGAGTGTATGTGTGCTGTTTAGATAGCTTATACATAAAAGCTTATGATTCAAGGAGCTGACTGTCTAGCTGAGATAGGCAGTACCAGAAGAAGCAGCATTAAACCGAGAGATGAGATAGCATGCAATAATGCAAAGGCAGACAAGCAAAATCCTCTTGGCTAGTGTACGCTGGGGGTGCAGATGTTGCAGCGTTAAGCTTACGCTTCCCAGGTTTCCTTCCATACGGGCTGATAGCCGAGCCTGGCACTGCGGCGATAGCAGAGGTTGTCCAGGGAACGGAGCACTGCGCTGGCTGAGGGGACCTGAACCGTAACCACAAGACTACTGTGCCCAGTGGAAGAGAGAAGGTATTCGAACCACAAAAAGTGCCCTTAGCAGAAGTTCAGGCATCTCCAATAGGAAGGGGAATAAGAATCGATAGTTGATAAAACACCCTGACTGCGAAGTTGCAGAGAAGGAGACGAGGGCTATGGGGCAGAGAGTAAAAATAGAAAGAGTCTGGAAGAGGAGGCTGAGCCAGCTGACGTAGAGGGATCTTTCAGGGACTGAAGCAGAAGACTGCAGGTCCCTGGATGTCTGGCTTACAGACAGGAGAGAGCCCCTTGCAAACAGTAGGTTTTGTGGTTGGCTGTCAAAATGAGTATCAGCTTTACTAGGCAAGGAAAGTCGGGGTCAGTGAGAAAAAGGAAAGCTGCAGCAGATGTTGTTATGAGGATGACCTGATAGCTAAGTATGTGGGGTGGGATACAAAGGAGGAAAAGACAGGGAAATACATGAATGGTACAGTCTCCCTCGGAGCAGTGAGAACCAGCCTGGTGGAGCCTGCAGCTAAAACCAGAGCAGAGCACAGCAGGTCAGACAGGTTGGGAAAGCTGGCAAAAGAACATCACTGTATCTAAAATTTAAAGAAAAAAAAAAAAAGACAGCTGTAACTGTGCTTTTGACAGTTGATTTAACTACTCGCTTTTAATTATATTTTCTCATTTGAAGTGAAACGTATTTGCTTGAAATATTTTATCCACATGGCTTTTAGCCTTTCTTCCAATTACATCGCACCCATCCTCTTAAAGATTAACAAGCTTTAATGAACTCTATTGTTGCTAATTCATCTCCCTTTTATTTTGACAGTGTGACTTCTGTTTACAATTAGTACAGCTAACATTATGCAGGGTCATGTGGGTCGAAAGAAGAGGATTTCTATTCAACACGGTGAGAAAACAAAAGAGTCCTTTCCTCTGGAGTGCTTGTTACTTTTGGTTTGGTTTGGTTTTAATGAAGAAAAATCTCCCAGAAATAGATCTTCTGGTGGGACTTAAACTTGAGCATCTGATTCCAAAAGATACCTTTGAAAACTCCCCTTCACTGCGACCTACCTCTGGAAGTACCTAAGGTTCATAGGTACTGTGGATTTCTGCCTAGTTTCTTAAGGAAGTAAGACTGATGTCATCATCCAGTATACATTTGTTTTACCTACAGATTCTCTTCAAGTACATTTGGAACTCATTATTTAGTTTCAACCAGATTTGAAAGTAGAATGACAGTCTTAAGTATATTAAATTCCAGACGTTTGATGAAAATAAACAGCTGTGTAGAGGAATAAGACTTTAATTAGGGTGCCCACTATGAGAAAGCCTGCAGCACGAGCTTAATCCTTATTAGACACTGAAGACGCTATGAGGGAGAGAAGGAGGGAATAACAAATCCCAGCTGTGGTCTCCGAAATCTCCAGTCAGAACTCATATTCTGTCAGAGAGTAGATAATCCCAGAAAGAAACCAGCTTTTGGATGCATTGCTCACGGAGTTTCTCCTTTTACTCTATTATTACTTTAGTTAATTATTTTATGCATTTGACTCTGAAAATGCCTAAAGACTCTGTGTGATCCCTGTCAACTTCCCCCTGCTTTGAAAGAGCTGAGCAGCCCATCCCCGACCTGAGATCAAACCCAGAGGAGACTTTCCCCGTGAAGATTCATCTGCGCACCAGTCTGACCAGCTTCGGAGGCCATGGGCAGCCAGATCGAGGTCCCTGGTGCTCTGAGAGCACCTACCTCCTCTTTCCCTTCATGTAGAACCTTCCCTTGTGGTTACTGGGCTCATCTGCCGAGTGGTCCTCCGATCGCTGCTCAGTTCTGCTTTGCCCGAAGTGCCCTCCTAAATCCTCTACCCTTCAGTCCCAGGACTGCTCTGGGGCAAGGACAGAGGTGCCTCGGAGCCTGTGCCAGTGTGCACTGAATAAATTCAGAGGTGTACGAGACCGTACTGGTTCTGAGACTCGCTTGGGATGACTAACACTACATTTTGGTCCTTGTTCTGAGGCTATTGGATTAAACAGTGCTGGAACCCAGGCCTCTCTTCTCACAGGTAAGCATCCTTACCTTAAGCTATGGGGTTTATAAAATCTTCAAGTTTGCTCTTCAAATATCTCTCATCAGCCCCTTCTTCCTAGTTCCTGTACCTACCTTGCATTATTTTTATATAGCAGCACACCTTCAACATAGGGGCTGCTCAGCATCCTTTCCCAAGCCAGCCTACAGCTGCCTGCTTTTGTCTTTGTGTGAGGAGTAGAAGAATAATAAGAAGAAGTAAGAAGAAGAATAAGAATTACCTCGGCAGTAGAATTGACATCAAGAACTGAGATCCTGCTCAGGCCTTGGGAAGAAAGAAAGAGTACAGATGTCAATCTTCAAGGGAGAGTTCTGGTGGTGACTTCTGCCTGAGGGACAGGACTTAAGACTTATCGTTGTCATTAGCTGCATATGTCAATTAGCTCTAGGCAGCTTCCTGCCCAGCATGCTGGTTATTTCTGAGCCCGTGTTGCATATGAGAACGCTTGTGTGACGCACGGCTTTGTGGTGCCCTTGGAGACCAGGCTGGATACACCACCAGTTGGGGAACTGGTGCCATGCATCATGCAGTTAGGGTGTAGTTATTGCACAGGGCACCCCATGGCCATCTGAAACTCTACTGTGCCCTGTTGGATCTGGATCTGTTGTTTACCCACTGCAGTGCAGAAGCCCTGTAGCTCATGCCAGTTTGCCCTCTTTCTTAAGACTGCTTCAAATTCTGGAGATAGCTGGGCAAAACTTTGCATGGTGTTGCCCTGCGTGACAATGACATACAAGATCACCTATGCCAGCAACCTTTTAGGTTGCTTGAGGGATCTGGAATCTCAACAGGAGAAGGCAGCTAAGAGCTCAGCACTGTGGGATCTGGCTTTTAGTCTGTTTTATTTTGAACCTAACTTTTAGTCTTGGTCATTGACCATCCGTCTTTTCATTAATTATTTTGGGCGTTCTGAAACTCCATATTCTGTCAGTCTTTGTAGTTGTATAATGAATTTAAACCTCCTGTAATTCAACCTGAAGAGCTATAAATAGATTTTGCTTTGGGCTGCCTTTCATTTTCAGCAAGCCCAGTATCTGTGACTAGCTGCTGTCTGCCTATTTGCATTTTTACCTCTGAATATAATCAAGTAGGTACCATGTTCTGACTCCTTTATTGTTTCTGCTGGTGTTCTGCATTCCCATGCAGAGAGAAGTCTTTGCTCTAGTACAAATGATAACAGTGCATCTTGTTCCCCGGCACGCTGCTGACTCCTCAGGAATGCACGGGTCACGCAGTCCTACCGCATCACCTCGTAGGTCACACACACCACGGCTCTGCGAGCTGCTGAGCTCCTTTAGCTCCTGCAGGAGCCCTGGTGTTCGAATTTGACTAGGATGGGGAGCTGGCACTTCAACAGAGAGCCCCAGGGTAAATAATGATCACAAGGAGCACAAGTATGTGGCTTTTCAAACCTCTTCTGGATAATGTGAGAGGCTGATGAATGTAATCTTTTTCTCTTTAATGTTCAACTATCCTTGGCGTAAAAATCTTCTCAGGCCTATGGCATCATGGAGGTGTCTGACTCAGAACAGTGAATAGCATGAAAAATGCAATGTTCACAACTTCTATTTTTATGCATTCATGCAGAGGAGGTACCTTTAGATTCCTCTGGCGGCTGGTGAAATCTAAACATAAAACAGTTCCCGTCTTTGATAAAGTCAAATATCAGACTCCTGAACTGAGATCTGACTCCACAGAGGAACATTTAGATGTAGGCACACACAACTTTGTTTGTTGTAAGTTTTCTCCCAGGAAAAAGGAGATGATCAGTGGTTTCAAACCGAGCATAGATTTTAATTGCTTAGTTATTTGCCAGGAGGTAGTAGTCACTAATATGTGACTGCACTGTACAAATTATTCCTGTAAAGTAAACTGGTATTTTTACAGGAACGTGAATGAGATGCTCAAACTGCATTTGAATAGAATCGGAGCAGCTGACTCCTCAAATCCCTTGTGAAAAGCATGGGCATAGCCTATTACCACTGTACCAGAGCATGTTGGGAACACTAAGGACTGGGATTTTTTTCAGAACCTGAATAGCGTTAAGTTTGAGCCATTTCCCATTCTGTGACAGCAAAACAGATTAATTGTATCTCAGGCTCCATTTTCAGTATGTTTGTCACCAGATTGGGTGAATAGGATCGTAATCCTTCTATTCAGCTGAACTGCAGCTTACTGCATGACCTTTTCAACAAATGTATTTTAATTAGCTGTATGTTCACCTTCTTCCTACTGCTGAAAGCAGGAAAAATGGATTATTGACAGTATGGAGTATTATATATTTAACCTTTTAGGCGGAGAATTTGGGCTGGAGTGAAACCAATCTGTAAGGACAGCTACCAATATTGTACAGGTCAAACTGTGGCTAATTCACAGCTTAATTGTATACACTCAGGTGTATACAGTGCACATCTCTGGAGCCACAAAATGTCTGTGGTAATTAAATAGTCTTCGGAGTTTTCTGTTCTTCCCTGATTCTTCTCTTTCCCCTTTTCTATGGCAGCCTCAAGCTTGGCATCTAAAGGGCACGACAAGGGCCCCTGTTAGGTGGTTTGTGCAATCACAAATGTGAGGCAATACCGAAAACGTTTGCCCATCTGCAAGGACGTCTAATTCCAGCCCATCGGTAACGTACAGCCAAGGCCAGGGCCAGCTTTGGTCAGGGAGGGGGCTGATTAGAGAGTCAGTACTCCAGGACACACTCCAAACAGAACTAATTCGCTTTTTTACAAAAACGGGTGGGAATCCCAGAGGAGAGGCCGTATTCTGCTGCGGGAGCATTGGCCAACTGCTTCCTCTTCAATCTGCAGCTTTAAAAGGCTTCAAAGGCTTCTCATTAAAATAAAAAGGATGTTGTTAGATCCCTATGCACCGAGGTATTTTGTGTATTTGGCCATGGCTTTCCGTAAACGTTACAGACATCCTCGCTAGAGGATCGTGCGTCTTATCCACCTCTGCTGTTCACCACAGCATCCCGCTGGCAGGGACCCTGGAATAAGTCACAGGCAGCCAGGGACTCTGTTAACTTTTTTACCCCGGAATTGCGATTTTGACCTTGGGACATCGCACCACCTCTCTGACTTACCCGCCCCAGCTTTTATCTGCCTTGTCGGTTCGTAGCACAGGCTCTCGCAGGAGGTGGGTCAGCTTTACCTGTGTGCCTGCGTGCTGCCCAGCAAAATGTTGCTGCGCGCAATATAGCCGGTGTGGTGCAAATGCGTTGTCGGTGCTAATCCAGGGCAAACAAGGGAGGAGGCCTGAGTGGTTCGACCTCAACCGAAGCGAGCGTTCCTATGAAAAATACAGCACTACGTGACAGCTTGCTTTCTTCAGTCCTCTGGACCCCAGTAGAGGGGACTGCGAACAGCTTCTGGTTTTCAGGAAACATAAGCGACAAGCTATCAACCCCAGCAATTGGTTTCTATCAGCTTATATTGGTTACATTTTCAAAGCTATGTTCAAAAGGAAAAGGGCAGGAAACATAATGCTTCAATGATACTGCCATTTGCTAGATTCCCTTAATAAGCCAGCTGTGAATAGATGAAATTGCTTTGTGAACCTGCTGCATGAAGCACACGTTCCTTGCAGCTTTCTCACGCAGGGGAATAGCCGCTGAGGTCAGAAAACGCCCCGCGGATCGGCAGAGCAATTCTGCCGCCGGTACCCGACGTTAGGGGAACTCCTCTGGAAGGGTGCGAGGGAGGAGTGGGTGCCATGAGGTCGTTTTGACCTCTCTCCAGCCAGACACGTGCACCTATAGCAGCGATGAGGGCAGGAGGCTAACCCAGATAAGGGAGAACAAAATAAGTGCCAGTTTGATATACGAGTACGCACCAAGCTTTAAGCCTGGCTCCTGCCCTTTTCTGTGTGTAATAAATGAAATGACCTTCCAGTTAAAGTGTAAGAGATTGGAAAAGACAAAGCAGAGCGGCGAGGCCCTTTTTCCCAGTGTATACTTGCATTAGAATTCTGCTCTCACACTCCTGCAAAGGAAAACTGTAGCTTGAAGAGAAAACAACATAGCATTAAGCCATCCTGGTGTCAAATATTGTAAAAGAAAACAGTTAACGACACTGCATTCTCATTACCAGCTTTGGGTATAATAGCCTCCCTCCCTCAATACCAAACAGGATTTCTTAGTGCTCTTTTGTGCTTAAGTCTCCAACTTGGCAATTCCACCCAGCCCGCTGCTCATAAACTGTAACTCCTTTGTCATTCCTAGGTATTTTCTGTAGTTTTTGCTTTTATTGTGACCCGAAACTATTTTATGACTGAGTTCTATTGTTGTTCTGTGTACAGTGGGTAATGAAACACCTTTATCTGCATCTTTCGGTTCTTTCTTTTATTCTCCCAGCTTAATGACATTACTGTGAGCACCACTGGGACTGTTATGCAGATGTACTGCATACCGGAGAAGTTGCTGCTTCAGGATAAGCCATTACTTTTTGTTGCCCCCACAGGCCTGGGAAAGATAGCTATTACAAACAACTTCCTGCGACAGTTACCTCATGAAAAATATGTTGTATGTCAAATTAACTTCTCAGCGCAGGCCTCAGCTAATCATACCCAGGACATCTTCCTAACGAAACTCGAAAGGTACCCAGAGTTTTAATTAAAATCAAATATGTAATTGTGCTTAGTTTACTCCACAGAGATTATCCACAAAATAATATGAAATGCTCTCCTTCCATTTCTGACAGAATAAATGAAAGCTGATTTGTTTCTCCATGTAATGTTTATTACCGGGGAAACTACACTTTAATTGATGTTGAAATATATTCTGATTTATGGGGTCTATAGAACAGTACACAGTCCGGAAAGCACGTCTACTTAACTTTATCTTCTTAGCTGTTTTTGCTTTAGGAGAATGAATCAGCTGCTTGTCCCTGGGTATTCTTCAGTCTAAAGCATATTAAAGGGAATCACCAGATTGGGTCCCAACTAGTAAAGAGAGCCATCTGTTAGGGAAAGATCTGAGCAGTAGGCTATATATGGTACTCGCCAACACACGGAGGGCAAAAAGATCAACTGGAAGAATGGCAGCATCCAGGGGATTATATCTAGAAAATGGTTAGCTCTCCAGCATCTAAATCATGCATTTTTAATTCATCACATGGCAGACAAACAAGTCAAACATTAATTGGCATGATAAAAGGCAGCTCATACTGTATTCTGCACCTTTCAATACGGAGAGGGTTGCTTGCCAGCCAGCCTAGACAAAACTTCGAACTTTGTATTTGCAAGCACCAGAAATGAGACCTGTGGGCAACATCCTGCATCAATTAATGCAAAAATAAAGAAAGAAATAAAAGTGAAGAGAAAGTGCTGAAAGTGCTCAGTGCGGGCATGAGTCGGTAAGAACATTATAGATGATATTTTTGCTGTTAAAACTTACTGTAATAATTGCAGTAAGTAATAAAAGCAAACAACTAAGATTTTGACCCAGCTGTAACATAAATAGTCCAACTACATAAAGAATACATTTTTATGCACACTGGAGTTTGATAAATGCTATTATGAAAACTGACAGACAGTAGTGAATGAAGAAATCTATCCTACCAGCAGTACAAAGGACTAGAAAATGCCATGAGGGTATTTGCCGAGGGCCTTACAAGTCACAATCATTTTAATCTCTGGATATTCAAGGTCAAACCACTTGTTCGATATATTTTTTTTTTATATTTATGCTTTTCTTTAAGCTGTGTTCTCAAACTTCTGTCATCAAAGAGAATGTTAAGGTAGTCTAGGCAGAAGATCTGGAGTAACTAGACATCCAAAAATGATCAGTCCCAATCCTGGCAAGGTCACCATAAGCTTTTGCTCTCTGAAGTGGGCAGCTGCACTGGTTTAGCCCACACTAAAATAGGAATTTTCTCTCAAATGAGGAAAATTCTCAGAACGGGACTGTTTTCAATTTATATAAAGTACATAGGCAAAAGCAGAGCAGACTCTAGGAAAGCGATAGTTCAACACAGAGATGGTCAAAAATTGCCAATTTTTGATTACTCACATTTTGATTTTCCAGTTCATAAAAATTATTTGAAAAATCTGTTTGGGTGATGGATTGCAGTGGACTAGCTATGAAATGAGTGAGAACATGCAGCTTCTGAAAAACGTAATAGAAGTCTGGAAAAACTGTTAAATATTTTGAAAAAAGTGCCTTTCGTGCTTTTTTTATATCTGCTTCTGAGCCAACAGCTGTTGAAGAACCTGAAATGTGGTGTTCCAAACCTATATGAAAGAAATGTACTTTTTTTTGAATGAGAAACACCAGCTACCCAGCTTAGATAGTTTTATGGACTAGATGAGGTTTCTTCCCTGATTATGCCTGGCCAGGATCACTTGGGGTTATTTATTACAGGCCAGGATCATAGCGGTACAACTTGTAGCATAGTTTCCCAGAGTTACTTTGGCCCCCTCAACTGAAGCAGATAGCGAACATTTCAGAAAGATTTACTCAGAGTGAGTGAATCTTTTATGTATGCATCTACAAGCAGTTCCTGGGAATGAAATTGAACTGTAGTACAGATGTTGCAGAGCTTCATTTTAAGGTTTCCAGTTGATCACAGAGACTTGTAAAAGCAAAGAACAGTTTAACTATTCTTGTAAGAAAGGTCATTGTTTGTATTTTATTAACTTTTTAATTGCTAAACATCTGCCACTAAATTGGAAGCCCCAGCACAAAGCATTTTGCGTTTTATGTACAAATCAACACAATCTAGTGTAGTAAAAGTCAATGACGGAATGACACAGTACCCAACTTGGTCCACCTGGTAGAGGTGGCTGTCATCTCGAGGTGGGTGCTGTGAAGGTTAGATGTGTGGAAACGCAGATAGCGATTTGGAAAATGCCGCCTAGCTATTAAGAGAAGGCTGCGGGTGGTCGTGGCATCATGGAAATCCCCCCCCAAAAAAACATCTCCAGTGCAGATGTTCATGGGTGAGGATCAAAGGGAGCCTGGGCAGGGTGCAGGGCTCTCCTGGGGGCACAGAATACTGGAGTAAGACGAAGGAAGCCAAACGTATCCAGGTCCATCTGGACAGTCGTGGGCTGAGACGAGGGAGGAGGGAGGTGGTGGCCCTGGAGGAGGGAGTCAGTCCTATATGTGGTTTTCGGGCAGAGCGGAGGCAGCAGGAGGCTGTGATAGCGATGCAGGGTGTATGTTCAGCGTAACAAACGCTGCCAAACTGCCTGATCAAAGAGGCGCTTAAGGTACATACAGCACGAGGCAACTTTCTGGTCTATAAAGAAATCAGCTAAAGGAGAACCCATCCTGGATCTGTCAGAGTGATTCAGTCGGTGATTATTTCAGTAGAGTATTTGATCAAATGACTCAAACTTCCAGGCATTTTGTCAACTGACTGAAAATGAACACCAGGCGTCTGACTACATGCCTGAAGTCACGTACTGAATTAAGCAGTCAAATAAATAAGGGAACTAACAGTTAGTGCCCAGTGTGCTCTCAGAAATGAGATTTCTTTCATCCCCTGATGACAAAGGTTGGACTGCCCTTCTTTCGACTGGTGGGGGAGGAGGGACAACCTGTACTCCTTTGCCTGCGTCTGGTTCGTAACTTGTCCAAACCCTCTGCTGAAGGGCAGTGAGGGGGAGGCGAGGGCTGCAGTGTACCCTCTTCTGTGTCAGTCAAAATACTCTGGCCTGGAACACGAGATGGGGAAAGATGCTCTTCAGGGGCTGAAGAAGCAACTTCGTCTTCTTCTGTGGAGCTTTTCTTGTGCTGACTCTCTCTCGGAGCAGATTGCATTTACCCACCTGCTGGAGCAAATGTGGGTAGAGTGATTTTTGTAGTTTGATTACAGCTTCTGTTTTGAAGGTTTTTTTGCCTGAGCTGCTTCACCATTCCTTGGTGACCACATTTAATTAATTCTTGAAAAAAAGAGGGAGATCTTTGCCAAGTAACTTCTCTCACAGACAGGGTCTTTTCAGGGTGTACACTTAGGCCCCTGAGTGGAAACTTAGCTGCTTGCAGCCATATTTTCCATCAGGGCAGATAGGCAGGTTGCACTGTTAAGCACATCACTTCACGCCTGCTTGGGGAATGTGAAGTGCTGTACTGAAAGGCAAGAAGCGAACTAGCACTTTTCCATGCTTGTCTGCACAGCCCTCTGGTGAACGAAGGGAACTCCAGATCCGAGTTCTCCCCGGAGAGTTAGTGATTAATGCCAACATCTCCTGTGCTTCCTCCAGGAGAGGGATGAAGAGACGGGACCGTCCTTACGAGCATCGCTGGGCCCATTGGGCGCTGCCGGAGCCGATGCTTGCTGCTGGCCCAGAGATGCAGCTTTACGAGCGATTAGAATATAGAGAGAAGCTTCGTGGCAGATTTCCCAGCGTGTAGAAATCTAGAAAGGTACTTTGTGAACTGAAAATGGAACATGTCTGTCTTTGGGAAAAGGCTTCGCTTATCTAAACGTATTCCCGTGGATTTGTTTTGCCTGGCTTCAAGCAGAAAACAGCTCTCGGGAGCCCTCCAGACTCCCAGTCCCCCTTTTCCTTTGATGCAGGGAAACTGCCTGAGAATCCACAGCTGTCCAGCTGTTCTGCGTGGAGGAAAAATGGCCCGCTTTGAGTACTGCAGGCGGTTCCCTTCACTGCCAGAGAGAACCCCCTCACAAATGGCATCCTGTTGGTATTTCTGCAGGGCTCCCTCATCCAGGTTTCAGAACAGATCTTACTCATCTGTGTGAGTTACCACTTCCATTTATTCCAGGCAAGAGGCCTAAGTTAAAATGGAAATTAATGTGTTTGTTAACTTTTTCCTCTCATTTATGTTTGTTAGCTTTTCTCTTATGCACAGTGTATATTACAATGAATTAAAAAATAATAATAGCTAATCGCAGCCTGGCAGGGATTTTTAATGGATTTAATTTTTCTCTATCGTGCTTACATGTAATCTCTAACATTCAGTGTTTTATGGGCTTGTTATCGCTCTAGTAGTGCTTGCAGAGTGTGCCTGGAGCGCTTGCAGAATAACTGTGGGAAAGACAGGCTGCCCCAAGACCAACAGGTGCCAGTTCCCGTTCCCAAGCCAAGCAACACGTCCTGGGTCTGGATGGCTGATTTAGCGTGATTCACGTCATAGGGGTTTTTGTCTTTCCCGCAACCGCTTTGAGGGAAGGGAGCACTTAATGGAACGACTTACATCACGTATTCGGGAGGTGGCCTGGAAACACGCTCAGGCTCGGCCCTCGAACTGCCCTGGTTGTGTTGAAGCTGACAGGCTCTCCATGCTTTTCGTCGAAATGAAAGGTGGCTACCTCTCACTGTGTTGTGACATATTCCATATGAAATGGTGGCATTATCACACACGAAATAGTAGAACCCGAACGTTGCCCATGTGGGTAGGAGCGAGGCGCGTGTCAGCTGCGCGGGGGATCGGGACCAGCTGGGGTCCAGCACTGTCCCCCCACAGGTCCTGCCCCTGCCTGGGGGGGATATTTAGGTTTCACCACTCAGCTTCTTTTTATAAAACATGAATCCATTGTAATGCTCCAAAATAGTGAGGATTGTTGGTCCGTGCAGCGCAGGAAGCACTGTTGCTATGGTAACCAGTCCTGTATAATTTTTGTGTGTTTCTGTAATAAACCCCTATATATATATATGTGCATTACTTTTATTAGATTGTTGTACCTTCGAAAAGCATTGCTCAGCTTTTTACCTCAGAATCAACAGTTTAATTTCAGACTGGGTCGGTATCAAAATGATGATCATTATTATTCCAGATGCTTTTTTGGTGGCCTTTGTGAATTTACTGATGGTCCCAGCTCAATAGATAGTGACAGGTGTCTACACTATTAGTGTCTACTACAATTAGCACTAATTGGTACCTCTATTGGCAGCAGAGGTTGGCTAGGGATTTAATGGAGATGAGAGATGAACATGCTCTCTCTCTGTTCTTCCCTTCTTTCCCCAAATATAGAGCAAAACACATCTGAAATAAGTCCTCATGGTCAAAGTAAAGAAGAGAGAAAGTTTCAATATTTATTACTTGGTTTGTTCCTGAGTGGTGGCTTAATGGAAGCATTCAATCTCTGAGACTTCCAATTTGGCACTTTTCAGGTGAAATTTTCATTACTAGCCTAATTTTTTCCAGGTGCACTTCTGCAGCTGCGATGTATTGTGCCATAATTTAGCACCTGCAGTTCTTTCTAACAGCAAGAATTTCCAACCAGGAAAAAAAAGGTTGGGTCCAGCCTTGATTTAAGTAAGTAAAATTTAAAAAGCAACCCCATCATGAAAAGAGCAACAACAAGCTGCTTTTAAAGAAGGTTTAATCAAGCAGAAGCATTAGTGATCCAATACTCTTTGCTGATAAGCATTAATAAAAAAGAGGAAGGAATCTCTGTGTATTGCATTTTGAAGGATTTTCTACAAGTCTGTTCGTTTGCTTAATTGTTACTTCCCTTTGTAGGAAAATCTCCCCCATTTGTTAATTTGTTTCTTTTCTTCTTATGCCTGACAAACAGCTCTAACCATGTTAAATTGTTCGCTTCTGATAGGGGAAAGGGTTTTTTTATTTATGCCTGTGAAGTTAGTTGAAAGTCTTAGAAACGTGAAATTTATAGCAAGTTCAAAACAGGTGAATTACACTCCAAGTAAGTGTTGGCAGCTCTTTATCTTTTCCTTGTTTTCCATATTTAATTCCACCCTTGAAAGATGGAATATGCATCATTTCCCCATCGTCTCTCTCTGGTTCACATTGAGTGAAGTGTTTTGAATTAATTATGTTAAATTATTAATAGCTCAAGATTTGAAAACATTACAGGATTTGAGTAATGTTTTATCAGGCAGTAGCTGTATGATAATTCTGACGTTTTCATACAGCAGAGTACACTTCCAGCTGACTGATAGGTAAAAATTATGACTATATGTTG
Source organism: Haliaeetus leucocephalus (assembly GCF_000737465.1). NCBI lineage: Eukaryota > Metazoa > Chordata > Aves > Accipitriformes > Accipitridae > Haliaeetus > Haliaeetus leucocephalus. The sequence continues at coordinate 14,358,738 of NW_010972587.1, forward strand.
GAAGCACTGAATTCAGTTCATTGTGAAGCATAATAAGGTAATGAACGTTTAAGCTGCATATTAGAAAAAAAACCCTCCTGTTAATGAATAGACTCCGGGAAAAACAATGAAAGCAGCATTTCTCAGGTCATGTAAAATGAACTGCACAGAAATATAGAACACAAACCAGCTCCATATTGGTAAGGACATGAATGACATAAGAGGCCTTTTCTGCATCTAATTCCTGTGATTGTCTGATACAAAATATTATCTGATATATCACCTCTATCTGTCAGTAATTAACTGATGGCTAGCTAACAGTTCATTTGTCAGGGAAAAGGAAAAAAATTGTTAACGCTAGACCCTCAAGACAAGGCATTGAGCTGCTAGAATTCTTCTAGCATAAAGGGCCAAATACAGAGTTTATCTTCTGTTAAATCTCCCTGACATTTTAACTAGGGCTATAAAATAAATGGTCATCTAAATCAAGCTGTATTAATTTCAAGTATTATTTTGAACCTGTTTTATGGCACTACAACCATCCGACAGCATTTAAGGGAGAGGCACGACAGCTGACAAAAGACCCGAGAATTAGTTCTATAATTATTTGCACAGGGAAAATGGCTTCTTTCCACATTCAGCCCACAGTGTAGTTCTTGATACATTTCATCGGCCTCGCGTAATAAACCCTGTGGAGGAATTAAAGAGCCAGGAAATATAGGTTAGACTCACAAGACGGACGCCGGCACTTAGCGCTCGTTTCAGCCCCCCCCCGGCGTTTGCAGCCCACCTCCCCTGCTCTGCCTCCGTCTCCTCGGGGGGAGCCGAGGACGGGGGTTCAGGGCACCTTTCCACCCGGGCAGGGATCGATGCCATCGCTCAGGGGACCTGCCCTCCCCAGGGCATCTTCCCAGGGTTGGCACGGTTTCCATTTCTTGTACCAAGCAACGAGCTGTTCTGTGGGCTGACGAGAAATGAGAGCAGGGGGCTGCCCAGCTCTCCTTGAAAAGTGGGATTATGCCTGCTCCGATACTTGCGGTCTCCTGGTGGGTAAGGTCCTTGGATGGTGGCGTTGGCGGGTGGGAGCTCTGAAACTTGTTCTTCTCCCCACGGGATGGAGAAACCTCGAGCATCCAGCTGTGGTTTCCTTAAGAAGGCAGAGTGCCTAAAAGCCGTGTGCGACATGACCTAAATCTTCCTTGTGGATCTAGACCCATCTGAGTAACAAGCTTTAGTGTAAGAGACAAAATATGTATACATCTGTCCTTAGATATCTAACCATAAAGGGTTGTATTTCCTAAGGTATTTAGACATCTGTTGAATCATGTAACTGCTAGAGTGATTTTCAAATGTACCTTAGTAGGTTTGACAGCCAGTTCTTATTTCAAAGAGTTATTTAGACAGCCAGAAAGATTTTCAAAGCATTTATCTATTTCTCTGCGTATTGCACATCTACTGAAAACCCAGACCACAGTCTTTTGCAGGGAGAAGCGTGATGCCGTTCGTATACATCTATAACATCACTGACCATTTTATAAGATATTCTATAAGCCTTGGCATCTGATTCAGTGCTCGCAAGGACTCCTGCAGGACTGGGCTTCGCTAAGATGATTAACATCTTCTCCAAAAGAAGCAACAGCTTTACTCTTCCTCCAGCCAGTGGGTTTTCAGCTTGTTTCACCACTTTCATTCTTGGTAGCTGGTATATCAACACTGCCTCCTGTCCTCACACTGCCCAACCCTCCTGTCTCTTCGGTATGTTAGACATTCCCCAGGGACCCAGCACAACAAATCCAGCTTGAGTAGAAGTAGAACCAATGTCTTATTTTTGACGCCTTAGCTTACCTAGGATCCACACTGGAGCACAGTATCCTTTTGCTGACAGCCCAACCAGGTACTTTTTTTTTTTGAGGGGGAAAAGAAAGGGGGAAATTCTTGCAAGGCCTGTAATTAAAATTTGTTGTCGTACTACATGCTGAACCACAGGGTGTCATATCTCAGCTCTCTTCCATTTATGTTGTTATTTCACAGTGTCACAAGTGTTCGTGGTGTAATCAGGATACAGAATGGCAGAACTGAAGCAATCTGCTCTGTAGTTGCCATTAGTTCAAGTTCTCATTGTCTTGTAATTAGCTGGAGTGAATGCGGCTCCCCAGCAGCACACTGCACACCGTGACATGCTTTGGAACGAGGCACAGGGCTGGAAATAAAAGCCTTTCACTCAGGGTGCCAAAGTGCCTACTGTAGGTGCAACACCGAAATTCACTTATTATAATCCCTCTTGCCTAATTAATTCCATTGATACATTCACGTTCATCAGAGTTTTGTGGACAGTCTTTAACAAAGATTTTTTTCTTTTCCTTTTTTTTTTTTTTTGTTTAAACTGGAATAGTTTTATTAGCTTGTTTACTTCAGAACAACGTGCCACCTTTGATTAAACTCCATGTGGATTTATAACTATGTCCTCCCCATGTTTCTGTGACCTTTACGGCACATCTGATAAAAATAAAAGGTCATGGATTCCAAAAGAACTGGTTCTAATAATAATGTCAGGCAGGCTCCCCTGAAAGTGTGTGATTTCCCTTCTTTCTTCTCTTCTTTTCTTCTCTTCCTCTCTCTCTCTTTTTTTCTGCTTTTTCAAAGTAAGATGAAAATTAACATGAATAAAATTAATGGTTTAATTTTGCAGGAGAAAGAAGAGGGTTTACAGTGCTCCACTGGGGAAAAGGGCTTTTGTCTTTGTTGATGACCTAAACATGCCTGCCAAGGAGAAATATGGTGCCCAGCCTCCCATTGAACTGCTGCAGCAATGGATTGACCATGGCTACTGGTTTGACAGGTGCAATAAATATTAATTAGTGTGCTTGGCTACAGAGGACTAATGATATACACTGTTTCTCTGAAGCGTTAAATTGTAGTGTTAGTCTTTTATAATTCCTCATCTTCTCAGTCACAACAGGAAAACACTCCGAGTTACATGACTCTCTGTATAGGAAAAGGAATAAAGGCTTATATGTTGCAGTGAATTACAGCACAAGAAAGGCAAGCCTATATGGGAGAGAGGCACGATGCGCATTTTTGTGTTTTTGAGAAAATATCACCAGTATTTAAGCCAGCACAACACAGTTTCAAATAAATTTTTAGTTCTTGGTTGTTAAGGACTAAAACAAAATAATTTGACTTTCAGCAAATGACTTTGAGGTTAAAATGCAGTTGAAGATGCTTTTCTAACATGCAGCCAGTGTTTAGGGGAAGAGTGTGTAATAGACTCAGGCACTTTTCTGCATGATTCATGTTAATACTGGTTGTTAGAAACACTTCAGATTCTCCCTTGTTTAGGTCTCATATGCCTGAATTTAAAAGAAGTTTCTGTTGTTTAAGAGTAAGCCTAGTTAATCTGCAGCTTTAAAAAAATCTGGATTTGAACAGGAATAGTAAAATAGCACCTAGCCATGGAGGCTCCATTACAGTGCTTGATTATTAGACAAATGTAACCATACTTTATGATACACTTAATTATATACACCTAAGGTATAAAGCAGCTGCACTTTTACCAAAAGAATGGGCCATTAATTAGGACCTGGTACTTCTTGTATGTTTTATTATTATTATCATTCACAATTATGTTTAAACCAGTCATTACACACATTACTGTACTTAAGACCTTGTTTTCTAGTAATATATGTTTAACATTGTATTACGACTTTACATGGCAGTCTCAGCCTATGTTCCCTCTGTGCTTTTCAAAAGGGAGGCATGAAAGATGGCAGGTAGTGTCTGCATTTTAATTGGAACTCCTACCTTTCTCTTTACCCTTAACCAAATAAAATAAAGGCTTCAGCTTTTCTGTAGTACAATACAAAAGAGCAAGGAAATAAAAGAGGAGAAATGTGGGTGTTTTCAAGTCTGATGTTTTCTCAAAACTATATTTCTTAATATTTTCAAAGTGAAATTGCACTAGAAGCCTAAAGCATTAGGTAGAATCTTTTTATCATTTTATACTGAACTCGGGAAACAGTGATTGAAACGCATGTAATTTTCCTGCTCCAAAATCCCTCATTTTTTAACAAATACAGCAGAGTTTCTTTCCTTTTAGGAACAATAAGGCTTTTCATTGTCAGAAATGTTCATACTACCCTACCCTCTGTATAAACCATGAGAGGGATGTTGGGAAGAAACAGGTGGGGACAACGAGAAAACAAACTCATGCCATTTTGAGTACAAAGGTTTCGCTCTTTTATAGACTCAGAATTACTTCTGCTTGTGGGTGCAGCTTGTCACTTGTCAGCTTGTCTGGATCAGCAATATACACAGAAAGAACAATTCAAGGAAGACGGTCTTCACTGGATAAACAACAAAGCATTAGTTACCTGGAAGGCAAGAAGACTGGCATGTTTTTTCCCCCAATGACAGTCTATAACAAGCAAATATTTGCTGATAATGTCTGACAATATAGCCACAGGAAGAAGCAGCTGAGGTAATTCTAGGTAGTATCCTTTACTGTCAGAGGGATCCATGACTTTCTAAGGTGATTAAACTGTTGGCGGCAAAGCCATTGAAGATGCTAAATAGGAAAGATTTGCTAGTAAAAGACCCAAGACTGCCTCAGAGCCTGCTTTCTGTCACACACTATCTGCGTGGTTACTGCAGACAACGAAAAAGGTTCCTGATTTCATGCAGGTAAGAAGTCCCAAGGAAATTGTGCTCTTGCATTTGCAGTGTCTGTCAGCCCCCGCTCCCTGAGAACTTGTGAACCAGTTTTGACAGAGCTATTGCAGTCCTGGAGATGAAAAAGCATCCTGAACACACCAGGTGTGACCCCAGTGAGGAAGGGACAGGAGTGGTGCGGGAGCAGGACCGGTGTGTGCTGGGGTGGGAGGGCTGTGGGGGACACGCTAGGGAATCTGAAGCTGTAGAGCTGCGTGAAGGAGTGAAAGCTCCCTTGGTTTCCCAGTCCATGAAACAAGTTATATGTTATAATAAATAATCAGAAGGGCTTTGCAACTACTTGCCTGGACAATCTGCTTCATAGCATATTTTCATTTCTTTACTAGTCTGAGTCTTTCTATAAGTTACAGTCCCCTAAAGATCCCCCTCCAGACCGCTGGAGCCCAACACAGCAAGCTCTCCACTCAGACTACCTTGAAGAAGCCCAAATACCTGCATCGGAGGGAAAAGCAAACAGTATAAAGTCATTCCTACCAGAATTATCCCCCATGGAGGCTCCTCAAATAATTCCCACCTGGATGTGAGTAGCTCCATCGCCTTTGCGTTACCCAAACAGAGCAAAGGAGCAGGAGCCAGGAGCTAATATGTGACCTCTGGAATACCTCCACCTGGCAGAAAACCACAGCTGAGGGTCCTTTGGTGAAGATCCCTTCATGGCATGAGTAACACAACACTCTTTAAAGGGGATGGTGAACTGCCAGAAGGAAGTAACAAACAAGACTCACTTTCTTACAGCTGAAGCTGTTATGACTTTTAATCTCCTTTATGGGAATTTGTTTAAAACCTGTTGCGAACCCACGAGGTATACTTGTGTTTGCTCATCTAGGTTTATTTGTTTGCGTCGGTGCGTATCGCATTCAAGTCTACTGGGGGTATGTCTTGAATATGCTAATGAAATGTTTTGATGAACACGTAGATGCCCCGTGCAAACAAGGCGTGGGAGGGGGAGTCACGGTGCGCTAACGAGGGAAGGAAGATCTAAGCTTGGTTTTGGATGAGGAAGCCTTGCTGGCTGGAGCTGCATGTATCGCCAGCAGAAGACAGGTGTACTCCACAGGAGAAGCAGAATAAATCTGATTCTGAGCAGTATCATCATCATTTTGTATCCACAGCACGTTTGTCTGCGTGTTTGTGCATCTGTTGTATACTTAGGTCTTTGTACTCCAGCAAGCCTTAAGTTATGTAAGTGGTTGCACGTCTACACCTAATAGACCATATGTTACAAAATGGCTCTGAGGTGGCAAAATAAGGATGGGCTCAACATGAAGCAGAAAGCTTAACTGTACTAGGAGTGGAGAAATGGAGGGGACGTGTAGCAATAAAAAGGAACAAATCCTGCCTCAAGATACATACTGTGAGGAGGGTAGCTTTTCCCATGATGACACAACCCTGTTATTTCCTGATGCTAGGAAAAAAAAAAAGAAAGAAGAATTACCACTTGTGTGAATCTCTCTTTCTCTCTTTTCCTCTCTCCTTTGTCTTCTTCCTCATACATGGCCATTGATTTCTTTATTTACCAATACTGTCCCTGAGGAAAGACTGAATTAAAAAGGTTAATTTTAAATGCAGTACAGCTCAGTCTGATTTCTTTCAGAAGCAGATCCTACAGCCAGTGCTTGGCCAGACAGTCTTGTGTCCTCAATTTACATTACTTTAAATCTTTGGCTTTTCAGTGGCACAATTCTAGTGATCGATGAAAAACTTAGTGGATGTGTTCCTTAGATGGATCAGTCCTGATTTTGGAAGTTTTTTCATTAAGCGGGACTTGGCCTTTGAACTTGGTTTGAAGGAATGCATAATTGGAGAATTTTATAAAGAAAGATGAGATCTGTTCGCTTGGCCCTTTGTAGTGCATATGGGTGGTTGAATTACTGGGCTGTTTGACTGAACCCATCTGAGATAGTCATGTTCAGCTCCAGGTAGAGTAAGAATCTGTGCTAACTCCCAGGGCAGGCAAATGGGTGGACAGCAGTTCTTGCTGGGGACAAGCAAACAAAAGTATGTCAGTGAGTCAAAGACGACAGAAGGCTTTCCTCACCACTCTTCTTCCATCCAGGTATACCATAAGACCCAGAAGATATTACACATTTGACAAAGGTCAGGATTCTGGCACATTTTGTGTAGTATTTTCTATTCCTGTAAATATCACACGTTTCCTGGATTAATCAAGAACCAGCTGCTTCATCTGCCCACTACTTGCTTCTAACTACTTTAAGGAGAAAGACACGCATTTATCTGTCTGTCTATCTATCTATCTATTTATCTATCTCTGTGTTTGTATGCATATATATGTATGAATATATATAAATATAGTTAGTATAATACCATACAGGTAGCAAGTAGATCTGGGGATGTTTATGCCATTTTATGTAGATAAGAACACAGTAGGGAAGCAGTCCATCATGTGAGGCTTTCCATCACAACAGTTGTTCAACAAATCAGCATCTTTTCTTTCATTTATCTCGTTAGGAGAAGTCTCTGCCTCCTCCTTTCCCATCGCTCAAGAATCCTGTGACTTCGGCTGTTGGAACTCTGAAGACTGCAGCAGAGTCTAAGCCAGATACCACTGCGGGCTGTTCATTTTGGTAAGGGATTGAAAAATTCTAATTCACCGGCCATGCCAGATGAGGACAAGACGTCTGGAGCATTACAGTTTGCATTTCGGACCTGTGCAACTACGCTGAAGAGTCAGGCAAGTGTCACTCTGCGCTGGTGTCTGGGCTGAGCCTAAGGGCGGACTGCCTGGGCTGGCCCCGCTGATGCTCACTTGAAGTTGCTTGAAGCTACTGGAAGGGCACTCATGGCAACACAAGGCTTTGCAGGGGCTTTGCCCAAGCTGCAAATCCTGCCTGAAAATCTGTGCAAATGCTTAGTTGTCTGTGCCAATTTGTTGACTGTGCTGCTGGTGCTGTCCCAGTTAAACAGTATTACCCAAGCTGACTCATTTAATATGGGTTCAAGCATGTCTCTGGAGGCTGTAGTCACAGCGGTATCCGTGGAGCAGAGCAATCCTAAGGATGTACACATCTGGGGTTTGGGCTTTCAGTTCTGCTAATGAACAAAAAAAAGTCACGAAATGTGGAAAACTTGGGTGGAGATCAGCTGAATTCTCTGCAACTTTTCATCTCCTACATCCTGCCTCTACAGCTATTGCTCCTCTGTTCCTACCCTGACAATTTTCCCCCTCGTTTCCTTTCCAATCTCTGGGTTTTTTTAAAAATGAACCCCCTGAGTCACACTTTTTCAATTTTAGATATAACATTTCATACTCTTCTATCTCAGGTGGTTCTGAGAAGTCATAGACACGTGAAACCAACAACATTTGGTCCCTGGCAATTGTCCCTACCTTCTCCAGGCTGAAATCAGCCCAAAGGGTTAAATCCCTGATGCGGACAGAGAAAATGAGTTGAGCTACCTGCAAAAGGACTGTTGCAAATGGTTTGGCTTCTCTGTAGGGCACAGAAGGAGAACAGAAAACATCTCCCCCTTACTCCTCACGTGATAGATGGTATGAATCTTGCTACAGCAATAAAATATTCCAGCAGCATCTGAAGATGCATTACAGGGTGTATCATTTATTATTTCTTCATACAGTCATACTTATCATGAGATTATAAAGTTAAATTTATGTATATCATATTTTGAAAATTACCAGAGCCAACTGCGTGGGCTATTTATGCTTGATCTATTAATGAAAGAACTCACTTGGCAGGCACAAAATAAGAAAAGAAAAACATGTTTCAGTCCTTTCTTGGATTCTAGGTCTTGGAGAGTATTTACATGTAGAAAAGTTTCAGAGCTTTAATCTTTTCAATGCCCCATCATCTAACACGTTATTTTAGAAAGGCAGGAGGGAAGAGAGCGCGCCACTCCCCCCTTAGAAAGTTCGTTCAAATTGTGCAAAGGATGGAAAGGGGAGACAAGATTCAGCTCAGAAACCCCTTTCTTTCTCTTGATTTGTACCTCACCATTGCACTTGTGAAGTCTTTGTGTACATCACATAGAACACCTCCGAGAGGGAACTGTATAATGGAAACAGGCCCATCTCCATGGAATCCTTAACTGGTGATTTACAGGAGGTTTGAATATACTTGTTTATCCCTGCCTATCATGATAGAGTTTATATAGACTGTATGAGATTTAGCTGCGTGTTTTTCTTCTGCCCCTTTTCTCAGTGGCCTTATCCCACACAAATCCTTCCTTACGTGATGCAAGATGACATTCTTCCTATGTGCTGTCCTGGTTGATTCTTCAGACAGCTACCAGGCAGCTGCTGATGGTTTTTTCCCCTCAAATGCAGACCCCGAAGGGCCCCTTGGTCCTTCGCACACTCAGTGCAAAACTTTCCATGGAGCCTAGGCAAGGATCCTAGCTCTCTCTCCCTCTCTTGCTCTCAAATTCTTTCAGATTCCGTAACATATTATACCCACCACTCCCTGAATGATATTTACTTCCCACTATATCTTACTGTCACTCCACGGTTTGAAAACACAGACTCCTGGAGGTCACTGATGAATGAACTAAGTTTAAAAGTTATGCATAAAATCCAGAATTGTTGTTTCTGGAATGATGGTTTCAGAAGTGTTAAGTCTAACATTTTGGGAGTGTTGCTATTTCCACTCCTTACATCAGAGCTCTTGGAAAACAGCATATCCATTTATCAGAAAATTGAGATATGCAAACAAGACCGTATCTTTGGCCCTATCACAATTATTTTAGTTCTATTACTCACTGAATAAGACCATGAGTGTCAGACATTTCTAACAGCAAAAAAGTTATTGCCAAGAAATTAAGGGTTTTTTTCAAGAAATAAGGACACCTTAAAAGAAATTCAAACCAGTCCTGAGAAACAACAGAATTCACTAAAATGAATAGCTGGGAAATTTTTAATAAATTTTTTCTGTTGAAAATCCTGAAACATAACTAATATTATTTGGCTTTGGTTTATATTATGATTTTATTCTATTAATTTTTTTTAAACAAAATGCTCTATACTCACTTATTCTGTTATTGTTCTAATACCTTCTGGTTTATTTCTCCATCAGAAGTGCTCCCAAACTTGATAGTATAATTATATCTATAGCCTGTACCCATCATGCAACTCACATTTTGAGTCAGGGCCTTGTTTACCTTCTCCAGTGTGTTTTCGTCTTCAGCTTGGGAACATTTCGGAGAAAAAGAAGGGGATTGACTATGGAGAAAGGTTACACTTGGATAATTTTCTGTTGACATGAAGCATTCTTGGTCAGAGCCAGCTTAAAAAAGTCACTCCACTTATAGCCTCATAACAAGGTGGGGGATTTGAACGAGCCTTCCGAGGGATGAAGGAGCCCGATGGGAAGCCATGAGGGACTGGTTTATTTTACAGCCCAAGAAGAGAAGGAGGCAGAGGGAGTCCCAAGGATGGAGGAGAAGATGCCTCCAGAATGCTTTAAAAGAGTCTGACACTTTGGATCGGTAAGGAAACTGAATCGGGGAAAAGCAGGTAGGAGATTGACTGTTTTGCATGTCTGTATTTGTTTCTTGTGCAGGCTTCATGTGTCAGAACAGCGGGGTTAGAAGCCTCTGCAAAGCCTGGTGGACTTTCTGATTATTGCATATTTGTGGAGAATTAAATGGCAAATCAAAGAGCCTGCAAGGCTTGAACACTGGTAAAATCTTGGGTTAAGCAGTGAAGAGGCTGTCAGTGGCCCTGAGAGCACGGCAGTCACGCCGCGGGTCCTGCCTCTGTCAGGGGCAAAAGGGAGCCCGTGCAGAGGACAAGGGATCAGAAGACAGGGATTTACCAAGCGCACTCAAAGCAGGAATCGACATTTCCATTCGTTTTATTTGTAAATTCTCCCCAGCCGATAATAGTCATTTTCAGGGAAAGGGTGGTTGTCCAACAAACGCTGACGACCGGGGAACTTGTCGGTGAAGAAAAGGACATCGGGCTCTCACCCCGTTCAGGTTTTGCCGCCTCTCTCTCACTGCTCTCTGCCTCTTGCCCGGGTAGGTTGGGGCAATTGACGGTGGCATCAGACAGCATCGCGTTTCAGATCGCAGCGGCAACCCTCTTGTCTTCTGCTTTTTTTTTCATGCGTGAATGGAGCGTGCGATTCGCTCACAGCGAGCCACAAAGAAGCTGAACCACCAGATGGACTGGTCTAGCACCAGTCACACTGCACTTTTCTAAGGCTCAGGCTTCATCCGCTTCTGCCCCCCCATCCCACCCCCTCCCAGGGCAGTAGCTTTATGAACTGGAACAAAAATGCGATGAGGCTTTCAAGCCTTCTGACGCTGCAGTTCGCGCTCTTTCCTTACCCACTGCACGTTTTCGGTTGAAGTTTAGCAGCAGTTTTTTGCAGAACGGAGTTTGAGATCTGTGACATGGACACATTTGGATGACTTGAGATGGGCAACACGTCGCTACTGTGGCAGCGGGGAGAAGGTGCGAAAAAAAAAGTTGCACCGAGCAAAGGGAGAGGAAAGAGACAGTGAGTTGACAGAATTACTGCCTAGGCTGTTTAAACAAAATAAAAGAAGCAAATGAAACAAAAGCAAGGGAGAAGTACTGATTTTCAAGAGGGAGCCTGAGAATTATTAGTAAATCAGGGACTAACTATCTGCTCTGTTAGACTGGTGTAGCTGGGGGCACTGGTGATGGCAAAGATCCCTAAGCAAAGTTCCAGAGAAAGGAGTCAGCTCCCGCGTACAAGCAGAGGGAAAGAGGGTTGCAGGGCTAGCACAAATACTGAGGAAATGTGCGGAGTGTCCCCTAAACTCACCAGGTTCCTGCGTGTTACAAAAGAATGGCCTTTGGGGGGGGGAATAACGCCCATCTTGGAGGACGAACCTGAGCAAAGCACGTTCTGTGGGGCAGCGGGTTTGCCTGTGCGGAGGCAGGCAGGAGGACCGGACACAGCAATTTATTCCTGTAATGTTTTTCTTCTGCCTGATTGGCAGACCAGAGATTAGGCCTGTTCCAGTAATTTCTCTGAGAATGCAAATCTTAATTTGCTGTTTGTGAAATTCTTAACTAAAGTCCGAGGTCATTATTTTAAACTCAAACTGTCAGAATAAACACTGTCAGGCATGCGTTTGCTTTAGAGAATAGCTCTTCCTGACGGCGGCGGAGATGCAGTTACCTTTTAATACCAGGCTGTGAAAAGCTCACCCCCCAGCCCAGCCCCCCCGCTTTCATCTGCAGTAAACAGCATAGCCTGTCCTTATTTTGTGCTATGACTCTATTCTGCTTTCTGAGGTGCATTTAATAGCAGAGGGATGGCGTGGGGTGCTTTACATTATCCGTTAAAGAGAGTTTGTAGAGGGAGAGCAGGCAAATTCACTGGGTTTGGGGGTTTGGCAACGATGTGAAAAAAAAATTAAGTCATTTTGGGGTTTGATGGAGGAAGACAGGGGTGTGGTACAAGTCAAGGACATGCTCTTGGTTGCAGCTATGGCCCCTCCTGGTGGTGGATGACATACAGAGACTCCTCCGTCTCCCTGTTGGGTTTTGATCTAATCTCCACAGAAGCCTTCCCTAACGAAAACAGAACATCTTTCCATGAAGAGCTGATTGAATATTTTGATGCGGAGTTCAACGCTTTTCTGAAATCATATCCAAGCTTAAACGCTTACTAAGTTTACTAACTATGTACCTTGCTTGCCTGTATCGCCAGCACGATGAGCCAAACCCTGTGCCGAGGATTTGCACCCCATGGAAGTGAACGGGACTTCTGCATTTGCCTAGAAGGGAGAAAACAGCACTATGATTATACCATTTTTCCAATAAAGATAACAAAAAGCCCTTATATGTATTCATTAAAATATTTTCTCAATGGTTTTCAGGGCTGTAAGTCATGTATTAGCTATTTCCTATATTTAGGTCAGAACCAAGGTCTGTTTAATGCACTATTCTATATCCAAAAGTAACTAAGAGCAAGTGTTTTGATAAGAAGGGATAAGACTTTCGCTGTAGGCAAACGCAGCATGCCCTGCTAAGCTCTTAGCTAACTTGATATACAGCCCTGTTCAGGAAAAGGGAATTGTCACTAAATTGTTGCCTTATTTTACCCTTCAGTAGGAATAAAATTGGCCTATAAGAATGAAAAATTTTAATACATCTCTATTACAATACACTCTCCTAATTGGTATTGATCTTCCCTGTGGTACCTGAAATGCAAGAAATTATTTCAGTGAGATTTGAGCTAACACAAATGGGAAATGGAGAGAAAGATTGACACTGAAGAAGGTGGTGGGGAGGGGTAGGGGCTGGCAGAATGTATGGCTTCAGCAGCAAATAAAGAAAATGCTTTGTACAAGGGGAGCGAGCATAAAACAGTCTGAGATTGAAACTGAGATGATAAATAGCTTTAATAGGAGAGAAATAGATAAAATACGGAGCAAGGAAAAAAATTTAAGAGTCTCTAAAGAGGAAGGACATCTTTTCAGTGAACTAGCTAGGTGAACAAGCTTCAGGAATGGATTTAGTTGGGAATGTAGCTCATGTCCAGCAAGATCGGATGAGGTGTGACAACTCCCTGTTGGCAGGTCAGAGGCTCAGGAAAGCAGCCAGTGCCAGAACCCTGCCAAGAAACGCCTCTGCAGGTGGCAGTGTCCTACGAAGAGGTAGGATTAAAGGAATTCCTGAGCTTAGTCGAAGCACATATGTCTTGGGATTTTTGTTTAGTTTGTCTTGCATCCCCTTCAGTTCATGAAGTTTAAATTATCCTAAACTCCATTGCGCCAAACAAGCAGAGACACTCTCCTCTAATGCACACGGTGGTGACAACCCAATGGGCTGCATACAAGATAATGTTGTTTGCTAATAATACAATCCCAAATGTATTTATCTCGCAACAGAGCACCAGGTAAGTAATTAATTAAAAAGTTGATACATATGGCTTTCTTGAATTGGAGAACAGCATTAGTTCTGAAACATCAGATTTGTGATTTAGTGAAGATATTCAGCATTCTGTGGAAAGCCTGGTTAATCACAGTTTTTCAAAAGCCCAGTCCCATCCTCGTAAACAGAACAGAGTAATAATGAGGCTCTCTGTCACTGTGTCATAATAGAGCAAGGAGGGCAAAACTTCATTACACTCTTTTGACTCACCTTCCATCAATGTGAGAGAGATAAACACAGGGACCCAAAATATTCCATCAGTTTCCAGATGTGTAATTTAGTTCCTTGGTGGAAAGTTCTTCATTCTTCTTCAGCAAGTGAGGGGGAAGCCACTGAGAGTGTATAACCCTCAAATCTGAGCAAACTGGACTGTATATAAGTTTTCACAAAGTGCTATGCAGCTTTGAAGTGCAAGTTGTTCTTAAACAATTTGAACAAGATGCATTTTTTCCTGTTTTAACCTTATTTGCATGTATTCATCCACATTATTTTGCAGTTGTGGACCTGCTTGGAAGATGGTACTCCAGCTAGAATACAGGTGCTGAGTTTTGTCTCTGAAACCTTCCTGAGCTGAATTTGGGCACGGCCCGAAGTGACATAGAACAAATTCAATTCTCAGCCTTCATTCGGTATTCAACAGCATCAGGACGTGAAAGGTCTGAATTATTTCTCTTCTTTGCCAGGTAAACTTCAAACTCTATAAATTATTTCTGACTGACATGAATGTAGAGAGGGAAAGCAGTTTTGCATGCACATTCAAAAAGGAGAAAATCATATTTTGTGAATAGTTCAAAATTATACTACTCATTGTTTTGTAATGTTCCCAGGCTGCACTGAGTGAAGGTGTTTATTCAGGACCTAATTTTCATTTGCAAGACAACTGTAACACTGTACTTTGGGATATCGTTTGGCCTCTGTCCTGGTTTCAGCTGGGATAGAGTTAACTGTCTTCCCAGTAGCTGGTACAGTGCTATGTTTTGAGTTCAGTATGTGAAGAATGTTGATAACACTGATGTTTTCAGTTGTTGCTCAGTAGTGTTTAGACTATAGTCAAGGATTTTGCAGCTTCTCATGCCCAGCCAGGGCACAAGAAGTTGGCACAGGACACAGCCAGGGCACCTGACCCAAACTGGCCAATGGTGTATTCCATACCATGGGACGTCCCATCTAGTTTAGGAACTGGGAATTGGGGGGCAGGGAATCACCGCTCGGGGGCTGGCTGGGTGTTGGTCAGCGGGTGGTGAGCAATTGCCCTGCGCATCATTTGTACATTCCAATCCTTTTATTACTACTGTTGTCATTTTATTAGTGTTATCATTATCATTATTAGTTTCTTCTTTTCTGTTCTATTAAACCGTTCTTATCTCAGCCCAGGAGTTTTACTTCTTTTCCTGATTTTCTCCCCCATCCCACTGGATGGGGGGGGAGTGAGTGAGCGGCTGCGTGGTGCTTAGTTGCTGGCTGGGGTTAAACCACGACAGGCTCTAACTCCACTAGAGCTTTTTTTTTTTCTTTCCCAAAAATCAATGCAATCCTTGGCTGTGCAAGTCCTTCTTTCGGGGTGCTGACATCCAGCCAACAGAGGGAGCGCTAGCTTAATTAGCAAACCCAATTTCCGGCACTGCCAATGTTGCTGCTGGCTGCACAGATAAGGCAGTCATTATGGAAAAGCTATGCAAGCCTTTTCCCCTAAGAACTGGAGGAGGACAAAACGATTGCCAATGGTACAAAAAGGAAACCTAGCGAGGAATCGTTTTCAAGCCATTGTGTGGATTTGACAAAAAAAAAAGGGGGGGGGGGCACGACACAAAAATATGAAGCATTACCCATTAAAACAAAAGGCACCTCCCAGGGTGCAGCCTAGTCCTGGGGTTCAGCTGCTACCTGTGAACAAGCAGAGCCCTCTGAGCCAGTGCAACCTTGTATTGAATCTGGGGCCATCTGTCACCTCATTTATTAGAACTGGTTAAAAAAAAAAAGATTAAATTCTTTGCAAAGAGTCCTGCTGGTGAATTTTGGCATTTTTTTCAGCGAGGACTTAATTGCAAATCTTATTTATCCAGTCCTCAAATCTGCCAGTCTCTGTCTACATGGTAATATGGCAGTACACTGCTACTGTGAGCTGGAAAACCAAACCAAGCCAAATAAAGTTTTGCGTGCTTCTTTGTTTTCTTCTTTCTAAAAAAGGCCTCTGGCATTGTTTTGACTGGGAATTGTACTCAAAAATTTGATTTCCCTTAATATATTTCATGTTCAGGGTTTACTTGCCTGCATCTTTAAACTCAGGTTTATTCTTTCCATAGCTCTGAAGAAGAAGAAGAAATTAAATACACCAAATCTGAACTTAAATATATATCTATATACACATGCATGTATGTGTGTGTATATATATATATTTCCTAA
Organism: Haliaeetus leucocephalus; assembly: GCF_000737465.1. NCBI lineage: Eukaryota > Metazoa > Chordata > Aves > Accipitriformes > Accipitridae > Haliaeetus > Haliaeetus leucocephalus. Next base: position 14,374,735 of record NW_010972587.1, read on the forward strand.
GAACTGTGGTTGCATGAAACTGAGAACTTATAACAAGGCAAACTCTCTGGTCCTGAATCCTACTGTGGAAATGAATAAGGAAACTTTTCACAGAGGAGCCCCAACGCTGCAGGGAGAGAAATGTGCTTATGTCAAAAGAGCCCTGCGGACACTCATCTCCGCTTGCCTGGCTTTTTTCCTGGTGCAGGCCACTGCACAAAATAACCCAAGTAGGAAAATAAGGCCCTGAGATAATAAGGCAACTGCAAATGGCCAACCCTGAGGAAAAGTTAGGTTTTATTTGGGTTTTGAGTCTTTCAGAAAAACCTTCCCTCCTGCTGATAACAGGCTTATATCCCTGGCTTCTCTAGTGTACCTTTTCCAGTCTTTCCTGGCTGTAAAGGCTGGTAGAGCCCTTAAAAATACCTGGAAAACATAAAATGAGAAGGAAAAATGGGGAAGATGCAAACAGAGGCTTTGGTAATGTAGGAAGCAACACCTAAGAGCAATGAAAATACCAGAGAAAGCCATGGATGAATTAAAAAGATAAAGTAGTCATCATGTTAAATTTTTATTTCCTTTAATCATTTACTTTTTCAAACTGATTCCCTTTCTCTTGTGTTTTGATTACATCCATGTTTAGTCCTATTGTCTGATCCAGCTTAGAGCTTCCCTGGTTTGATTGTCTAGAAATATGATCGAAGGGCAGATGTTTATAACTCTGGAAAGTTTCCTTTCACACAAGTTTATTGCTCTACTTGGAGGCCAAGGACACAGGAAATGCAGGCTACGTCCAAGCTCACTTTATCACCAAAGGATTTCTAAGAACTGCACACTATCATAAACAAGATTTGGCTGAACTCTTGACTGACAGGCCAGAGCTGCTGTTTGATATCAGTGTACCCAGTTTCCTGCTGATAAACCTGAGCCCTAAAGTGGTGCTTTGAAACATCAATGTAGGTGTACTTTTAAATTTTTTTTTATTTTATTTTTTTTATTTTTAAAATCTCCTCTTATTCCATTTCTCACCTTGCCTCTGTTCCACAACATTTTTGGGCAACAACATACACGAATGACCAAGCTGTGGCTGCTGTTTATGTAAATCTTCTTACATCTTCCCCAGAAGGGATTTTTCAGCATACTTTCTGGGTAGCATGTTCAGTTTGAAATAGCTAATGTAATCCATGTATTTTTGTGACTCTGTAAAGATGTAAGTAGTAATTTGTATTCCCAAGAAAAAGAAAAAAAAAAAGGGAGAGGGTTGGTGGGTGGAAGAAGTTGTTTGTAAGGTGCTTTTTATATTCCTGGACCTGAGCATACTTGAGGGGATGAAATTGCAGAGCAGTTTAGAGGTCCATTTTCAGTTATGCTTCACCAGCCCAGGGAGGACTGGGTCGCTGAGGGTGTCTACTGCATTATGCTGCACTTAGGAAATGGCCAAAAGCAAGGAAGGTCAAGGTTGTGTACCTGGTCTTTCAGTTTTATGCACCAACCCAATAGAAAGTAAGAACATCAGAAACTGAGGTTAGACTCGAACGAGCACTGCTGCTGCTGCGTGGGCAAATGTGAAAAGAAACGCTTTTGTGCCAGCCACCCTTATCTCTCATCATTTCCTACTGCCAAACTCAGTACTTTCTTTGTAGGAAAGCAAATGCATGCGTGTGTGGAGCTCAGAATGAGTGCTAAGAAAGACTTTACGAAATCCAGTCGTAGCCTGTAAATATCTCAGACTCAGAAAAGCCTCTGTATTTGAAAAGGTTGTACGGTTACATGGAAATTATTTGATATCTTGGAATTTGAAGACTGCAGGCTTCTTAAAAACACATGACATCGATGTATTATTTAGGAAGCAGTGCATTCCCTAGAGCACCCACCAGCTAACTTCATAATATGAAGGAAAAAACGTTGTGAAAAAGAGCAGTACCCCAGCCCTTCACCCAAGGGAATAGCTCCTTGCTGAATGTGGACTTCCCAAGCTGCCTTCAGCTTGCATTATTGCAATCATATCTAACTAGCCTCGTGATTATTCCTTCGATAAGGCTGCCTCGTGAATCCTCTTTGTACCACAGAAATGGCTAGTGAGGGGTCAGTGCTCCCATAGGCTTCTTTATTCTTTGCCACCTTGGCTGAACTCTGCCATTTCAATGGGCAGCCAGCAGGAGAAAGTTTCTGATCAAACTGAAAATCCTTGTGTTTAAGTGGCGCCTCTTTTGTGAAAGCTGAGGGAATCGGCTGAGGAGTTAGTTAATACACCCACTCATCATCCAATGTTGGCACTGGCTCCTACAAAAGTACAAGTGAATGAAACTGCATCATTTTCTGCCAGTTTCTGGAGGTTTTGAGATCATGGGTCTTGGGATTTGCTTTGATACTCTGGCTGTCACTAGCATACTTGTGTAATTATTGTACGTATTATCGATTTTGAAAGATTCATTTTCTCTGCTTTTTTTATTGATTGGTAAGGGGTGATTTTATTGAAGGCAGAACAAGTACCTCAAGCTATTGAAGGAACATGAAAATTAATGCAACTATGGGTACAGGAAGTCTGCTGGGTCCTTTGTGATAAAGTTGTAGACAGTCAAAGCTGGTAGAGAGGGAACTTCCCTTCCAGACTGTGAAGGTAATGAGAAAATCAGCTAATAATTTCAGGCAATTCTTGAAAGCCTTGGAGCTTCTAACAGTAGAAATATTATGAAAGGTGCACTGACTCTTCTTTCTTTTGTTTGCTTGATTTTTAACTTGATGAGCCCAAAATATGTTCAGGTTAATGAAATTCTGCCCTTGGAACATACATTGTACAATGCAAAGTCAAAATTGCTAATGGTGGCGTAGGAATGAGGTGTTCAGTCTAGCTGCCTGTAAGCTTAATTTCATTTCACAAGTGATTACTGCTAGTCTGCTCTCTGGTTTCTGAGACAGAAATAGTCACCCATTCATTTAGCTTATAATAATAAGCAAAGTCTATATTTGATGTTATTCAGAACTTGCTTTGAACTGTTAAATGGTCAACAGTTACCATGCAACTGAAAGGTGGTAACTTCCCTGTGATTCTTGGTTTAAATGGAGAGAAATTCTTTGGTTTCAACTCAGTGATGCTGCTTGTGAAACATTCAGCTCAAGGCGTGAGCTATGAAATTCCCTCCCCTGCTGAGGACGAAGAGTCAACAAATGCTGCAACCACACAGCCTCTTCCAGTCACGTGTGAAACAAAACCTCTCCGGCTCTGTCGAGAGGATGTGTTCAGTGTTCAAAATAGGTTAAAATAGGAGAGAGACTTCAGCTCATTTGTGCGACATCTCCTTGCAGTGGAGCTTAGCATCATGCAATGATGCAGGAGGAGACCAGCAACATGAGAAAAAATATAACTGAAGAGAGTTTGTGTCTTCAGGCAAGCTCGCTGCCAAGAAATGAAAGCAGGGTGTGCAGTTTGTAAAGGTCCAGAGGGCCCCTTTTGATGAATGAATAATGGGGCAACATCAAAAGCAGATTCCTGGAAATTAAGGAACACCTGATGCAGGTTCCTGCATTTTTGAGATTTCATGATGTTCAAGAGAGATTTTGTACAAAAAAAGTGAGTTGCCAGCGTATTCATAGCTCACCAGCAAACACACTGAGGCTAGCAGGCCCTCAGCTCGCCATCGGACTTGCTCACTGGGAGATCACAGAATCACAGAATGGTTTGGGTTGGAAGGGGCCTTCGAGGATCATCTAGTCCACCCCCCCTGCCATGAGCAGGGACGTCTTTCACCAGACCAAGCCCCATCCAACCTGGCCTTGAACACTCCCAGGGACGGAGCATCCACAACTTCTCTGGGCAACCTGGTCCAGTGTCTCACCACCCTCATCGTAAAAAATGTCTTCCTTATACCCAATCTAAATCTACTCTCTTTCAGTTTAAAATCATTGCCCCTTGTCCTGTCACTACAGGTCCTGGTCAAAAGTCCTTCTCTGTGTTTTCTGTAAGCCCCCTATATATATTGAAAGGCAGCAATAAGGTCTCTCCAGAGCCTTCTCTTCTCCAGGCTGAACAACCCCAACTCTCTCAGCCTTTCTTTATTGGAGAGGTGCTTCAGCCCTCTGATGATTTTTATGACCCTCCTCTGGACCTGCTCCAACAGGTCCATGTTTTTCTCGCGCTGGTGACCCCAGAGCTGAAGGCAGTACTGCGGGGGGGTCTCACCAGAGCAGAGTAAGAGGAGAGAATCACCTCCCTGACCTACTGGCCACGCTGCTTTTTATGCAGCCCAGGGCATGATTGGCTTTCTGGGCTGCAAGTGCATATTGCTGGCTCATAGCAGCAACATTAACAGTGGAGAAGGTGTTGTGAAGCTGTGATTCTTTTTTCTGAGCTTTAAATGGGCATATTCCCTGAAATTATTTTCTCTGCTATTTTATTTTCTCCCCTCTTTCAAATCTTACTTCTTTTCTACCTCTGCTTTTCCCTCTCCATTCATCACCTCTCCAACAACCTGGTCTCCTTTAAAGAATGGGGTCTCATTTCTTCTGCTTCTAAGGTGTAGCTGCATTTTGTCATTGCAAGGAAAGAATTTCCCTGCAATGGAAAGTTGACAGATACCAGCAGACTGAGCTGCAGACATACACGGATACAGCTGTTGCTCATCCTAGTGGCTTGATGAGCTATCCTAGGTGATAGCTCTGGGATTATGTGTCACTGGGGGTTTTTTGGAAGATGGTGACTTTATCACAATGATGCCATTCCTCTACTTGCGCTTTAAGTCCTTTGTCTCATCCAGGATACGGGGGAAAGACTGGACCTACCACTAGACATCCACCACAAGTATTGCCATAGTGCCCAAATAAAATGTCTCTGGAAGACAGTGTAGAAGTATGGAAAAAGAAATAAGAACACACCAAAGCTGAAGCTGGATACAAAACCAGTCAAGGGGAGTCGGAAGAGCCTGTCTCTCTGTGCCAGCAGAGCAGAAAGGGCTGACAGTGGGGACGTGGTCCTTCCAGGGCAACACCACTGACGGGGAAGAAAAGTAATTACTTCTCAATGTTTATCACAGACCTAGTCTTCTTTCCTCCTAGGTGTGTCAACGCTGCAAAATGGCAAGGGGAATTACTGGAAGCTGCATTGTTTTATTAAGATATTTAAGATACTCTGTTTTTTAGAAGCAAATGAATGGCTCCAGCCAAAATTTTGCATTTTGCACACATAGTACACCGGTATTCACAAGCATAATGTTCATTTGCACAGGTTAGCCAGCAACACTCATGCTCCTGGTGATTAAATCTTAGCTGTAAAACCCCTACCATTATAGTGCACTATAGCTTGTAATTGTGTCCAGGTGCGTGTGTCAAGAGCAGTCTCAGGCATGTCCATGTACTTTTCATCCTTTTATTGATTCCTTTGCACCTAAAAAGTCACAGCTGCTTCCATTTCAGGAGATGTACTATAGTTCTTCTTTTAAAACAGTATGACACAGTTCAGTAGCTGGAATGTGCCGCAGAGCTGGGACTGCTAGATAGCTTGTTTTTAATTTTCTCTGCAGCAAAGAGTAATGTGTAACTTCTCAGCAGAGTAACTGTCACAGAGAAAGAAGATAGAATAAAAGGCATATTTTGGCTCATGTCAAGATAAAACTGAACCAAAAAAAAATCTCACAGTTCTGTCTTTATAACTCTGAAACTGAATTTATATCAAGATTTCTGGTTTGAATGAGAAATCGGCCTCAGACACTCATTGGAGACATTGAGACAATTCAAACTTTCCAAGACTTTCAGTGTGTTGGATTCTAGTATTTTGATTGAAACAGATCTCTAATTAATACTGTAAAAAAATTCACGTAAAGAAACCACTGTCCGCAGAGAGTGCTGACGCAAGCATAGGGATGAGTAGTTAATTGGGGGAAAACTTCATTACACTTTTACATTTTGCAAACTGCCTTTTACAAATTCATGGGTGGCAATCTTAGCACTTGTAGGCAATGGCTAGGGGGGCACTCTGAAGCAATAGGAACTTGACCTCACTGCTTTTATTTGCTAAAAATATTTAACAACTGCTTTTAGATATTCTGCTAGCATTGGAAGTAGTGATTTCTTTTAATTAAAATCTCCTAAAAACTGATGTGACAGGGTTCTCTGAAAGAAAAAAAAGAAGGAAAAAAAAGAAAAGAACTGGCAAATTAATTAACTAAACTAGAAGGTCAGTTTTAAAATCCTGCTGCAGACTAATTAAATCCTAGACACTGACATTTTTGGCTAAAAATTGCAACCATAGTAATTAGTGTTGCAGGAAATTTCCATATGCCATTGTGCCAAATGAATGAGAGTATTTCATAATTGTTCCTGTAGGACTTCTTGCAAATAGCTGTGAGGGACATGATCCTATTGTAGGAAATATGCGAAGGCATCGTGGCACTTTCGTTCCAGTAATAGTGGCTCCCCAGGTCAGTCATGTGAAGGAGGGAGAAGTCTGACAAATGTTAGGAATATTATAAATTATTATTATAGCAGTCTCTCCTTCTTGTTGCCTAACACTTTTATAAATTTTGCTATTTAAAGAAACAGCCACTACTTAAATAAATAGGGCAAGCTATTAGTCAAAAGGCTGTGGATAAATATATGCTGAATATGCAATTAAAAATCACCATAGTGAACAATTTTATATGATAAAACAAAAGGTACTGCTAATTATTTTATTTTATTTGCATATATTTAATTATGCAGAGAGTTGGTTTTTTTTAATCATTAACTTTTTCAGGACTACTAAGGATTTGTTAAATGTCAGGCAGTAAAATTAAAATGTCAGTATATGACATAAGGGTCAAGTAGACTTAATAAACCTGAACTACATCATTCCACATTTATTTTTCTACTGGAAAATATGGTAAAAATGTGAAATGTTTTTCATACAGCCCATGTGCCTTTTGGATACAATAGATTGAGTGAATTATTCAGACCTTTATCTTTTCACAACATTGTGCAAACTTCACTCAAAGGGAAAAAGACTTCTCCCATCTTGAGGGGCACTGGTACAAGATGATGACTCGGGTAGCTTTTCCTTTAATAAATCTGTCTCTTCAAAGAAAATTAACATGTCAGAATAAGAAAATGACCAATTTACCCAATAATTAAAATGAGTACAAGATAAATGACTGTTTCAGATGAGTATCAAAAAGAGATCATGCTGCTGTGCTGAAGGACCATCTTGGTCTCACAGACCTTACATGGGTGCCTGAACCGGTGCTCCTGGACCGGCCAGGTTCATCCTCTTGTTCCAGGGCACTGCTCGTTCCTCTTATGTCCCTCTTTTATTCTCCACAAAAGTGTCATGATTAGCACTTGGAAAAATAGTTGACGGTCTCCTCTGTGGTCAGCTGAACTGCAAAACGCTCAGCAGTGCCGCGCCGTAGGAGTGGGGAGAGAAACTTTCCAAGCGTCTCCAAGCCCCGCTGGCCTAATGTCCTCAAGCCTCCGCAGTTAGTCTGCAGTTTCTTCTTTCAAAGACTAATGTGATGGTCTGTGACTGACTGCAGCAATCAAAGAGCATTCAGGTGCACGTAGAGAACAATTTTCTGGTTGATGCGTTCTTTCAGGTGAACTCATTCAGTAAAATGACGTTTCATACTTCTCTTAGAAAATTTCAGTATTTTTTATCTTATTGCAGGGGGAGAATATATGCCTCTGAAGCTATTGTTTCAGGCCCTGTGCAAACTTAAGTCCTCTCCTGCTAAAACACGGGGTGAGACCGAATAGCAGGGGGATATAACCTGGGCTCTTAATGGCAGAACTTCAGACACATGCGGTCCTATAATATCGGTCACCTGCACAGTGACCAGCGGGCAAGGGTGTTCCAAATCCTGGGTGCCCCAAGTTTTGCACAGGAACTTGAAGTTTTGGGGGATTCACACAAAGGCTGCTCCACGGGGTTGTCCAGTCCATAGTCTAGGAGCTACGCTAGCAATCTTCCAGTCTCCAGTGAACCTCAGAGTGGTTTGGCTTTGGGGATGCTCCTGCTAACGGGATGGGCTTCCTTCTCCTTGCAAAAATGTAGTTTGGCGGGAAAAAAATGTGTGTTCCACTGCTAAATACTGCACAGACATACATCTAAGTAGAAATAAAGATACAAACATGATTAAAATACTAGTTTGAGCAATGAGACAAACCTGGGCAGGTTTTAGAAATATAATGGTACCTTTTTTTTCTGGGTGCCTCAGCACTCGTTTTCCTGGGAGGAACTTACTTCAGTGACGACGTCCCCCACGGCCCATGAGACACACGTCCATCACATCCTATGCTGGGTCAGTGGGACATTATCCTTCCACAAAGGAAAAGAAACACTAAGCTGTAAGGAAATGTCAAGTGTTTTGCTCTTGTGGCACCAAAATGAGCTGTTGATCACAATAAATCATGGAGTTCCACAAGAAGGCCATCATTTTAATTTACATTGGCAATGTAACAGCTTTGTCCTCTTCCAGAAATAACCTTCCAGGCTCTTTGAATATTCAGGCAGAGGAGGGGGCTATGCTTTCCCTACGCTTATCCCCAGAACTGGAGTGCTGAATTTCTGTAAGGATTTCAAAATCTCACCAAAAAGGGGCTTGTGATCTGCAGGGGCATGGGAGTCCTGTAGTCAGGACCCAACTTGTGATAACAGGTATTTGTCCAGTGGCAAATGTTGCTGTTAACTTGATTTAACTGTCTGTGTAGACATCATCACTGGAATGCATTTGTGTCAGTTGTTTAGGAATAACTGATTACGGCACAAAGCAGGGAAATTTTTTATAGATCTGCTGTACAACACTAGGGTAGGTGCCTCACATCTCCAGGGTTTATTTCCTCAGCCCTAAGTGGCAATACTGATGCTAAGCCACCCCTGCATTAACCACAGTATGTGTATGATGAGGGTATCTATACTGTTTTTACAGGCTTTGAAGTTTGGGAGGAGAAGAGGAGAAGACCGTGGGAGGTCTTTGTCATGCACAATTTGTCCCATCGCAGCTTTCAGAGCACCACAGGATATTTGCACGAATGACCCATTTGTATAAAGCTCTCTGAAAACATTTTCAGCACAAGTGTATATCTAACGCAGACGTGGTGGTATAGTCTCTGGATTTTGAATCCATATTTAAAATTGAAACAGACTTTCGATATCTTCAAATAGCAGCAGGATGCTGGATAATTTACATTGTGCCTCATGCAGGCAGGCATGTAATCCAGCACCCTGAAGCTGTGCATTCCACACACTGAGTACTAAGGAGTTACTTGTGCTCGTAGCATGTTGGAGAGGGGAGGAGAGTCTGGTAAACTCACCAAACAACGGTGCTTTTCTCAAGACGGAGTTCATCCTCTCTAAAGGCTTTGGAGCAGATGAAGCTGAGCTAATCATCAAGAAACCCTCTATCATTACTTTGGTTTTTATGTTGGGCATTGGGACAGCTTTTTCCCCTTGTCATCAGGAGGAGAAAGCAGTGGTTGGTGCTCTCTGGCAAAAGCGGAGCCACTTATGGCAGGCTGAGTTTTTCCAAGTTAGTATTCAGGAGTCATACGCAGTTGGTGAATGGAGAGACGATCTCAAAAAGGTGTCGAGAAGGGTCTGGCACAACGGGGGTCTTACGGCACGTTCCTCTCGGATGATTGTCAAACAAAGGTAGAGCCAGCCATTACTGAAATGTATTAATTTGTGGAAAAATACAAAAATAAACCGGCTACTTAGGGCACTAACTATTACAGACAGAGAAATAATACAATAAATCACTGAAATGAAGAAATGTGGCAAGAGGCACTGAAAACCGAGAGATATTTTGTCACTAAATTGCAACATTAATAGTGTTTTGAAGCTTCACATTTAAATTGCCTATTTCTGACACTCAAAATGCACATTAGGAAAATGATGCTTATTTTATAGTTACTCATTAAAAGGAAGGGGATAAATAAGATGGAGTTTTAAACTATAAATCTCTTTCATAACGAACAACCAATAAGAAAGTGTGGGGCAGACAAATAAATGGATAGTGAAAGAATGATTTTTAAAATGCTTTTGTAATCTAGGGTATAAATGAGCAACTGTCTCATCTGATCTAGGATGAGTCATTTTCAGAAGATCTGAGTATGATCCTCAATGCGGGAGATACTCATATGTTACTTGATAATGAAGAAGAACTAGAAATAATAGAAAAGGTTATTTCTTTTCCCTTGCAATAATTCAGGCATTGTGCAATTATACTATTTGTCTCTTCTTTACATGATTGCAATTCAACATGTATTTCGCCACCTACAAATACATCATCTTTCCCCAGCTAACAAGGCATAACTTCAGATTACCTCATATAGACTGTATGACAAATTCAAGGGAAGAATCAGAAGGAACTTACACATCACGGTGGCATTTAGTCTTACTGGAAAGGTCTTTCATGATCACCTGTGTAACTTCCCAGTACTTAATGGCTGCTCAGTAGCCTGCTGCTGATCGACTATTTGCATAACATCTGCATTTATCTAATCTTTATTTATTTTTTAAAGACTGCAAAGTTACAGCTCATTTGCAGTGCTTCAGGATTTGAGTATTAAACAAAAATGCAAATACAGCAGTAAGCCCTTAATGAGATGTATCCAGCTCATTTTTTTCAGCATTAGCTCCATTCTTTATCTTGTTTGAGCATCCACAGCATAAACTATTCATCAGCTCCAAAACTTCATTTTATTATATCATCAGCCGCTGCCATATATTTTAAAAGTTTAAATTCTAATTTTATCCACAATAAGAATAATAATGATGTTTCAAACTGGCATTTATAGTCCAAAGGAAAATAGCTCAAACACTGCAACAAAACATCTTTTCTTCTGCGCCTTGGAGAGTTACCAAGGCAAAATGCAAGGATACACGCTTCTGGCTTGGTGGTACTTGACTGCTACTTTGCACTGACTTGAAAGACGATAAAGTCACAAGGTAAGGGGGATGCTAGTTCCACACACTTGAAGCCATGAAAGGAGGTCTGCTTGAGGCAGTTTAGATGCCCTGAGGGAAATCCCTACCTTTGGAAGTATCTGAGCATGCACCACATTTTAGCTCCTAATTTTAATCTTCTGAGGCAAATGATATAAAACAAACTTTTGCCTCCAAGAAAGGGGAACGTAATTTTCTGCTTAATACGGCAGTGTGGACAAAACCCTCAGGTCTGGACCACTGGATCACTTGTCTCTCACCCTTGGACCTCTGCTTAGCTTCCCGGAGTGCAGCAGCCCTTCCCCAGAGCCCTCGGAGACCTCCTTCACCTCCCTCACTTTTGGGCTGCATTACCAGGGGTAAGGAGAAGGGATGAAAGGGAGCGTGGCTTTCTCTCTCTCTTCAGTACTAGTATTTATTTTTTGTCTGTCCTAAAATGTTAACTGTCCCGAGGGGAACAGCGTGCGGTTCTGGTCACCCATAAATACGACTTGCCAGTACCATTAGGGGTCACTGCCAACAGCACCCATCTTTTTTCATCCCCTTGAGAGCTGCAGGAGAGTCATGGCACCCATAAAGTAGTTTGCTGCCACAGCTGCAGAGTCGCCCGTGCCCAGAAGGATGACGACAAGTCTCATGTCTGGCTTCCTCAGGATTTCCTCTGTGATAATGTGGTCTGCAATAAGGACCATCAATCTCTCCACCAGCTTTGGGAGATCGGGTCTGTCTCTGATCATATTGATGGTCCTTATTCTGCTGCTCCCCCCCGCCCAAATCAAAAATGAAAAACAAACATCAGAGCCAAAAAATACCTGAGTGTTTCATGAGTGCCTCTATTGCAGCAATGACGCCATTTAAGCTTCCATGCCAAAGTCATCTCCACTGTGAGCTGCAGAAACCCTTGTTTTTTCCTCAGAAACTGTGCGCACATTCATTAGGGTTCAGTTTTATCTGTATTTTTTAAGAACTCCATCCCCATTCCTCCTGTTCCCTCTATGTCTTGTGCTTTAGCCTGTGGGTTTGTACATACTGCAGTTTTGATGAACAGGCTACGCTGTGTGGGGTGCATATTGCTCTGCATGCCTCATAGCAAATTCCTATTCACATTCATTACAAGCAAAGGCTATAAGGCTCTGTAGGTTTTTCTTGCAATTTTAAAACATGTTCATATGAGTTACTGAATTTTATGCCCAGGTTGGCTTTTATTGTTAATGGGTTTATTTGGGCAACAGAGGCCAAAACTTTGTCACTGTGACAACTTTTATGGCATCTTTGGTATCTTGCTTAGGAAAGAACAATGTTTTGCAATATGGGGTTGTTGGTCTTAAAAGCCTCATGAGAAAGACTTCATCAATGCATCAACTATAAAGCTGATAATATAATATATATGGTAATATAATAATACAATAAATATTATAACATAAGTAATACAATAAAGACGGTAATATAATACAATCCTGGGGGTTTTAATCTTCTACATTTTCTTTGGATGCTACGATGTTTCTGAATTTTCACAGTGGAAAATTTTATAAGTGGCTTGTCTTTATTGTTAGTTCATTTGCACTAAAGAATTATCAGCTTCACAAACTTCTTTGTAGCTCCCAGTGGAACTAGTGCAATTATAAAGTTGTGCCAATTTGGCTTCTTAGCAGAAGGTATCTGTTGGAAGAAAACAAATCTCTACATTAGATTCCATCATGAACAAACAAATCGTTTTAATTGGCTGCGTAATGAGATGGCCTTTTGTAAAGTACGTACTTGGAAAGTTCACTGTTAAAGTGGATCTCTTAAGTTCTGCACAGGATGAGTGTTGCAGCAAAACTAATTGTATGAAGTACAGCACGGCTATGTTTCAGCTTTTAAAATGTAGATCATTCATGTATTGCTTTTTATTGTCTGTTTAGCTGGTTTTAATAATTTAGCAGACTCTGAAATCCCAGTATTTTACAACATTACGTACTTGGGTTTTATTTATTTAGGAGAAAATGGCAAAGTGTTACACTGCAGTTATAGGTCAACTTCATTTTAAAAGGATGTTATATTTCATTGACTCCTAAAACATAGCTGATTTCAAACAGATAACTTCAGAGTTTCTAAGACATTATGTTAAGACTACTTAACTCTACTGCAAATTTTTCTTTCTGAGGATGACTTTACTAATTGTGCAAACTGGTATCTTTCTGGTAGTGGAGCAGAGGCAGCTCTTACCTTCGAGATTATGGGATCCATCCCCACAATAACTTCATAACCCTTTGTAAAATCTTTCTTATCCCCGCCCTGTGGTGAGCATGGCTGGTGCCCACGCCAGCACCCAGCCCACAACACAGCAGAAGTGGAAGAACGTGCACAGTGGCAAATTCCCCGGCTGTCCCCAAGGCCACAGATGTGGGCATGTGCATGCAGCTTGGGCTGAGTGAAAGGAGGCTTCTAGGATATAATTAGAAGGTCCCAAACCCCCATCTGTCCTGTGATTTTGTCGATGAGGTAAGTGGTAAGGATTTCTTGTATAACCGAGTGCTTCAGCTGTCCTTTTTACAGTGAAGCTGAACAAAGTAGATTGGCTTTGCGTTGGAAAACAAGTTCAATAAATGCGTTGCAGAGCTCTTGTGCATTGGTGTGGTAGGTAGCTCTTATTGGGGATTTTCTTGGCTGCCCACAAGCTCATAGAGATGGGCATGTGGCAACTTGGCTGGAGCTTGAAAAGAGGTCAAAGAAGAAATTTAGAAGGGTCTTTACAGGATGTAAAGGAACATTTTGTCTGTTTTCCAAAATCTACCACTAAATATTTTTGTCTTGTTAGGGTTATCTTTCTAATGAAAAACACAACTGTTGTTTTGTACAGTCTTACTCCCTCAAACTTTATTTGTGTAAAGCATATGCACACACTCACACACATCTACTACTGTTGAGATCCCCACCAGGTAAAAGGTATCAGCATCAGCACTGTGGTGGATAAGCGTGGTTTCAGAAGACATGACCACAAAATATTTCTGAGGTAAAGGCTTAGAAATGTCTAAATAATGAAAATGAGCCAAGGGAATTAAAAATGGAGTTGTACGTTTAATGCAAGTACTTCCATCCAGCTTTTAAAACATTTTCATAAGGTATCTTAAGCTATCACATTTCTCTTTCCATTATTGTTTTGGTTTAACCCAGCCAGCAACTCAGCCCCACGCAGACGCTCACTCACTCCCCCCCACTCAGTGGGATGGGGGAGAGAATCAGAAGGAAAAAGATAAAACTCGTGGGTTGAGATAAGAACAGTTTAATAGAACAGAAAGGAAGAAACTAGTAATGATAATAACAATAATAAAATGCCAATACTAATAAAAGGATTGGAATATACAAAACAAGTGATGTACAATGCAATTGCTGACCGCTCGATGACCGATGCCCAGTTAGTTCCGAAGCAGCAATTCACCTCCTCGGCCAACTCCCCCCAGTTTCTATACTGGGCATGACGTCACATGGTATGGAATATCCCTTTGGCCAATTTGGGTCAGCTGTCCTGGCTGTGTCCCCTCCCAACTCCTTGTGCCCCTCCAGCCTTCTTGCTGGCTGGGCATGAGAAGCTGAAAAATCCTTGACTTGGTATAAACACTACTCAGCAACAACTGAAAACATCAGTGTGTTATCAACATTCTTCTCATACTGAATCCAAACCACAGCACTGTACCAGCTACTAGAAAAATATTGGTTTGCAAAAAAAACCCCACTACTGCAATCTGTATTAGTGCCTTTCAGTAGAAAAGTCAAAGATTAGATGGGCCATAGAAATGAGCAACATTCATGCCTTCGAAATTGCTCCAGGGCAGCTGGCAGCACACCACTGGGTTGGCCTGGCTGCTGCCTTTGCTGGGTTCGGCTGGTACCTTTAGTGCATTTGTTCTGCTGGGGGAAAAAAAAAAGTCAGTTTCCATTGTGTCTTTCAAAAGCACTGTGTTCACCACCACTAAATATCTCTCCATTTTATTTCAAAAGTACCTGTTCCTGTGGTAACTAAATGCAATACCCATCGTCATGGTTAGCATTCAGCAGACGCTCGCCTTGACCTCACCTCTGCAAGCATCCAAGGTTCGTTCCTCTCCTTTATACGCACCGCACATCCCATGGCCTTTTGCAAAATCTCAGCTAAACTTCTTGCTTGACAAATGCATCCTTTCCCCTTCAGTGATGATTAGATACAGATATGAAGTCTGCATTAAAACTGAAAGATTGTTTGAACCATACTAATATTGGGTTGCTGTATTGCTGCTGCAGCCGAGGCTGCACCCTGCCTGACAGCAGTACGGAGGTGCCTGGGCCACCGGGATGCTTTTTGGCCCCGAAAGTTGCCTGTTGCAGCCCCAGTGCTTCGGAAGAGGCAGAAATCTAGGAACTGGTATCCCAATTTCTGTTTTGTATGAGATGACTTCTACGGGGCGTTTGGATGCATGTTCATGAATCAGATATGTTTAAATTATTTACAGAACCTGCTAGCTTCAAAGAACCTAATTAGAGTAGACTAGCATGTTTTAGGACCAAAAAAAGCAGGCTCTGCTCCTATAAGTAATTCCTGCTCTAATGAACAAACTCAGGAGAGTGAAATGCATAAACAGATTCTGTGGGATCAGGGCATGGAACGTATTTTCAAGCCCAAGGATTTTGTCAGTGTAATATCTATGAAATGCTACAAATATTAGCGGCAAAAGAAATAACAGTACTAAAACTTTATAGTGCAATGTAATCTATTCAACATCAAAGAGGCAAGTATCTGTTTTTCAGTATGACTTAATACAAACCCAGTATTTACTCATCTACAATGGAATTCAAATATTTGCAGAAAATACTATATTTGAATTTCACATCAAAATGGATCATATTTAGCCTCTGTGCTGCTGACACGCCTGTTATCTCAAGTTCTTTGTCTTCATTTCAGCAGTCACAAACTCTACCATAAACCTTAAGGACTTTCATATTCCATAATTCAATTTATAGAAGCTTCTGTTACCATAAGAAGTATCCTTATAAAAATGACATCCAAACATTCCCTACATATTTCTGCACCATAAATTCCATATGAAATTCACTTGGTTTTAAAGTCAATTCAAGATTCTTTGATCAGAAGTGGAGATTCAGCCTGGTAACTTCAAGTTAAACTGTGTTATTTCTGTGCTTTATGTATCACCGCTGACTATAAAAACTGTAGAATAAGAACTTAACTGGAAAGTCTCCAGGGAAGTGTTTGAGACAGAAAGCAGTATGTTCATGTGTAGCTATATTGCTTCTACTCTGGTGACAGAAAGAAAAATATGGTTTTTTCAGTAAACTGAATGCATATCTCTCAAAAGTCTCACAGGGAATGGTTATTTATAACACTGAGCTGCCATTTTAAGATGGGTACTTTTTTGGGGGTTTTGACTGCCACCAATAATAAGGATTCCAGGCAGCAAATCAGATCCCATAATGAATATTTTACCATTTCCATTCTTGTCGATGATTTTGAAGGTAATCTTGAACTTCTGTTGAGATACTAAGGCTGAAATTTGGACCAGTTCTTCTCATTAAAAAAAAATGGTCCTAAACATACCAGAACTGTAAAATATAGCTGTATTGGTGATCAAAAACCCTTACCTGTGGACAGCTGTAAACCTATTTACTTATTACTGTTCTTAAATCCCTGCAGGGTGAAAGAGAAATGAAAGATGCCATAGCTCTCCTCTTTTTTTTATTTGCGGTGTATCTGACCTGTACCTCGGCCCTTCAGTTATGATTTTACTGTGCACTATTTACTAAGCACAGGTAACAGCAGCCTACCTTGTATACTCCCAGTCAAAATCAAAGGCCCTTCTGTATGTCGGGGATATTCTGTTATTAAACCCCAACATTATTAGTTTTTCTTTCCTTTTGACAACAGAAATAGAAACGTGTCAGTAAGAGAAACCCTTCAATTATCTGGATTTTTTTTTTGAAGGGCAGATCTGAGCCTTCTGAACCTTATCCTATTTTTAACAGAGTTTGCTACAAATAGGGAAGAAGTGGCTTGGCTGCTTGCCAAATCCTCCAGATCCACCTTAAACTCCCTTTCCCTCTCACTGGCTTTGTCTAGACTAGGATCTGTAGGGGGTTCGTTTCCGAATGTTTGCTCGCCCTTTCTAACCTGTGGGAAGGTTTGGGCACTTTTAAGGCCGATTGCCTTTAACAAATACTGATCTGACCCAGCTAAAACTTCCCAGATGTCTGTGGCCGTGGTCAGCCGCTGAAGCAGTGCCAGGCACCAGCTGCTTGTTCCGATGCTGCTGAAAGCATCGCGTCGGGGGATTTTTCTCCCTCTGAGTGCAGCATCAGCTCAAGGTACCACTAACAGTGGTCCAAACTAAGCCGGCAGATAGAGCACTGAGGCAGATGAAGAGCACGGGCATCCACTGGGCATGACTCAACCGGCAAAAAAAAGTCTTTGTGCGGTGGCTGTTTGATGCCCAGCAAAATCCGTAGACCTTGGCAAGGGTTTTCTCTGAGGCAGAACTGCAGGACTGTACCTGAACCAAATATTTGGGAAAGGAAAGCCCTCAAAGGACGTGGGCGCACACATGTGCAGCTGGGGAGGAGATTCAGAAAAAGCACATGCGATGCTCCGTCCTGCAATGTGCGTGATCCTCCGGGATTCATTTAGGCACCCTTCGTGCAGAGCCAGACTTTGGGTCTCCCGAAAGTTGTATCCAAAGCCTGCAGGTGCCCAGCTTGTAGAAACTGTAAATGTTGAGTTGAAGGTCAGGTTCCATGTTTTACTGTGAGTTTCTGGTCTTTCTCTTGAAAACATGGCCTAGTTATTAAATTCTTATCACAGGTACTTGTTCCTAAACGTTAGAGGATGTTTATAGTCTCCATCCACTACCACTGCCCTTAGGATCCCAGTATATAGAAACAGGCTTTGTGAGGACAGTGTATAAGGTTTTTCTTCCTTATGAAGACTCGCACAGATGTGAGTGGGAAGATGTTTATTACTGCCATGCAGAAACCCTCCTGCCAAAGAGAAAATTGTTTGCTGACTACCAAAGCCGGAGGAACAGAGAGAGATGGATCTATGGAGGAGTGAACAAAGGGAGAGGGAGAGCCAGCCCCGAGGTCGATGTCGTTCTTTTCCAGTGTGAAAGCCACATTCCTTATTTTAGGAGTCCAAACAGTTATGTAGCCGGACATTCTGTTAACCAGCATTTACCTCATTTTTAAAATACAACTTTCATTACGTGTTAGAGCTCATACAATATTCATAAACACAAGCGTCTGCATCGCTTCTCCTCCGACCTAACCTTCAAGCTGCTGAAGTGGAAATTAGGTTCTGTTCTTGTTGCTGTTTTTAACTTGGCATAACGTTTGCAAATGATACTTGCTGGATTTGCTGAGGCGCAGAAGACTGGTTCTGTGGATCACACCCTCACTCCAGAATGGAAAGGATGGGCCAAACAAAAGGCCAGGGCGGGGGGGGAACCTTTGTTTCTCTGACGGAGATAATTGTCACTTCAACACGAAATTTTGGCTCATCCTCTGTTTTGAACTGGTGGAAGGATTCTTTGAATCCCTGCTGAGAAAAAAACTTACATGATTCTGACTCCTTACCTTGAATTAATTAAGAGATTTTCAAAATGTTGGAACATAAGGCTTGAGTTGCTAAATAAGACACATGGGTAAGACTTGAAATATTACACTTTTCTGCTTTACAAGTATATCTGAAAGGTTAGCACCCAGTGAAGCATGCAGATTCATCTTGTAAAAACAAAATCTGAGGTGCATCCATAAAGATTTTTGGCCAAATTAAGACCTGATGCTTAAGCAGGTGCAGCTTCCCCATTGCGTGGGTAGAGTTTGCCATAACTGCAGCCTAGAGTTATTGACATTAAAAAGCAGGTGGAATAAGTTTATCCTGTTTTAATTGGACTATAATATTCTCTCATTAGAAAACAAAGCAGCCACCTTGGCATCACAAGCACAGAAATCATCACGACTTTCTGCTGCCCAGAGAGGTTAGGAAGCTGCTGCTTTTTTCTGTTCTTGTCTTCTGATCAGGTATTTAGAACAGAAAGCTCACATTATGTTTCTTTCTCTCCCAGACCTGGTGATTTTTAATACAATTTTTTCCATGGGCTGTGAAGCCTGAGCTCTTTTCTGGAAGAGAAGAGTAACCATTGTCCCTCGGTGACTATTCAGGCATATCTGCAGCTTGTGTTGCTATACCCAAATTAGATTGACCTGAGATGCTGGGCAAATTCTTGAAATACCATACACTCATTCTCTGAATTACGAATCCACTGGTGGTGTTTAATTTATGTAGGGTTTTTTATGTACAGATATTTATACTTTTTTATACTGATGATATCTGAAAGGTGAGAAATGGTTTGAGTGTGAAGAATGTGACTGAGGCTTAGGGGATTTGTGTTCTCCTCCTCCCCACTGCCACTCATTTCTCATCTGACTTTTGAGCAAGTCATTTACATCTCTTTGCATCAGTTTCCCAGTGCACGTAAAGGAGATTTTTACAGCTACTTCAGAATAATTCATTAATAACACTAATGTTGTTTCTTATCTTCACCTGTATTGTTCCACTGGGATAGAGACTCTGTGCCTACACAGTAACTGGCAGGAGAAACCCTCTCATAATTGGGGTTCTTTAAGTGTTTGCAAGTATCCAATTAGTGCAAGCTGGTTTGCCTAACCTATCCTGCCACAGACATGGATGTGGCACATACTCTGGCAATGAGACACTTCAAAAAGATGGTGATTTTCCAGCTGTCACTCATCATTCATCTGCCTCCGTTCCACTTTCAACCTCCCTTCCCATGGTAAGTAGGGAGACAACCCTTCCCATTTACAGCAAATACAGGCTACGCGCACGGAGTGCGTACATCTCCAGTTTCCATGCTACCACTGTAGTGAACAACCACTTCTCCTGACCTCCTGCAATGCTGCGTGCTCTCTGCTCCACATGAGGATGGAGACAACTCAGCGTTTCTTTGGAGTCCTTCAACACCTTTCAGGTTTGGCCCCTTGGCAATTAATGGATGTCTTGAAAGCTTGCTAGAAAATGTAGTTCTTTCGCACTGCAGCACTCCTTCATTTAGTACTTTGCAAGTGAGTTGTAAAAATTTGCCCTGGAGACAGGGAAATGCAAATATAAATTAGATGGAGCACTAATAACATTACATTACAGAACAATGCAAACCGTTTTGGACACCCCACAGAGAAGAAATCCATGCATTCCTTTCTGAATTATCTTTATGGAAATTTCTGTAAACGTGCCGTTATTAAAAGAGAGTAGCAATTATTTCCTTCTTTGGTTCATCAGTTGCAGGGAGGGGGAGAATCGGCAGGGGAATTAATTTTGTTTTCTTCCCTCTTCTCTTTTTCTTCCCTGTGCGTGTCGGAGAGCTCTCGCACGACAGGAACCGAGAGCACGGAAGCCTCTGCTGGTAGAAAAAAGCAAGAAGGATGAGAGAAGTGGTCAACATCGTTACAGATGGGGCTCTGTAGGTGGAAGTAGTTAAGAGAGTAGCAGAAGCAGACAAGGTTGCGGCTAACAAGGCTACTCAGGAAGCCAAAGCTATTAAGATATGTTGACATAACATTTGCAAGCTTCACAGGGGCCATCATTATAAATTAGATTTAGTATTGATCAGACAGTTCAGCATCGGGGCTGGAGGAAAACTGGACACAGAGTTCTTTACAAAATTGGCACTGCAGATTCTGCCTTCTGATTAACACAGAAGAGCAGAAAACCCCCGTCTCCTGACTGACCTCAAACAGAGTGACTGCTGTCCTCTTCCAGGGGGCAAGCAGAAAGTTGCAGTCATTTGGAGTTGGTATAATCTTTCAAAATTGCAGTTGCAGTCATAACAAGGACATTAAGAACAGGCCTGTGAGATACAAGTTAAATCCAACACGTCTGCAAATGCCAGCAACTCCTTGCTTATGAGGCCTAGTAGAGGTTTTGCAAGCGTATCGTTCAGGATGAAAACCGGTTGGCAGCGTGTTACGAGGTGTACTGGGGAAGGGACCTGGTGATTTAACACGCAGGGAGAAAGCAGCTTGTGAGGCTTGTTAGATCAACAGGGATTCTAGCCCCATACTTCAGATTAAATGCCCTCTCTTCTAACATTCACCTTTTCCTGAGCAACACCCACGCCTTCCTCTTTTTTTCTCTTTTCTCTTTTTTCCTCTTTTTTTCTTTTTTCCTTTTGTTCCGGCAGTCTATTTTCATGCCCTTCCAGTAAGCACCACCAGAGCAGAAAATACCCGAGGTTTATAAGAAAGCCACAGGTAATTCACTTCAACTGAAAGTTTCTTTGTCCAAAATGAAGGTTTCGCTGCACTCTCTATCATTTGGCAGTGTTTAAATTCCCAAAGAAAATTGCTGCCAGCAGCTTGACAAGCGTGCAGGGCCCGGGCGCTCTCACCATGCCAAACCCCGAATAAAACGCAGTTGGCAGGGGGAGAGGATGATGATCCACCTCGTCCTCCTCCGATCGCCCAGCGGCCAAATACCCTCCTGTGGTGCCAAGACTGGTTGAAACTTTTTCCCCTGCCCGTCTGACTTGAGTTCAAGGCCCAGATCTCCAAGGGACATGCAGGAGTGTGATGGTACTCCTTCCACTCGCTCCGTCCTCGTGCAAGAAAACCGTGACGTTGTCCCAGGTGTGAGCTCGGCGCCGACCCCCTGCCCATGGCATTTCTTGGTGGTTGGCCTTGGCCCCTCACCACACGGACTGTAGGTCTTGTTGGTCCCATTTCTAACACTCCCCGACGCACGGTTTATTTGGCCATGCCGGACACCACGCTGGCTGCGTAGAGGTTGCGTGTGGTGTTCACGGTGTCCCACCGTGTGTCCGGCTCTCTGGGGCTTGATTTTCCCACCTCTTCCCATTCCCAGACATGGCAGAGGACATCTCTGGTCCCTCAGACAGGAATGGCGCTGGTCTTTCCTTACTCCTCTCCCCTCATCCTTCTGGACTGCTGCCTCCACACAAACGTCCCGTGCTTTAAAGCGCTTCATGTCCATTGGCAGCCAAGAGTCAATGTTTGCTCTTAGGCAGCCGTGAGCTGCTACCAGGTCCCTGGAAGCAGCTGCTGTTAAAACGGAGGAACCCCAGATGCCACGTCAGCTTTTAGCAACTTGTACTGAATGAAGTATAACCTCCCTTCTCCTTGATGGTGAGGAGGGATGAAGATCCAAGAAGGGAGGTCTTACTGGGCTCAGCCCTGGTTCCTGGGGATCTTGGCAGGCCACTGCCGCTGCCTTTCATCTGCTCCTCCAACCTCTGCCTGCAGGAGAAAGCGTCTTCCCGGAGTCGCTTCCCACCTCTCGGGTTGCTGGTGGGGACGGAAAATTGGGAAATGCCCTTCTGAAGAGACAGAGAGGAAACCAGGCCTGCTCCAGGGACACAAGGGGTAGCTCGAAAGTAGATTAAACCTTTTATTTAGGAAGGACTGACTCTGTGCCTATCCCTACATCATCAGGCTTCAGTAACCCTTACGGGATATATTTAAACATCTCTTGGCTTTAGAGAAGAAGGGCGGGATGCGTGCCCGGCGCCCTGGCAGCCACGGCCGGTAGCCAGGGAGGGGGCCGGGGCGCAGGACAGCCACCTCCTCGGGGGAGACAAAGCGGAGGAGACCTTCTCCCTCCGTCCGCGGTGAATTAGAGCCGAGCGGCATGGGGGAGCGAGGGGGGGACGAAGGCTGGCGGCGGGCAAGGGTCCGCCAGCATCCTCCCGCCGCCGCGTTGTGGGATGCTCGAGTGCAACGGGGGCGTGCGAGCGCAGAAAAGCGCTGGGAGAAAGAAGCTCTTTAAGTGAGGCTGTTCAAGCCTTTATGTCTCATCTCTTCACCCGCGGTGCCCCGGTAAGGAGCAGAGACTGCCCATAAATTGCAGTTTAAATCCATAATACCCCTGCGCTAAACTGTCATCAAATGGTTACAGGTAAAATAACGAGACAAAAAATGAAGGCTGGAGAAGGGTTTTTATTGCTTTTAAAAGGTCTCTCTTGCAAGATGCTTGCCTTTTACTTCAAAGATAGTGCTGAAGAGTATTAAGAAGGTGGGGGGAAAGAGATCCCCCACCTCTGAAGTGGGAAAAAACACTACTTTAATCACCACTCCTATTTATAACGTAATCTTTCCTACATTTTGTTTCAGGGTGTTTTATTCAGTACATCTTTTGTAACCATTTCTCTTTTGACTTTCTGGAAGATTATGCTAAATGTCAAAATGTCTCTTTGGGCTCATAAAGTGATGCCATAATAAAGCATCATTTTAACTTAGAATGGGTAAAACAACCTATAAAATAAAATGGAGCATTTTGACATTAATTGAAAAAGTTACCTGCTTTTCTAGTTTCAGCAGATTCATGCCAGCATTAAAAAAAATAAATTAGGTTACAGTTTATTACAACATGCGATGACCTTTAAGTAACTTTATAGCACTTTATGGTTCTGTTGCAGTCTTCTAATCAGCATTGTGTCTGAAGGAAATGATAAGCAGTCTTTCTCCTTCCTCCAAAGTTCTGTTAGTTTTAATCCCTATGCATGGAGCAGGATTCCTCCTGCAGCCAGGTGAGTCAGTTTATTTTACAGTTATTTGAGTCTTGTAACGTCCTCCTGGTGAGTTGTTTGTTTGGGGTTTTTTTATGTTTAGTAACTTTTGAGAGTTTCAGAGCTTTTTTATTGCCACCTACATGTGAATAAAAACTAAATGTGGCCACTACAGCATTCAGACCTGTTCCTCTAGCTTTGAACACCAGTAAATAGTTCTGCTAGAAACTGTGCATAATTTTCCATCGGAAGACTTTCTTGTACTAGCTGCCATTTATACAATGAATATACCCTCAAGGTAAATTTATACTGGCAGTCTTGACGCATGTTTACAAAATGCACAACACCGCACAAGCACATACACAGAAACACACTAGGAGGGTGTTTTAATAAGGCTAAAAAAATTATTTTCGAAAGTCCCTGCAGAAAGGTACCCTGCAAGTTTTCCTAAGTGGGTTTTTCAAATTATTTTTTTTTAAAAAGGAAAGAAAAATACATTAACCAAATGTTTCTAGCTGAAATTAAAATGTCTATGATACATTGCTTGAGTATAATAAATTCACCCCTTCTGTTTTTCCTGTGATTTAGTTATAACTGTCTTAGAATATAACAGAAGATACATGGTCTAAATTAAAGAGGTCAGAACTGAACATTTGGGATAGTTCAATAAAAAGGAGAAGAAAACAGTGATGAAAAACAGCAAAGCAAAGAAGCCAGCAACCAAAAAGCCAGCAAGGGATCGGTGCTGCTGCCTTCTTGGTACAGGCTGGTAATGGCTCCTAAGCCAGGGGAAACCTCAGCTGGCTGCTTAGATCAGTTTTCTTCCCAGCATATATCTCATCATTTCTCTTCATGTGTTGGATCTATTATAAAGCATTGTAATTTCCACTGTCATACGACTAAGAGAAAATATTTCTAAAGCTTAGCAGTAAGAACACGTAATAGTTTAGATGCTATTGTAGTCTTTAATCTGCTAGGCACTTAGTTCCTTTTGTTACAATGAAAATAGTATATTCCTGTTATCATGTCCAGAGAATTCTGGTGCAAATTGTAAGTTTTCTCCAACAAAGTTGTGTTTGACTATTTCTCTGATGAGGTGAAAGGTCAATTTGCTTATAGTTTCCATGCTTCATTAAAATTCAGCTTCTGTGCTGTGTAATGTGGGTAATATTAATTTTCTAAACATTGATGTACAGCAGCTGCTAACTAATTTCCATAATGGTTGTTCTATTCTAAGGGCATTAAACCTGAAACAAGGTGGATCCAAATGGAAAAAAATGTAGATGATTACTGGCCATCTGCCAAAAAGACACTTGGGGACGTGAAATTTCTGGAATCACTGAAGGTTCATTTTGATCAAATATTCATATTCTGAGCCATGTGTCAACAATTTTACTGTTTAAAGACAAGAAGGTTGTGGAGGGGAATATTGACACCATCCTTCACGTGGGAGTTTGCTTTCAGACTTCTTATATAAAGGAAAATATGTTGTTAAAGAAGAATGGAGTTAACATTAAGATGTTTTCAAAGGAAGGTGCAAAAGTATTGGAGACACAAATTTCTTCCCTTGGGAAAAGGGACCGTGGAGGGAGAGAGGTCATAGTAATGCACTCAGCTTTGAAGTCAAGCATAACCATATGCATGACCATTTGGGAAATGCTTCCTGTATTTTCATTTCCATGGATTCATTATACTAATGCCAGTAGACAGGACTATGTTTTTTAACTGAGGGAGCCACAGACCTACGTTAATAGACTCACATGCCCAGGTGGAGTCCCAGGCTTGGGGACCCGAACTGGTAAACCAGCCAACACCTTCTGATTGCATCCACTCTGTGACATTTTACTGCTCTGCTCCCCAAAGACACCTCTTTCTGGGAGAAATTGCCTGCTGTGTCCCATTCGGTCCCATTTACTTATTGCCAGATAGCTCACCCAGATCCATCTGCAATCGGCAATGAGTTTCTCTAGCAGACTGTTTTTCCATTCCTGAGCATTCCACAAACCGCCCCTCATTTTCTCCAGTGGATTTGATAAGCGGCGTTACTCGAACATGCATCAGCTCACGAGCTATGCAGAGTGTGGTCGTGCAATTCATCTTCATTACTGCTCCGGTTTGACTGCACGCTGCCGTTACGTAGCACCGCACATGACGGAGCGTTTTCTTCCTGGTAAGCTGAGCCAAAATGTGATAAACCAGGGAAGCTCTGTGCACAAACGAAATGGTGATGAGGGCTGTTTTGCCAGTGGAGGATTGATCAGTGCTCTACCTATGCTAGCCCTGCTTTCTCATCGCTTCCATTTCCTCAACATATGTGCTATGAATATAAGTGTGAAAAAAATTAATAAAAAGACAGCTACAGATGGAGGAATTTCTACAGCTGGGAGATCCCTCTGGGCTTACTAAATGCCAGTCTGAGTGCTGTTTTCTTCGGTAGGAGCAGTGAGAAGGGAACCAAGACAAGGCCAGGCATTTGGGGCCGTCCCTAGCAGAGGACAGTGGCACTCCCAGGGTTTATTAGCTTGGGTCCATCACAGAGACAACCCACCTTCCACATCAGACTGTGGGCAGAAATGAGGTTTTTATACCTGCTCCTGACTGTGCAGACCCATTCTAACATGCCAGGCATGTGGGAAATGTCAAATACAGCTTGGCAGTGGTCTGTTTTTTACCTTGAATTTCCCTGCTGTCTAGGCTCCCCTGATTTCAGCCTTGTCCCCCTCCCTTATCCCCATCCCAGCAATGATTAAGTCAGCCACTGATAGGATTTGGCTGTGTGTAACCCATGATGAGAAAGTGTTAATGAACATCAGAAACAACTACCCAGCCTGTCTGGGAACTGCACTCACCACTTCTGAATATTTCCGTGGCCTTCCAACTCACTTGTCAAGGCCTTTCCCTGCACGTGTGCAGACCTAATGAGAAGTTTCTCCATTGCCCTTTTTTTTTTCCTCTAACCTAGACAGAGCTGTGTGTTGCAGTGTGAAACACAGGCTTCATACTCTCTGCCCTTAACAGTGTGTCTAACAGGGACAATCTGGCTCTTCTGATGCAATACATGCCAATGAAATCCCCGTGACAAATACTTTAAAAAGGTATTTCTGCTTCTTTGTGCTCTGGTTTTATAACATTAAAATGCCAAGCTGCATGCAATAGTGCATCTAGACCAGCTCTGTTTGATCTAAAGCAAGATTAAATCAAGGTGAGAACCAAGTGATATTTCAGTTTCCCGTAGTTTTAGTGACTTAGCTTAGTGGCTTCCTAAGCCAAAAACTGAGTTTGCACCTTTGTGATTAATAGTCCTTGATGGATATTTCTTTTGTTAATTTATCTAACTGTCTTTTCAACTGCATTATACTGGGGGCCCAGTGAGATGAAATGGGAAATGAAGACTGTCTTTACTAATGAGAATCCTCACTCTTGGTTTTTTTTTGTATTGATATCATTTAAACACAAGTGTAATACTTCTTTTTCTAATCTTTCAGAATAGCTCATTTCTGAAATTAGAAGAAACATAACAATTCCCAGCCGGAAATGTAGTATTTCAGGACACGCAGACATTGCTGTAAATAAGGGCTTTGAACATGAGGGAAAAAAAAGACTTCTTAGCTTTAAATATAGCACTGTAATGAAAGATTATCGTGTAGAAAATTAATGGCTGTGTTTTACCGAGCTGAACTAACTCTCCCCTTCTGCCCTCAGAATGGCCATTTGATTTTAACCCTGCTAAGAGCACCACATAAATAATTAAAGCTACCTGTTGGGATGAGCCTGAGGAAAGGGCAATGGGCAGGCAGCGCTGGGGACACTGGTCCTGCCGTGCAGGGCTGCATCCCCATTGCTCAATCCAGATGCAGAGAATTTGGGGACGACTCCCCCTTGGCCCTTAATCCACCTCCTCTCCTCCAGGGTGAGACAGGTCTGGAAATAATATCCCCATTTTATAGGTAGGGAAAACTGAGGTTGTTATGTTTATCACAGAAAAATAAGGACGAGCCACGCGGGTATTATTTCGGCAGTGAATTAACGAGCTGGGAATGCCAGCACCCGTTCTGAAAGTTGTGCTCATGAGCTACCCGAAACAAAGGTGTTATGAAAGGAGAGGGAAAACACGGTTTTCTGTACTCCATTAAAAGTGTTGTTATGGTGCTCTCTGTTCTGTTACTCATTTTATTAGGAGAATAATTTCAGTAAACTACATCTGGCTTTCCTGAGGGTTGTCCCCTCAGGTTAAACAGGCTGTCTAAAAATACCTCCCCCCTTTTTTTAAATGTTCCTCCTTTTTATCTTCCTTTTGATGGCTTTTCATTTGAATTATTTCTCTTTTTTTTACGATTACATTAGCACGTTTTTCCCCTTAATTCTATAATCTTTTCAACTCTAGGCTCCTTTGTACTTTGTGCTTTTGTGCCCTTTTCTTCTCAAGTCCTTTTCATGTTTTCTCCCTTTTGTTTTTCCCTGGGAGCCTTTATTGTCATTTTATCCTTTATTTTTAGTCTTCAGCTGTACAGTAGGAAGTAATGCTAAGAAAATTGAAAAGGAAAAAGCTGCATAAGCCAATGTAGTAAAGAACAGTCATATACTGAGCCATAGGAGAACTTACAAAATGAAGGCACAGTGGTGAAGCCCATATACTTTTGGTCTCCGTGGTGCAATACTCATGAAAAATAAAACAGTGACATTTCCTTTAAAAAAACAAAAAAGGCAAGCCAATAAACAAATAAAAACCCCACACCTGTGTGCGTCTATGACTTTGCTATAAAAATGGCCTGGAAATGGACCACTTTGCGATGAGAATCTGAGCTAAATCCCCCACGCATTGAGATAAATCTATTTGTAAGGCACAGATGTGAGAGAATTTGCCTGGAGACTCCTACCAAGTGAGCAGAACCTGACAGTGACTGATTTTGGCTTGTGCTGGAAGCTGACTTACTGTTTTATGAGTTAACAACTTATTGTTTAAATGCTTTAATGCTGATTTAAGCCAAGAGTGCCTGCTTTGTATAAAGAGGCATAAAACCAGCTATCTTTTATATAAATCACATTCCTGATAAAGTCTGTTTTCCACTGAGGAGACAAATGTGGCCAATTAATATTGGGAATTTGGCAGATTGTTGCTACCAATAAACTGAACTATCTCCGTGTGCATCAAATCCCGTCCTCCCATTTTACTTTTCCCTGCTGCAGCTAAAATTGGAGAAAAATAGAAGTTAAAAAAGGGAGGCTCCGAGCAGCAGCTCCCTGGGACGAGTGCTGCACGGTGCTGAGCGCTCGCGCAGGCTCCCAATCTCACCTGCCGCGCAGATGCCACCAGGAGCTGGGGACACTGTCGGGCTCTCGCTATCTCTGATCTCCTCACCAGGGCTAACAGAAAGACCTTGTTTTCTTTCTTGCTTATTGTTTTTGTGCCCCCCCTCACGAATTGCTCCCTTGGTGCTGTTGGTTCCCACCAAGCCCAGAGTCGTGGGCAGGTCCAGCCTCCACTCCCCTCGGCAGAGCTGCTCCTTTAGTCCTGTAGTCTGTGAAGGTCTTTGTAGCAGAGCTTATTTTTAAGTATTGGATAGCATTAAGTATTATTAAGATATATGTGAAAATAATCTCACTGTTTCAGTATGACTTGGCGCAAAACTATTAGCTGAAACTATGAACTGGGAGGAAAGAACAGAATTGGGTTGTGGGGTAAAGTCAATTCAAGGGTTTTCTCATCAGTGTTTCAACCATAGACATCAGGCAGGTTCGAGATACATCTAAAGCAACAGGCAGGGGGCCTGGACTGGAATTCAGCTTCCAGTGTCTAGAAAGAGTCACTCACCAGCCCC
The DNA here is from genome assembly GCF_000737465.1 of Haliaeetus leucocephalus. Lineage (NCBI taxonomy): Eukaryota > Metazoa > Chordata > Aves > Accipitriformes > Accipitridae > Haliaeetus > Haliaeetus leucocephalus. The sequence goes on from NW_010972587.1 coordinate 14,404,005, forward strand.
AGTACCGGTACTCGTAGCCAGCAGGGCGATGTCGAGGTAGAGCCAGTGTCCCATCCACAGGCTTGAGCTGGAGCTCAGGCTCAGGCTTGTAACCACTCCACTGCTCATCCCTGTTTGCACCAGGCCACTGTGGGAGGCAGGAGGCACAAAATGTCCAAAAAAAGTCTAAATGTCTGCCACTATGGACTTGCAGGGCTCATGTGATTAGCCAGCTGCATCCAACTGTTCTACAAATATCTCTCCCCCCCTCCAAAAAAATCATAAATTACCATCTAAGTTAAATTCTTCAGTCAGAAGCCCTGCCAGAATGATACTGTCATAAATTTTTATGGAAACATAACCAGGGATGATGAGTTCTTGGGCTGTGATGTTTATTAAAGTGTTTATTGGAACCTTGCGGTACAGTAACAAATGATATCGTAAAACAAATTGGGCTGTTTCTAATCAGCAAAACAACACAAAACTGAGATATCTGAGGCAGATGTATTTCTTTCTTTTAATTTCCATTCCATGAAAAATTACCGATATCTTTCTAAAATCTTTTCAATCACACTGAATTTAGAGCAGTGTACTAGCAAGAATGTCCTTTCTCCTATCCTATATGTTTCACCACTATTCTGTAATTATTTTGGTCTACTTCAGAGTTGACACATCCCTGAAGTCAATCCCTCTGTCTTTGTTATGAGAGTCTAAAATTTTCAATAGTCACGGCTTATAAACTCAGAGGGGACCACTGCAGATATTTAATGTGTCTTAATGTTTTGTTCAGACTGTAATTCCCTAAATTATTTTTCATTTGAGCTAGGTGTTTAGAGGGTTAAATTCAACCTTTTCGAGGATCGCACGGTTGATCATAAAATCTTGGTAACCCTGCTTTCTGTGAGTGATGGTCCCCTAGCCATACCTTCTTCTTTTTGAGATGCAGGTCCGTCTCAGCCCATCTAGCTCTGAAGACGTTACTGATGTCCTCTGTGTTGGGCTGTCATATTTCTTCTCTCTGCTCTCCTGTTCCCCTCCTCACAAGCCTCCGCTCGTCCTGTCTGCTGAGACTGTAAATTCTTGGTCGCGGCGGCTCTCATGGCCAGAGCTTTTGCCAGCTTGGTGCGGTTGCCGTCGCGGTGCCGTGGGGCCGGTGTGCGGCTGACGGCTCCGGTTTGTTCCCCGTGGCCTCGCAGCGAGAGCTTGGGCTGGCAGCACACGGGCAGGGCTAAGACGTCAGGGATGGGGAAAAAAAAGGAGTACTTTGCTCAGAGGTCGAGAATGTTTGTGTCAAGCGCACAGGTAGAGGCATGAAAGGCTTGCGTCGGATGGGGGGGAGAGATATCGGGGACCGGGAATGGGAAATGCCTGGGGAGAAGGAAGAGAAGGAAGAGGGCTGAGTGGTGCAGAGGGCTGGAAAGTTTGGGGGGGAGGTTTGGGGATGCTACAGAAGACTTTCGGTGGTGCTGGGTGACAGTACAGGTCTGCTCCCTCCTCCTCCCTTCTCCCCGTGAATCTGTGCCCTTGCACAAACGGCGTGGGGAAGGGGGTGAAGGTAAAGACGAGCCCGTCCCTCTCTTTCCACCCTGGAGAAATCACACACACACGGCACCACAGCTGGAGCCCAACCCCTGGGCAGTGGTGGATCCAGCTGTGCAGGGAGACAGAGGTGTCCGCTCCGACAGTAGCTTGGGTGGCTCGGACAGCCGGTCCCCGTCCCTTCCAGCAGAAAAGACAGGCAAAAGCAGGCAAAAGAGCCAAAACTGCGGCAGCCGGTGCCGATGATAATTTTGCAGCCGCCGGCAGTTAGCCGTCCGAGGTAGCTACGTGCTCTGCCTGCGCCTGAACTTTGCTCCGGCTGATCTCAAGGTGAAAGGATGATTCACAATGATAAACTGTGTGTGTGTATCTACTCGGAATAAGGGATATCTTTTAGCTTTGGAGACTGGCGAGCGAGCTGAGGAAAACCACTTTAAATAACATGAGATGTGGAAGCATATTTCACCTGTTTATCAGCATTTGATCTAAACCTACTTACGTCTATTTCTGCATATTCTACAGATGCAGAATTGAGGCTTAGAATGAGTGGTGGTTTAGGCTGAGCGTATTTGTCTTAAAACACCTCATCTTCCCCACAAACAATCCCTTCAAAATGCAGATCTGTGGAAAGAAGGTTCATGCTCACACCAGCATGAACGAACGCTGAAGCTGCTGTCACACGCGCTGTCACGTCTCCGGCCACAGTCTTGCATGGGTACACAGTGCGCATTTTTCAGCCACTTTTATAATTCCCTGCCTAACACAAGCTGTGAGAGGGAGCATCTTCCTCTGACATGCAGATTTTCTGTTTACAGAGGTAACTTCTACCGTGGAGACTGGACTGGGGAGGGAGGGGGTCCATCCCCATCAAAATTTTATAAATCTTGCTAAGGTTTTTTCATTACTGTTCTGTCTTAATAGTAATATGAATAATGCAATGGAGGTAATGACAAGCTTCATTCAAACTTGTTGCAACATGTAGCAGTTTACAGCATGTCATAACTATTATATAAGAAAACTTCCATAGATTTTCTTTTCTCTTTATTTTTAAGAGGCTGGAGGGTGTTACCGAGTTCTCATTAGTTTGTGCACTGGCACAGTAGTCTTCAGTGGGGATTTTGCTGGTTAATCCTTGCAGAGATCGACATGTGGTGACAGGGGCTGAGCATGAGAAGGAGCACATTGGAGAAAGTTAAGATACAAAAGGCCTTTTTTTTTTTTTCCTGACATACAACAATTTAATATTCTCATCTTGCTTAGTATTATCTTGATGATGAGTAACCTATAGACAATGCCTTTTCTTGTGCTCTGTGACAGAACTCTCTTGAACCTCCCTTGTGTTCAACATGCACACACACAAACACACTAAAATTTTTCTGTTGCCATCCCTACCAGCTCAACGTTGTCTTTGTCCATGAGTCAGCTTTAGCGTGAAGTGGCAAAGATTTACAAAACTCAGGTTGAAACCTGGCTGGAAGGCAGCACATTGTAACTGAGCAGAGAGGCCAATGCCAGCAATCTCTCTGTGGACAGAGATGTTTGAATTTCTTAACTTGGACAACACGGTAGTCAACCAGGAGGCTCAGGGTTGACCCAGAGATACTGTGTGAATATGTCATTAAAAGCCAAACTTTCGATAATCCTTGGTTTTAGCATTGCAGATAGATAGAAAGACCAAGGAAATCATAGCAACATTTGCACATGTTATTCTCTAAATATTTCCTCACTACCGCAATACACTCGTACCCGTAATTTACTGCCCTCTCCAACAAAAGACAAAAGTGGCCTTTTTTCACAAAATGGGGGCATGGGATGGAAGGCAGGGACATAACTGACAAAACCAGAGAAAGGACAAAGTTTTATGCCGACCCCGAGACACAAGGCAAGGCCAGAGCTTGCAGAGGCAATGGAGAGCTGGGGCACGTGACAAAGGAATTCCGGGTGGAGGTGGCGTGGGGAGAGGCATGGGTGAGCCAGACAGGACTAAACAGCTACGTTTGAGATGGTCCAGAGGGGAGGGAGTGTAATCAGTGTTAATTAATTACGCTGTGTTTATTTTTACTCTGTTATTCAGTGCCCCAGGTGCTTTATTGGTGGAGAGGGAGGGCACACTAATAAATTGGTATTGCTGCTTATTATTATGTACTAATTTGTTGCAGCAGTTTGTGGGATTTTTTTTTAAAGCAAGTCAATAAAGATAATATTCCTCAAAGGTGATTTCCAGATAAGAAGGCAGTTTATCAGTACTCCCAAATTTCAGCCAGCTGTCATTAAGTGTGTCTCGTCGGCTCGTGAAGGGCTTTGTAGCTGGGTCAGGGCTGCTGGAGACGGCTGCAAGGTTGCTAAGGGAACCGCTCTGTCCTGAGATTCTTCTTATGCATCAAACTTTCATCTTGCAAAAATTTCTGTAGGCAAATCACTGTGAGATGAATGCTAATATGCTGCACAACTGGGACAAGTGGGCTGAGGTAGCTAGAAGGTCTGAGTCACATTTGTTTGATTTCATTTTCGTATTAGGTGTATGCACAGATGCATATCTAAGAGGACATAAATATATGGTATTACACATGCATTTGTGCTTCTGATATACTGTACTACAGGGATTGTTATTAATAATATTTGGGTTTGTTGGGGGGGACACCTAGGCTTTTTTGGAAGGTGCTGCGCCAAAAAATTCAACGTAAAGGTTACGAGAACAACCTTAAGTTTGGTGGGCTTTGGATCAGGCTGAAGTGCAGGCAGTCTCACTGGAGCATTTCGGTCTCTAAAACAGGAGGCGATAGGCACTCAGACAAGCAATAGGGCTTGAACTGCACAACTCTTGGAGCTGAAAAATTTTGGCCAAGAATTTGAAACAAACTTACCCTTAAGAAAAAGGCAATAAACCCTTTAATGTGTGCGGAGAGTAGATCACATGTCTCTTTTTCAGGGCTCACCTTATCAGAGAGGTCCATAGATAGTCTAGCACACTGCACACCATTTATCTATCTCAAAAAGTAGAAGGGTTGAGTGAACCCTGCTGGGATTTAAACCTTTGTTTCCAGGGTGTCTGGATATTTCAAAGCTGATACTTATACTACTAAGCCAACCCCTCTGGCTTAGTTCATTATACAGTGCAGCAGCTTATAGTGAACTCTGACCTGTAGTGAAACTCTTGAAAGTGAAAATCCAGAATAGTTCCAATCTTGGTGCTAGCTTCCAGCAAGAGTATAATTGGTTTATAAACAAGTACAAAAGTTACAGAATTTAGTGTACTTTAACTATTGCTTGCTGCAATTCTTTAATGCAATATTTGCATTTTCCACAAGCCTTCATCTTAAATAAGTCTTACATTGGAATGATATGTCTATGACATGGGATACAGTCCATCAAGAGAGGACTGTGATTCCTTTTTGGCCTCAGAAGTTCCCTTGTATTTTCAGCAACTAGCTAATGGGCTGATTTAACATCAGTAAAAAATTAGAAATTAAATGTTTGAAAAGATTCCTTGTCAACCAAGATCACTACCCCTAAAGAATACAGGCTTGACAGACCATCTGACTATTATAAATTGCTCAGCTCTGCAATTTCCAGGAGCACAGAAGTCTGCTACAACATAGTCTTGTTTGTGTTTGTACTGACGAGTCTGAGATTGATGCAGTTCATAAAGACGAACAGATAACTTTCAATGTCTGACTTAGATCAGCCTTCAGCAGACTGTAAGAAGTAAGTTTTGACCTATATCAGGATTAAGACCTGCAGCATTCCAAATTAAAGTAAATTAAACTTTTGTCATATCATCTGGCTCCACTAGAAAATTCAGTTTACAGGCAGAGTCTGGGCATGCACTCCAAATGGGTGGCAGTGGAAGAGAGGATCATGCATTTTTCTTTGAAAACATGGTTCTTTGAAATTATGTAATTCAGAAATGTGGCATTGTTATTATAGCATGATAATCCATGGATAGAAATGTGGCAAGGTTTGGAGGGGGAGATAATATCTTTTATTAGACCCAGCAGATTGTTGGAAAAAAACAGACAGCCTTCCAGCTACAAAAGCCATTTTTCAAGGCTGAAATAAAAGCAGCATCTTCAGTGTTAAAGGCAACTGAACAGTTGGTCTGAGTTTAACTTGATTACGTTAAATAGTTAGACTATCTGGGCAAAAAAGTGGTTGGTACCTGTGGAGAAAAGAGTGGTGTAAGCAAGGATAAAGTTGATAAGGTCATTAGCTCCTATTGGGCAAAAAGAGAAAAAGACAGGTAATTCATTGTCTGTGAAAGATGGAGGGGCTTGGGGAGGGAATTACAATGTGCCATAAAGCCAGTCTCTCTATTTAGTCTGTAATTTTTAGTGTCCAGCAGGGGTGTGCATTTTAGTTCCCCCACTCCTCTTCTGAAGGGGGTTTGTACATCTCCCTGGAGGGGCTGGCCTGAGCAGTTGCAGGTAGAGTGGCTATTTTGTGAAAAGAGTCCTTCTGCTAACTGGGAGCTTCTGTCCTTTACTGATGATCTCTATGAGTTTTTTCCAGTGTGTGGTTATTGTGATTTTACTGCCATGGAAACCGCATGGGTATCCGTCTCACTGGCCAGTGCATAGCGTGTGCTGGGATGTGCTTGTGCAGGAGCCAGAGGTTTTGATGTTTCTGTAGCGGTGCATTTACCGTGGTGGTCATGGAGATGCGTTGGCAAGTCTCACGTGTGTCGCTCAGACGCCGTATGGTTCACAGAGCCATTGAAATTTTGATTGGAAGAGTGCTCGCTTAGTCCAGAGTCCTGCTTAAGCAGGTCTATGGCAAACACTAAATCAGACTTTGTGGCTTTGTCTAGCCAAGCAAGTATTGAAAACTTGCAAAGACAGAGATTCACCACGTCCCTGGGAAGCCTGTTCCACTGTTGCCCTATGCTCCTAGTGAATAAGTCATTCCTGATGTCCACTCTGAACCTTCAAAGCTGTGATTTGTGGCCATTGCATGTTTTTATACCATCTGCTGTCTACTAGAAAACTGTGGATCTGTTGACTTTGTAACTCCCCTTCAAGCTGTTGTAGGCTGCTCTTAGATTCTCCCCTTATGGATCCTCTTTAGCAGACTAAACAAACACATCTCCTTTGATCTCTCTCCATTGGCTCTAAGCCCCGTGCTCAAGACTGCCACGGTGCACGCCACCAAACCTTCCACAGCTTTTTGAGGGCTCATTCTGTCTCACCATCCATGTTGTTCAGGAAGATATTGGACAGTATCAGCCTCACAAGCACATCAGCCATATCTTTCACCACCTGCTGAGGAGTCCCATCCAGCCCTATGGATTTCAATACATTGTTGGCTGTCCTCCCCATATAGCACTGATGTGTGCAGAGATCTGGGCGCAGGTTTTCCCTGAGACAAAAAGTCATTGAGTACTTCAGCCTTTTCCATACTGTCCATCACTAGGTTTTCTCCCATTCAGAAATGGATGCACATTTTCCCTGAGTTTCTTTTCACTTCTGTTATGCTTGTACAATCGCATCTTGCTAGCTTTTATGTTCCTTTCCAGTTGTAGCTCCAACTGGGCTTTGGTCTTTCTGGTTTTGTCCCAACAAGTCTGAGCAATACTTTTATACTTTTTCCTTTGTTGTCTGCCCTTGTTTCCACTTCGTATGTGCTTTGCATTTTAGTTCATTAAGAAGCTCCTCACTTAGCCAAGTGGGCCTCCTGCCAAAATTCCCAGTCTTCCTGAACAATGGACGGAACAAGCAGTGCATGTTGATCTCCAGAAAACTTGCTTTGGGCAGTGAACTTAGTGAGACTGGAGGGGGTGGGGGTAGGGGTGGGAGGCAATGTGCTGCCAATTTATTTTCCAAGGAAGGAAATAAATTCCAACTTTCTTCAAGTATGGATGATAATTCAGTAGTATTTTCAAGGCTGGGGTGTTACCCAGGCAGCTGCACACAACTGATGTGACTTTTTAAATGAAGTGACTTTGTATATGGTAGTGTGGTGGTTTGGTTAAATATGGGGTCTATTTTCAGAGTTGCCTCACATGTGATGATCCTTTTTTGGTAGCTCTGGGGGGCGTTGGGTAGATGTTGTAAGGAGTTCCTCAAAGCTAATACACCGGTGTTTCAGAATCTGAGTGTATACCCCAACCTTTTTGTTTTGTTTTAAATGATTGATTGGTGATTAAATGGCTGTAGAGGTGGGTGCACTGGCCTTGGCTCTGGATGTATCCTATCTATTCTTTATGCTCCTGCTTGTGACCAGGAAATTAGTGTTTGTACAGAGCGTGATTAATGCTGTGGTGGAAATCGATAGGGAATCTAGGTTTTCAGTCCAGATGATGAAGCTTTCTTAGGTTTGTTTGTAGTTATTTAGAATCTCTTTTTCATGGTGACTCCTACAGAATATTGTGGGAACATGGTCTTCCAGCTGTGAACATGTCTGAAGAAACCATTCGTTATTGAAGGCAAAGTTTGGGGAGGCTAAGGGTAAAATGCATAAGCTGGTCTTGGTGTTGAGATGCTCCTTCTATCCTACAGAAGCTTCTCTATTCTAGTCTAGCATTCTTCATTGCTCTGAAAGTACCTACTACCTTTTTTCACTGCTAAATATAAACATAAAATCTGAGCAATTTTTCTCTACTTGTTTTCAGCTTTGAAGAACACCGCTTCTCTTTCAAACCTAATAAAAGATATACCTGTTTTTCTCTTCCAGCTATATCGGTTGATCTAATAAAATGTATTACTTCTCTCTACAATCCTCTTCTTCCTCTGACTCAAAGAACATAGTGAAATGGATGTGAATAGCTACTCCAATCCGCTCCTTCATTTGTGTCTCCTCTCACTGAGCCACTTGCATGGCAGGAATAATAAAAATCACAGATTTGCAGCATAATTTAGGTTAGGAGATTTCTTGAGGTCATCTATTCCAATCATTTACTCAAAGCAGATCTAACTCAGATTAGCTAAAGGTCTTGTTCAGTTACTTTAAATGTCTTGAGGTTCACCTCAGTCCATTTCTCCAGCCTGTCCACGTCTATGAGTAGCAGCCCTGCTCTCCAGCATATCAACCACCCTCCTGCTGCCCATTTAGTGTTATCTGTAAACTTGCTGAGGGTGCACTCCATCCTAGTGAGCAGGTTGTTAATGAAGACGTTAAACAGCCTTGGCACAGGTATCAATCTCTGTGGGACTCCACCAGTGAAAGACCACCAGTTGGACTTTATACTGGTGATGACAACTGTCTAAGCCCACCAGTCCATTCAAATTTTTATTCACTGTATTGTGCACTTATTCCATCTGTGTTTCACCAGGTTGGCTGTAAGGATGCTATGGGAGACAATGTAAACAACCTCCACTGCTTTCAGCTCATCCACAGATCTGTTCATGTCTTCATAGAAAATTAAGCTGGTTAGGCAGTTTTCCCTTGGTCAATCCATGCTGTTCTCAGTCACCTTCTCATCTTGCCCGTGATCAGAAATGACACAATCCTTCCAGGAGAATTTGCTCCATAATCTTCCCGGGGACTGAGGTGAGGCTGCATGGCCTCTATTTATATGGATCCTCCTTGCCCTTCTTGAAGACAGGTGTGACATATTGGCTTTTTTCCATTCATTAAGAACCTCCTCTGATCAAAGTCTTTTGAGGGTGATGGAGGCCTTGCAATGACATCAGGCAGACCGCCTGGCACCTTTGCCTGCACCCCATCTGGCCGCATGGACTCGTGTGTCCAGTTGGCTGAAGTCGTCCCTGACTCGATCTCCTTCTACTGTGAGTAGTGTTTTGTTCACAAAGACTGCTAGTAAGCTCAGGAACTTGGGAGGGAAAATCTTTCCAATAAAAAATGAGGCAAAAAAGAATTTAGCACCTCAGTCTTTACCAAGTCTTCTGCCACTAGGTTTCCGGGCCCGCGGTTGCCTTTGCCTTTTTTTTTGCTACCAATATACATCTTGTTGCTCTTCACATCCTTTGCTAGTTTCATCTCCAGTTGAACTTCCTCCATCCCTGCAGGCTCAGGCAATGTCTCCGTATTACTCCTGGGTAGTTGTTCCCGCTTCTTCCTTCCATGCCCTTATCTGCTGCACTTGAGTTCAACCAGGAGGTTCCTGCTCATCCACGCTGGCTGCCTCCTTGATTTGCTTGAGTCCCTGCACATCAGAGCGGCTGTTCCTCTGCTCTGAGAAGGTCGTTTTGGCGATCAACCAGCTGTCCTGGGCCCCTTTGCCCTCCAGGACAAATAAGTAGTAGGACCAACTACTAGATTTATAAGACCAAGTTAAACTATTTTATTGTAGTTTCAGTTGATTGGCATGCAAAAGTAAGAAAGAAATCAGCTCAGTAGGGCTAGAGGCAAGAGATAAAATGTCAGAGGGGACTTGTGTTCAGAAGAAATCTTTCTCTTGGCTTCTAAATCTGAGAAACACAGGCATCAAGCAAGAAAAATTTTATATTAAGAACTTCCTTTTTCTTTTCAATTTACTTTGATCAATATGCTATTATCTCTACTAAAAGAAACACTCTTTCTATAAAAAGGTGCAGTATGGAACTGCCCATCAACCAAGAAGCCAAGAGTGATTCTCTCCAGAAGAATATTTTCCAGTGAAGACATCCTAAGTTGAAAAATATCTTCTATAAAACTTCAAAAAATTGATGTGGAAGAGACAGCTATGCTGATGTCTCTTACTTAGGCAGGTTGGTTCTGAAAAGTCTGCTGAGACCCATTTTATTTGCCCTCTCAGTTTACTTTCCCTTATGTTTACACATAAGTTTTACATTTTGAGTCTCAGTGGCTTCTGAAGATGTTTAAAACATATTCTAGTTTCGCACCTAAAATAATACTCATGCCACTGTATTTAAGACTTGATTTTGCACAGCAAAAATCCTACAAATTAAGTAATAGGAGTGAAAAATTTAAAAATATCTGAAAAATCACTTCTGAGCGTCAGTATGTGCCAATACAACAGAAGAGCATCAAAACCACGCCTAATCAAATATTTTGTGATGGTCCCTATGGAGCTTCTGCTCCTCAAGCTTCACCAGAGACTTTTTCTTTGAGTCATTCCTGCAGCCCGTCCCAGTCTACAGTTTCAGGTTTTTTGTAGAACACAGCTATTCATGTTGCTTCAGATCCTGCTGATTTCTTATTAGTGCACCTGCAGATCTTTAAATCTGCCATCACAGAGGCCCAATGAGCAACTGATTGCTTTGCAGATTTGAAGATAGATTTTATTTTAGGTGCCTAAAAATGCAGATGGGTATCTAGTGGGATTTTCAAATGCCCATCATCACCTAGCTCCCATAGCTTTTATAATTTCTTCTGCATTTTCAGAAGATAGTTTTATCTCTTTGGCAGGCCTTCAAGGTCAAGCTGGCACACAAATTAAAAACACAGGGGGAAATTAAAATCCATTTCTGCAAAGCTTATGATATTTGAACCTTGGAGCTTCTATTTAGGCATGGTTAAAAATGGAAATGCCCTACTTCTTTTAAGTCATATTTTTTACCTAATAAATAATCTGCAACTTCTGGTTTTAGAAAAAATTCCAATTTTCTTACAGTTTCTCATAATATCTGACTTCCTGCAGAGCTGCTGCATTGCTCATCCAAATTCAAAACCCACATAAAGCAGCAAAAGAAAACATAAGTACATGAGTAATCAGAACTGTGCTTATTAAATCACTAGAAATTGTCCATCTGCTGATGACAAAGACCTGATGTAACTTGGAGGGTTGCACTTTGGCATATATCATGAGAAGCCAGGATAACAGCCTACACTCTGCAAATGTGTATATGTGTAACTGGAACTTCTTACAATGACAGAAACAGATCCATGAATAAATTTGTGCAGATTAGGATCATATAAAATGCATAAGCTTGTGTAAAGTCTTAAAAAGGGACGTAACTAACTCGTACTGCAGTCTCTGGGCTACTGAAGTGGCCAGAAGGTTGAACGTGCTTTGGACCACCAGACCTTTACAACAATTATTGCTCTTTTGGTAGCATGTCAGGATGGTACCTGGCAAACCCTGGTACTTAACTAATGAATAGCAACCACCCCATTTAATTTTGTATAGAATCCCTGAACCATTGCATTTCGTCCTGGGGACAGTTTCAGCTGACAGGTCTTTCCTTTGACATCTCTTGGTGTCAGCTCCTTTTTCCTCTCCAGCCAGTCAGTGAGGAAACTCTGTTGAGCTTGTAGTAATCAACCACTGAATGAAAGAGATTAATACAATCAAGCATAGAATATCAATGCAATTGAACAGAGTAGTCTAATTTTACTCCTGCCTTCAAACATACTGAGTATATGCAACATTTAAGTCTGAAATTCTTTTTAGCTTCGTTTCCTTGGGAAATGAAGCTTCTGCATATACACTACATCTTCAGACACATTTCCTCTTCTCTCTCCAAACAACATCGAACCCCATAGGCTAAATTTATTTAATAATAATCCTATCTAATAGAAAGATGGTGGTCTCAAAACATTCAGCTTTGGTAAGAAGAAAGACTCCACTATTGACTCTTTGGGGCAGGACTGCAGTGAACCTACTTCTCCCTACGGACAGGGGCAACCCCATGCCTCTGGCTCCTTCCCTGGCCCTCCACCAGCATGGCACCAGACCAGAGCTTACCTGCAAACCTCTCCTCTCCAATGGAGTCGGATCACCAATAGTTAAGGAGAAAGATTTTCCTCAGACCTACCATGGGAGTTTTCTTTTCAATTGGCAATTTCATTTTCTGGAAATTTCGAACAAGTGAAAAGATCAGTATTGGACTATTTTCTGCCAAAGGAATGCAAAGAATACAAGCAAAACAATTCAGACAGGGTAGAAAATACATCTATGTTAGGCACATTACTCCCAGGCCTTCAGGAGCATGATTTTATTTTAAACACGGTATTGCAAAATAAGCATACATGAGCTCATCCCTAATATTTCTTTTGCCTCTTGGCTTGACTGCTCCTTGCATTGTCCTTCAGTTTCCTCGCACCATCACAGGATGGAGTGCAGCAAATTACATCCACCAACAGACAGTCAACTCCAGATGCTAACAGCTACTAATTAGTCAGGGAGAAAGGGAGAACGCTGTTTTGCTACCTGTTGCCATAGCATTTAATAGACTCTGCTCCCTCAAACCCCACAGTTTTCCATCCCTCCTGCTCCCCAGGTGCCATTAGTAGAGAATAATGGTTCCCAAGCTGAGGTCTGCAGATCACAGATGGGCTGCAAAGCCACGCTTTGAAAGGTTTCCTAATTGGTAGCACACGCGTGTTTTGCCGGCTGCCGCAGAGTATTAATGCTCGCTCCCTGGCTGGGTGAAAGCAGGTATATTCTCCAGCATGTGAAAGGCCCACGTTAGGTCCAGCTGCTCCTTACTGGTCTGGGAACTAATAGGAAGGAGTTCAATAGATGAATTTCTTGTTGAGCAGCACTATGTTGCTTCAATAAAAGGTTGTGTCTAGAGGCAGTACTTCAAAACTTTCCCGGTTCCCGTTATAAGCTTTCAATACTATTAAACCAGGACAAAACCAGTACTTTGTCATATACTTCTAAAATTCACTCACAGCATTTCTGAAACATACAGCTACTGTTTGTTTGTGCGTTTGGGTTTTGACTTTGTGTCTGTGTTTGCTGAACATCCATTTGTACCCGGGGAAAGTGATATTTGTTTGAAAGCAGCTTATTGCTGAAAGTCAGGGTAAACCTGCCAGATGTTGAGACTTCAAGACAGAGAGGAAAGGGGTAGATACCACTGCCATGTCCAGTGACACCATGAAATCTTTTGTCTACTGAACCGGTTTACATGGAAAAGATTTATTCAGTTATGTGTTAGGAAATTCAAACACTGGCTTGTTTTCTATATTTATTCACCAATATTGGACCCTGCTACTGTTTTCTATCCAGAAGATGGAACATACCTGTTTCAAAATGCTTATCTTAATTGCATTTGCACAGTAGCAAGAATTTTGCGAGAAGTACTAGTCACAGAGAGATACTAAAAAAGAGGAGGAAATCCTTAACAACTTTTATTGCCAGCAAAAAATGGACAGTGTGTAACTTTATCTAATAAACCTGTTTTATTATTCTGAAGACATATCTACTATAAACATAACTGCTATAAATGGAGTGCATTACATTCACCACTCTGCATGAAGCAATTTGCTCCGCTAATTTTTCAGTGCATCAAATACCTAACTTTTCAGGCCATATATTTATATTCCCATGACCAGGTGAAATTTGCACCACTTCAAAAAAACATTTTAAAGAAAAGTTGTTGAACAAAACAGTATCATCCTCCAAAATCCTGCACGAATTTTCCTTCCATATTAAATGGGTAATTAGGGCAAGAAATGGCCTTCCTCCTCCAGTGCCTACGACAGAGTTTGGATGTGTAACTGCAGCTTTCCCTGCCACTGCAGACACAGCAGTGTTCTTGGCAGTCACAGCAGAGGATGGAAGGATTTCCATCTTTCCCCGTCCATTCTCTACTCTGGTTTTATGTCTCCAGTTCCGGCTTTGTTGCATGATAATTTCATCCACTCCCCTTTGTCTTACTATAACTATTCCTTCATTCTCTCTTTCTTTTCCCTTCCTCCTGTTCCTCTTCACCTGGGTGCATCTTCATTCAGTCACGGGTTTTTTATCATAAACCCATGGGCCCTGGGGTGTTCAAGCTCCTCTCATGCCCTCTGTGGCTCCTCTGGTCTCTTGGCACATGTCCATGGCACAAACGGTCACCACGCATTGAGGGAATCTGAAGTACATAAGCACGGGAATTAACAACTTCATGACACTGATTTTAAGAGTCAGCTGATAACAACCCCTGCTTGCTTTACCCAAGTCTCAGAGCCAAGTGTCAGCTGTGATAATTCTGGTTTTTAATCAGCTAATTTTGCTGAAAAGGTTAGCTGAGTCCAAGACAGGTGCTCAGGAGGAAAGGACACCAACATTACCTACCTTAACATCTGAGCCAACAAGAAAACACTGGAGTTTCAGGAGATGTCTGGGCTATTACAAGTGAAAATAAGCCCCTCTCATCACAGCAGTGAAATCCATTTAAAAAAAATCTTATGCCATAGCTTTTCACTGTGTTGAAAATCTCTTATAAACTTTATGGGGTAGGCTGATGAGCTGTCAAGAAAGAAGGAAATGGTATCAAATTCGGATCATCTCTCCAAATTCCTGTCTGCCAGGAAGCTTTTCAAGGTGATGACAAATGGCTGCTCTGCACAGAAAATTAGCCTCAGCCAATATCCCCGACCCAGGTTTGGGACGAGGCATAAGAAGACAGAAAAAAAGGTCACCTCCATAAAGTTCAAGAGCCCTGCTGAAGAGCGTGGCTGCAAAATGGTGTTGGCTGACTTGGGCATCAGCCTCGTGGGTTTTCATCCCTAGTGAGAAGCAGTACGATATGGCTGGAAACATCTCTCAGTTCAGAAGACAAGACCTTTTTACCAAACTTCTTCATGTAGGTACCGGGACATTAATCTCTTGGAGCCTTTCCTTTCAGTAAATCAATGCCTGCTCCTGCTCCCACTTGACGGGACACTGCAGAAGGCCATCTCCTACAGCCACAGGCAGGCAGTCGTCAGTCGTCCAGTGTCAGAGGGCTGTGTTTCAATCAATATAATCACTCTTCTCATGCCAGGAGCTCCCACTTCATCGAGTAGTGTAAATGCAGGGTCCAGCCTCCTGCGTGGCAGGTGGCGTGCTGCCATCCCATGCCCTGAGGTTTAAAAAGAAGGTAAGCATCCAAAGTTGAGGAAAAAATATAATTTCTGGAGCATTGTGAGTGAATGTAATGCACTGACACTGAGGAATGAAAATCAAGTCATGTTCTCACACAAGAGGAGAAAACTTTTCATCATCTGCTGATGCAAAGGAAATGTTTTCTCCTCCCTGTCTTTTTCTTTTTCGTATGCTGAATATACGAGCTCAGTTTTCAATTAAAATGTTTCACTTGTTTCTGCTCACTGCTTAGAAATAAAAGCAATGCGTTGTATCAATTTAAAGGGAAAAAACCACAACGCTTGACAAGCACAGGACTGTCAAAATTAGTTCATTAGGCTCCATTCAAATGTTGTTTCTTGCTATGCTAAGCAACCAAAGTGTTTTAAGGCTTTTGAAATAAAATTGTTAATTGTTTGCTTCCCCCCTCTCCCCCCCCTTCTGATACATTTTTGCTTTGATAGTTTGGGAACACGGTGCTAACTGAAAATCTTTCAAAGGAACTCAATCCTACTCTATAGTCTGTGAAGCTGAGACAGACATTTAAACAAAGTGAAATGGAACACATCCAGTTGGGGAAAGGCTGTTATTCATTACAGCAGGGATTTCAAGCACCACATGACCACCCATCTCCAAAATCCTCATTATCTGCCTGAAGTATCTGTCAAAGTATGTTTTCTCTATACAAGTTACTAGGAAAGGAAATCACAGGGACTAATCAGATACTGTTGTTGTTGCAAAATACTTGATGGAAGAGATAGAAAGGAGAAGTTACCCAAGAAAGGGGTAAAAAGAAAAAAAAAAGAAAGGAATAAGTAGCTGGAGACTATTGTTTAGGAGTTACAGAAAAAGGCAGAGCAGAACACCAAAGCTGAAAGGCATAACCAGGATGGCAGTGATGGCAACAAAGCGATGCACTCGGAAAGTATAAACGTTCATTGTTTTTTTGGGGTGGGGAAAGAGGAGAGATAATGTTTGGAAGAACATATAAAAGTGTGCTTCATAAAAAGCATCATGGGTTCTTAGAATTAAAGGCTATTGACTCTTGCCAGGGGCTAAAAGGCTGAGTTGTTTCTCTGCGGTGTAGGTCCAACAGTTAGGTTTGGGATACATAAGAGACTTTGAAAGGTGAAAATTCGGAGCAGCAATACTGGAAACACAGAAGAACTCTTGGGTTTTTAACAACTGTGTGCACCCATCGTAGCGCTGTGCATCTACCTTGTGTACAAAATAACCCAACGTACAAAGACAGAGAGTGTCTGCGCATAATGAGGGATCAGGGAGGGCGTAGAGACAGAATATCTGTGATTCCTTCCGAGCTCTAGAAGCACAAACATATTCGCTCTGTTGCACAGCACCAGAAGCACCAAACATGACTATTCTGACTCCAAAAGCATCCTGGAGTTAAAAAAAGAAAAGGAAGAAAAGGGAAAAAAAGTAAACCATGTATAGAAGGAAATCTTTTTTTAATTGTTTCAGTTTTAATTATTTCCAGTTGCTGTGACTAACCCAAGCAAATGCAATCTAGAAACATTTTTCCCTTTAACACAGTGTTTAATGTTAATCTGCTATTCTTGTCACTATGTAGTGTTAATGGATACACCATCTAGTGTGTTTTATGGTACATTTAAACCAGACATCTGGAGAAATAGCCATCAGAGTACTTATCTCTAACACCTATTGTAAAAACAGACTTAATAAAATGAGAACAAATAACAGTGCTGGCAATTACCCTTATCGTGTGTATTCTGGCAAGGAAGGTCAAAAGGTTGTTGGTCTGTATATATATGAACTGATTTTCTCTAATACAGTTTTTCACCTGATTTCCCATAGGTTTTTAGAGGCTTTTTGTTTGAGGGGAGAGGGGGAGGAAAAGTTGGGTTAAGCTACAATATGCTAGACAATAATCATGTAACTAATATGAGAATCTGGTCCCCCTACCAAGTAGTTGCTTATATTAACAAAGAGAGAAAGAATCTGTCAGAGTCTCAGAAGATAAAAGGTTCAGCAACTTCAGAGATTTTACAGATATGTGCAGATGTGGGGAGGGAAGTCACAGTCTCAGCTTCTGTGCATTACTATCACACCAAACTTCAGCTATAATTTTAATACTATTTTTTGTTATAGATCTGTTCCAGGGAACATAATTTTATTTTTTTCACCTTTTTCTTTTTTAGAGCTTATGTCTGTTGTATGCAGCTCCAAGCATCCTGATGCTCAATAACTCCAGAAGTATAACCAGATAGGAACTGAAGTAGTAAATACAAGGAAATAGGTTTAAATCAGTACAGAGGTAATTCTCCTTTTCTCACAGTTCAGACCCAGGTTTAGAGGAACTACTATGAAGTCCTCTTCCTAAAAACAAAAAGAATGGGGTTTTTTTCCCCAGGTTGCCTGTAAGGAAATGAATCTGGATTAAATTCAGGCATGAACAGAATGTGGAACAAGTTTGCAAGACTATTTCCATTATGTATACACTCTAATTCTGCAACAAGAATGCCCTTTCTCTGTTTGATATTAACTCAGCATCTGTGTGGAGAATTAATCCAGAATAGCTATCGTAGTTAATTTCCCCTGGTAGAAATGCCCCAAACAAAAGAAATTATCTTCTCTTATAAATTGCAAGTAAAGAGATAACGAACAGATGCATTTTCCATATATTATATCTTAGAAAACTTAAGCCCTCCACCTAATTCAAGTTTATTTCTCTCTAGAACCTATCTAGAATACAAATACTTGTCTGCATTCATGCTCATACTTCCCTACCTTTGTTTTTAAAACTATGTTTTTAAATACTATGAACATCACAGCACATCCTTGTATTGCATGGGCTAAGAAATATCTTATGGCCCCAGGAAAATAGAAACTAGTTCTTAAATAAATATTCCAGTAGACTAACCTACAGGTACACAAGGTTTGATTGCAATTTTGATGAATATGTTGGTGAATTAAAAACCAAAACAAAGCAAAAAGCCCTTCTCAGATGAACTTTGTCTAGCATCTACACTACTCTGAACTAAGTGCCTAAAATGGTCTGGAATTTCACTAATGGATTTTTGAAAGTTATAATCTATTTTAATATCCCTTTATACAAACCAAGCAAAACCAGGCTGCTATTACATAGCAGCCTTATTCAGATGATGTTCATGTTTCTTGAAATAACTTTTTTTTATTTTCCTTGATTTTACAGAAAAGAGGCAAAAGAACTAGATTAAATTTGGGGAGTATTCTCATTGTTGCGAGGAAACATCCTGGAGGATGAATGAGCTATTGACATTCTCTCCTCAAGCAAGAAGCTGTCCCAGGAGATCCATAAGAAACAAGAAATAACAACAAAGACTGAAAAACAAATTGATGAAACCAGAGATGGCTGCAGACCTGTAAATAGCTTTTCACACCGTTGCAGTTACTGTTTGAATTGAATAGTTTAGATTTGCAAATTGATGAAGAAATCCACTCATTTCTTAAAAAAATCCTTGTGAAGAACAGATTTCACATTAAATCCAATTTTAAAATAAATACCAATGCTTATATTTAGCCTGCAAAATCATACCTAGTGTAATATTAAGGAGTGTTGAGGGGACAAGCCATGGCAGAATTTGAAACATCGCTTTTAATACTTCACCTGGGCTTCACTGTTTCAATGCTCACAAGTTTGGTTTCCAATGTTTTGTTTGGGATTAAACTGTAAATCACTCAAGCATGTTAATTAGCTTCTCTAACCTGCTTTACATCAGTCCCATGTATCAATACTCTTCGGCTTGGTTTATTAATCCCGCATCAGTCCTATTTACAACAGTGAAAAGTGTAATTCATTACACAGAGGATCAGCAACTTTAAAGATCATTATATATACAGATGTATTTAAACATACACACCACTATAGCAAATTTGGGAAATTAAAGAGCTTGTAACTATCAAAGCCTTTAGCAGACATAAAAAATGCAAATATTTCATGGAAATTATTTAAAACCTAGCAGTGATTAAACCATATTGGAATTTGTCCTTGGTGAAACCTGCTGTCGACAAGCACCCCCCTTTAATTCTTTCTTGCTCTCCTCACTGCAGGCTGCTGTCGGTGTGCAGGTTCAAGTCATATGCTTCAGCATCACTATGAATATTTCCTGCCTCACAAAGGACACCCTCACGTAAGACATCTTCTCAACATCCCAAAATATTACAAAGAAACAATAATTATGGCTGATTACTCACTCCCAGTACACTTATTTGTGATCTACAATTTCAAAAGAGTGAATAGAAGACAGGTGCATAAAATAGGCTTAATGAGACCACCAGAAAATAGTTGCTTTAGCTGTAAATTACTACTTTTACATGCTGTATTTTTAAAAGTGAATGTGTTGCTCATAAAAGATATAAAATTAGTAGGGCTAGAAACTGAGATCTTTTATTTCACCCCGGAAAAGGCATAACATACTGCCAGTGGTACTGAAAGCTTGCTAACGACATAATATTAATATTCACTAATACCTGGTGGGGTAAATTAATATTGCTTGGCATTAGCTGTAGTTTCGTTCACCTCCTGTATTTAGTGCTTGCTGTTATGGTGCAAACTACATCATTTCTCCTACTATGACTGTTTTTCCCTCCCTAACCGAGCAACCCTTTCTTGGTCTTATCTTCTGCTTTTTCCTTCCAAGGAAATCCTTCATTCGGGATAACATTTCTGCCTTTCTCCTGGCCCAAACAGGGGGTCCCTTCCTTCACCATACATAATCTCCCGTCCTATTCTGCGGCCACTTTAAATATTGGGCTTTTTCTCCAGGCTCCCACCTTCAGGCTCTTCTGCACGCCCGTGCCTTCCTCTCCTCCCCAGCACTGGGCACAAGCTACCCACGTAGAGGGAAGCGATTCCCCTCTGTCTCCTGGCTTTGTTATGCCTCATTTTGCAGGGTGTCTCCGGCTGTCAGCTACATGCTAGATCGGACAACATGAGAGGAGAGACAGCAGCTGAAAGCAAAAAAGCTTTAACCTGTGTCGAGAGGCTTGCCTTTTACCTGCAGATAACTCCTCCTTGCTTTCCTCCTTCTCCTGTTTGAGCACTTCTGCAGCCTCAGGTCAGGTCTGTACGTGCAAAAACCTGACCTTCATCATCAAGCAAAGGCCTGAGACAAAGGCATTCTCTCCCCTTCTGAGGGTAAATATGTATTTTGATCACAGTTAATCTGAGCCAGACTCAAAAACACTTCCCAAAAGATAGAAGACTCTTCAATTTTATCAGCTATACTGAAACTCTCTTCACTTCTTTTTTTTTTTTTTTTGCTTATGTAGTTACTAATAAGCTAGATTAGCTTTGTTTCCCTTTGGGGGAAGGTGCTAATATCTCCTGAAATCACTGCATAGCTGAGTGCCTACTTAGTTTGCTGGAGGTCTCAGGGATATCCCCTGCTCTAAGGCAAGGATGAAGGATCCTAAGAGGTAGAAAGTACTGCCTGAAATTCCCTGGCTTATGTACTGGTGTTGGCCTGGGTGACCAGAAAAACACTGCGCTCGTCCCCAGGTGTATGCAGGTATGCAATAGTCTTCAATTAAAAAGAAGTGATGAATTACCAGGAAAATGATGAAGACTGCAGCCTGGTTTAGTACCTCCAGTCATGTCCCATGCACTCCTGGTTACTTGATGTGCCTGCAAGTCTTCCCCATCAATGTTGATGCTGGATTATCTTTAAAGCTTCCTGGGTTTTGTGTATATATATGTATGTACGTGCGTGTGTGTTTTATTTTTTCCCTAAGCTAGTTTCTCTCTCAGAACAGTAAGCACTTGAGGTTGAGTTTTATTGCAACACTCTCTTCTGACTGCCTACAGTCACATAATACCTCTGAACTTCATCAGGTAAGAAGTTAGGTTTAGGATTCACTTTTCTCTGTCTGCCATACAGACCTGGCGTTGTTTCTTCAACATTTCCATCTCTCAGGGTAAGTAGCAATGAATTATGTCCTCTTAACTATAGGTAACCTTTTATACATAATTGAAAATTCTAGTTTCTTTTAAATTGTAGTCTGCCTGGATATTTAATTGGTCCTAGATTTTAAAGAGTCTATCTTCAACATTGGATATTTGATAGATCCCAAGAGCCTTGTTGCTGGCAGCAAGAACTGTCTCTTTGCCTTGTATACACTCAGGCTTAAATAATATCTTTCTAATTGCTTTTCTCCTTTAACTTAACTTTGATTGAGGAAAAAGTCTGTAGCATAATTTGGAAAATAATTTCCTATCCTAATTTCTTATGACCAGCCTCTCATGGCTTACAGATTAGTGGTTGACCAAGAGTTTGAAAGTGTTAAAAATTCTCAATGCAATGAATAAGGAAGTCAGAAATGAATATTGTGTTCCCAGCTGTTGCCTAGATTAAACCTAGATTAATTCCAGATTAATCTGGAAAAAAAGTGTAATGTCAATATGTTTTACAGTGGTTGTATGAGTGTATCTGAAATAGATCCTAGAGGATGAAAAGCATTATGTAGGTGCAAGTACTGATAGCATTTCAGCAAAATTCTCTTACCTCAGGTACTATGTAGATGTTCTAGACCTCTAACACAGTCCTTGCCATAATATCCCATTACTAAACACATATTTTCTATCAGTTTCCTCGCAAAAGCAAGCCAAATCCAAATTCTTCTGGAGATTGTTTCAGGATGCATTTTCCAGATGTCATTGCACTTGCTCCTGGTTTCTTCCATCAGCTGTCAGAGATCAGGGGGAAGTCTTTGGAAGTCCTGAAGGTTCCTGCACACCTGGAAAAGGATATCAGAGGCCCCCGAGCTAATGAAGGTCGATATGACTAGTCTGAAGCATGGGGATTGTCCCAGTATGCTCCAGAGGACCGCTGAACACAGACATAAATGCTGGGGAGGGTGTGGGGGGGATCTCAACCCAAGCGGCATCAGGTTTGTGCAGGGCGTCCTCAGCTGCTCCGCAGAAGGACGAGCAGGTCTTGGCTTCTCTGCACGCTGCTGAGGTGCAGACAGTCAGGGCCTCGTTATCTGGAACATCTTTCATGGCATCGTATTTTACTGTCTGATTTACTTTACTGTGCTAAGGACATTCTTAATTTTTTCTATTTTTAGTACCGACGTGGCCATCAGTAGGAAGATTTTCCTATACGGAAGGATAAAGGTCATAGGTTCCATAGAAATTAACACCAAATGCTGCACGAGGCTCTCCTATCTGTCCTTCTGTATGCTGTGACCTATTAAATGTAGCTCCCGTAGTTTGTAAAAAGCTCGTAGACTCTAGCTTCACGTATCCCACGGAGAGCCGTGCTGTGGGGCACAGAGGGAAGCAGCTGAGATCTCCCGGCGACCCAGGACTGACAAGAGCAAGGATGGATTCAGAGAAAAGCCCTCGTAGCTGTGGCTGAGCCAAGTCCCAGGCTGTACAGGGACCAGAAACGAAAGAGCAAAAATATTTCAAGAAATCAAATGTAGCCTGAGAGGAAAACTTCCTTATTTACCCTGAACCCAAGCTTTTCAAAATTATTTCTGCCTGCCTGTGGAGCTGTAAGCACCAGTGCCCCAAAGGGAGGGGGGAAACAGAGGGTCATGCATCCACAGGTCCCAAGGCCAGGAATAAGTACCCCAGCCCACCTCTGTCCATTCAAAAAAAAAAATAAATCAGAGCCAGGCATTTTAAAATTTGGTATTTTATCAGATGATTCATTTTAAACAGCAGCTTGAGCTCGAGGTAGTCATGTACAGCAAAAAAAGGAATGAATTTCTTTCTTTCTCCTCCATGTGCCACTGAGGAGTTGTTTCAAATAGGATTATTTTGTCATTCAAGTTTCAAGGTTAAGATTTGCTCCTATTTATGACTGCAACTCTAAAATCCTTCAAACCAGTAAACTATCACAGTAATTCCAGAAACAAAGGATGCATAATGAAAAAACTGAACTGAGAATTGAGAATCCTGTGGGCCACAAGGAGTGGAATATATTAACATTCACCTCTAAACACTTTCCTCAGTTGCTTATATATTAAAAATATAATAATAAAAAAAAAATCCTTGAAGCATCTGTGAGATTGCATGTTGGTCTCCTTTTGAGAAACACAAATTACTCTTTATATTTCTTCTCTGCGAGGGTTTGCAGCAGAACAAAGGCCCAGTAAACAGTGATGAATGGCTCTTCCTTCTCACTGGGGGAGCAGCTTTGGAGAGCCCACATGCTAATCCTGCCCTTACCTGGCTGAAAGATAAATCGTGGGGTGAAATTCTCTGACTTTCAACCCTACCAACCTCCTCTGGCTGAATGAGCCACTTCTGTTCACATGTGAGTTGTTACAGCATTTTGTTTTCCTCTTTCATTTTTTGCCTTTGAAGAGGGAGTGAATTGCAACTACCCATGCCTATTATTAAGACCTGAAGAGAAAATGTTTAAATTAAAGATTGTACAAACATTCAAGCAGCAGTGTAATAAGCTCCATTTGGGAGGCAATGTAGCAAGTTCTGTATTTTTTATTTGGTTCATTACTTAAAACTAAATAACAATTGCTAGTTTTATTGCTACCATTTAACAATGCTGGGATTTTCTCTGTTGGTGTTGAAATGTAGTATGATTTCAATTTTTTTTCTCCTTGACATTTTACTCTACTAGTTTAATATTGATCAGCAGATACATATTGTAATCTCTGCTTTCTGCAAGCTGTAACAAAGCAAGAAAACACAAAAAAATACCCTCTGGAGAAAGCCTAACCAGACTGTTCTTTATTGTAAAATAAGGCTTACGTCTGAGACTACTATATCCCTCTGGCTTTATTTCACTTGTTACCTTGAGTGAATTACTTAATGATGGGAAGCAAACCTTTGCTAAAAGGTAATGTGGTGCTTAAATAGTTAGACCAAAATTCTAGCAAACTACACTTACTATTTCTGAAAAAGGACTGTAAAAGGAAGTGTCATCTTCCAAAACTGCTATTTTGAAATATGTTAGAAACAGATGAGAGTAAAGGACCAATTTTATCACCCGCCCATTTGTCTGTCTATACATTTCTGTCTGTCTGTTTACTTCTCAGAAGCTCATTTCATTCTAGTCCTCAGAAGGAAAATAACATTTGTTCACTTAGAAGTGTTTTTTGCATCAAACACTTCCCACGATCTCAAACATTTAAGCAGAGACCCTGACAGAGATGCAGCGTTACTTCGGCTTGGGTTATGAAACGGAGTGCCATGAGCGGCTGCCTGGAATAACCCCTCTTGCATGCAAGCAATGCATCGTATAGACGGAAAAGTGGAACTTCAGCACAAGCCAGGGGACTGGGATAGAAGAAAATATTTCTGGATCTCTTTATTGCCTTCTTGTTGGCTGGGACTGTAGGCAAGAGACTAGGTGTGCACGGCGAAGCTGGGGGATGTTTGGGTGCAGGACCTGCAGGAGAGCCAGGGGGAGGGAGGTGTGGACTGCGTGCCCAGGGGTAGCACCCATTTAACATCCATCACTTAGCAGGAAGGAGATGGCTCTTTGGGCGTAGTTTGTTCAGAAGTCAGAATTCCTGAAACCTTGCAACTTTGGGCAAACACTCCAGCAGGCTCGTGGAGTCCCTCTTACCATTTTTATCCGCTTGTTGGAATCTCAGTGCTGGTAATGCCAGAAATCTTGTGAAAGGGGCGAAGTCAGTTTGTCTTTCCAGAACTTTTGTTCAAATATAGCACTACCAAAATTTCTCAGAACACGTTCCCTTCCTGAAGCCTTCAGTGGAAAGCACCCTAGAAAGCACTGTTTGATGTGGTACAGGAGACAATGGTTTGGGAACTACTAGAATATGTGATTTAATTTTAGGCAAAGAGGGAATGAATGAACAACGGCTATAACTAAGAACTCATTCTAGTTAAAAGGCAGGCAGGCCAAGAGAGAGATCTAGTGCTCCTCTGCCCTGGGAACAGCAAAGTCATTCCTCACAGGACTTCTCTGGACTGTAAATCACTTTATAAATGCAAAATGCCTCGGCACAGTCCCAGAACAGAACAATTCTTGCTGTGAGGAGCTATCAACTTGCTTTGCAAAGAAGAACTTGACATCTGGGATAGTCTATAAACACCAAGAAGAACAAGCTGGGACTGCAACCAAAAGCACAAACCCATTCTTGCGATGTACAGATGGGGCCTACAGAAATATCAAACCAGAAGGATTGAATAAGTAAGTTACTCCTCTCTCTCACCCTCTCCCCCTCTATCTGTCTCTGTTTTTAACAATACTGAGCTTTAGAAATGCCAGTTTTTTTAATCTATAAAACCATCTGTGTAGCTTTTCTCAGTGGTATCCTTTCACTTACATCCTGTGTCATTGGTTTGTCTGTCTCCCTTGATGTTGATAATGTTGTTGGCAGCTTCTCTTGAAGGTTCCTATGAGCATACTCTGAATGACAAAGAGATGGGGGGGAAGGACAGGCAATGCAAAGCGACTACAGAGTTGACTTTCATAGCCTTGCGCATATAGAATAGAGTTTAGTTCTGCCTTGGTCCATTTTTTCTTCAGCAGCAACATTTCTAAACCACAGAAGATTTTGCAAGAATGGGTGACTTCCCCCTGGCCACCTCCCCTCTGCCCTGCAGCAGGATCCTCCGGGAGGACCTTGAGGCGCTGTGGAAGTCTGGCTATTGCGATACATTGTTGGTTGTGCATTTATTTGACAAATAAGTCTCCACAACGCTTTCACAAGCTTTGTAAGAAGAGGGCCCTTTGGCTAACCACCTGAGACAGGGGATGCACTTAAAATCAGGGTGGGTTTTTTTAAAGAACACATTCACTCTTTAGTTGTCATGTAATCCTGACATTTAAATAATACTTCCTGAGCTGCCCCTCTGTGTGTTAAGTCTTTCTTTCTGTACGGACTAAGTGCCCCCCAAAGCCACTTAACTGTAGCCCAGAGTCTAAGGGGACTAAAATCCCTTTATTTCCTCCACACTGCCAGGAATCCACACTAGCACTTTTTCTTGAAAATCACTCATTTTGCTGTTTATGTCTCTCTGGTGCAGAAACTGTGCTGGCTGTATGAGGAGTGGTTAATTCCACAGTTAACCTCTCTTGCTCTTTCTGCCACAGCAGAGGAGTTGGCCTCAGGATCAGGAGGCCAGGGAATAGGATGGTGAAGCAGCTATCAAAAATATATTCTGTTTTAAAAACATATTCTGTTCTGTTCTGTTCGGTTCTGTTTGGTTCTCTTCTCTTCTCTTCTCTTCTCTTCTCTTCAGGCCGCATCATTTCCATGCCATCCAGTTTGTATCATCAGCCCAGTGACTTAACTCTTCCCGATCAATCTCCCTTTAGCCCTTGGCAAAATTAGCAAGTCAGACAAGCGCAGTCGGTCCAGCAACAGTGTCAGGGCTAGGCAGCCTCCTCCACAGAGAGGTAATAAAACGGGAATAGTGAAGCTGCCCAGAAGAACAGCTGTCTATCTGTAGCACCAATAATCTCCGTTTCAAAGGATAATAGAGGACAAGACCCCTCCACGGTCTCTCATCCCGGCACTGGGAGGTCCTCACTCTCCCTCCATCTCTACAGGTGTCTCCCCATTTTTTACCCTAGATTTATAATAAGCTTTGGAAACTCCTTTTGCCTCACTGGCTAGGAAATCAGATCATTCTCATGGGAATGACCTACCACAAGCTCTTCAAACTCAGCAACCCAGGGAAGTCAAGATTGGCTTTCAACAGCAGGGACTCACAAAGTGTTTTCCAAGTCCCCTTCCGCAATGGCAGAAACGTGGGAATTAACTCGGGAAGTGACTTGGGAAGTGACTCGGGAGGTGACTCGGGCATCCTCATCCATCCCCCTGCACAGCTGCTGGTGGCCAAGAGCATGAAGGAAAGGAGGATGTTTGTGGGGGACCTACAATTCGCAGAAAAAGATACTTCACTTGTCCCACCTGTCCACAAATTCAGGAAGCTCAGGAACTCTTCTCCAACACACAACAACAACAATAGCCCGGCTGAAGGTTATTCAGAGCTGCTGCACTGTCCTGAAGGACACCACAGAGATGGGTCTCCTGATGGACAATTGCAGGTTAGCCTACACCAGGACAGGCAGACTGGTGGGATGTATTGCACGCATCTTATCCGTGCATTGCCAAATGATCTACAAAAAGAGATAGGCAAAAGAGTTTTGGCAAATGAAAAATTTACTCCATGGTTTTTATCTCAGAAATTGTCATACAACAGGGCAATTTCAAAGGGTAAGAAGAATCTGGTCTTCTTCCCTGAAGAAGTCTAAAAATAGGCAACTACTTCTCATCCTTGCATGTCCCCAAAAAAAAAAAAAAAAAAAAAAAAAGAAAAAGAAGGTAATTCAAATAATGCCATGGTGATCCCGAGTTGTTTTCGGAGGACTATGGCCTAACACTTAGGAATGTCTCCTAAAATGCACTGCTTTTCTTTGTCCTCAGCTGGAGCAATCCATACACTTAACAACTTGCTTCCTAAGAAATCTTATCCTAACAGGATAGTTTAAAGTTGCAATTATTGCACACAGGGGCTGACGCTCTGTCTCCATGGTATTCTATAATGGGAATAAACCCTCTTTTTCTAGACCAAGGGACAAACCCAAGGCCCTGAGACCTTGCTGTCCTGACATACTTAGAGTCCTTGCAACCCTCTACTGTCAGAAGTCCATGGCCTTTTCCCTTGCTTCCCAGTCACCTCCACAGTCTAGGTTTTTGCACTGAAAAGATCCAGCTCTCCTCACAGACATCACAGAGTGCAGAATTTCAACCCTCAAGTTGCCTTCGCGCCGTGTCTTCAAACACCCGTCTGATCTTTCCTGACAATACCATTGTTACAGGTCTCCAGTTGTGTAGTTATCAGCCATGTATTTAATTGGAACATGCTGGTTTAAATTCAGATTCTATCTGCGTGCCTGCCATTGTACTTCCACAACTCATTGTGAACACAAATACCGTTGCTCAGCAGTTAACAAAACTGATTGCACCAGCACAAATTCATTTTAAAATTCATTAAAAGTCAGGATCATTAATGTGTTGCATATTTTTGCACAGCCTGGAAACCTTCTGCTGGCACAATGTTGTGCTGGGCAAAACAAATCCCATGCAACAGCTTCTGTAACTTTGCTGACTGGTCCTTCCCTCCCCCTGCAAAACTGTGCTCCTAGCTCTGATGTGATGGCCTTCAACAAGAAGAGCAGATGAGATATCTCATATTTGTGGGTGCAGGAGGCAGGGAGATGGAGCATCTTCCTGTAAAAGGCAGATATTTGCAGTCAGTTCTTGACAATGATTTCAGCAATATTTTTCCGGCAATAATTCATCTAGTCAAAAAAAGCTGAAAAATACAAGTGCAGAAAAGCAAAAGTCTCTGGGCTGCCCATCTGTAGATAAGCAGCGAAACTCGTCCTGGTTTCAGCGGTGCAAACTCACCCTTATATTACTGATTGTGGGATACAGGCTCTCCTCCACTGACAAGAGTTCAAACTCAGAGCACTTGCTTCCCCAAAATGGTATTTTATCTGCTAAATTGAAATTCCTCCCATTTGAAAGAATTTCTCCAGCTTAATGTGACATCGCGTGTTACTCCCACAATGCTGATAAATCCAGTTAATTCCCTTCTTCTGTGGAGCAGGATGGAGGCAGATGGACAATGAAATCCAAGGAAGCAGAGTAGGGCTGTGTTTTTCCAAAAACTATGTTGTGCCCCTTTGCTTAATGATAATCTGAGAAACGAGCCAGGTGTTACGTGTCATAGCAGAAGGTAAATACCCTGTTCTTCAAGGCAAGTAACCAAAAAGAAAAAAAGGGGATGGAGAGACCCGCCTTGGGCAGTGACAGTACAGGGATGGCCTCAGAAGCACAGGACAGAGTTAAGCACAGGCCAGAGGCCACAGTTTAAACCAGCTTTGACTCACCTTCTCATCGTCCCCATTTTGAGCTTTCCAGAAGCCAGAGGGACTTGCCCGGGGTGCCCCGGTGACTCCCCAGCATAATCCCCGCTGTGCCAGCAGCTCCCGAGCACTGCAGCCCCATTCCACCCCATCCAGCCCGGACGCTTCACCCCCGAGAAACTTGCTTCCGTCGCGCTTTGGGCATCTCAGGACCAATGCTGGCTGCTTCGCTGAACAAGCCCCGGCTCCTCAAGCCTGGCTGGGCTCACGCACGGGACGCGGTGGTAGGCACCACGTAAACTCGTGGACGGCCGTAACGTTGCTGTCGGGACCTCGGTGCGCTCTAAGTCCAAAGAGGCTTTTGAGGTCAGTGCCTGTAACCCGCTGACGGGTTTATCCGTCAATAAACTGCTTGAGGGGCAAAAAACTGTTATCATTCTGCAAAAGCCTCCTAAAAAGCAATGATCATGCTAGGAAGATAAGCAGAGCCGTTGTGGCAGGATCTGATCTTTCTACCTTGCGTTTGCAGCCCGTATTGCTCACCATCTTTGGACCCAAGGGTCTAGCCTGCCTTTTTAACTTGTAATTCCCTAATATACATACAGCTTATCGAACATTTGAGATCCCCTCTCAGAATTTAGTGATGTGATCCTACTGAGGTCTAAATGTTGCTATAACTCGTATATGTTGATCTGCAGCAGATAAAAGCATACAGGCACTTAGCAGTGAGAGACTCTTGGATTTGAGAGCATCTCAACAGTTCTCTGCATTGAAATCTCAGAGCTGCAATCTGAACTAAGGTTTTAAAATACTGAACAACTTTATTATTCTTTGGTTTGTTTCATTAGCAGGAAAATTCAAGTTCTTTCATGTAGAGTTACTGATAACAAAGGCTGGCTAGTTCCGAATGCCCCGCTGAATTCACAGTGGGGCTTGTGGAACGGGATTGTATAGCAACAAATGCCAACCGCTTAATGTCTCACTGAATTATAGATTTTGGAAGACTGTTTAATAAGAAGGAAAACAGTTAAGATGGTTTCTACTGTATTTTACACATGTATAAAAAGCATGGGACTGACATTGACAACATATCTCAGGCAGGAGGATTAAATTATTGTTTCACACTCCTTGTAAATTTGAGCCCTTACTGATACATGCATTACCCCCACTTAGATTATGTATAAAGTTATAATTAATGTACCAAACATCCGGCAGGTCACATTTTTAAAAGACCTAACACCTTTTTTTTTTCCATAGGCAATTGATTTTTTTTTTCCCTCCCTGTCACACAGTTTTTCCTTTGAAGGTGTTACCACATTTCCAATAGAGGAATGACTGCAGTGGGTTTCTTTGCTCTGTACTTCAGTTGTTTGTGTGATTCTGTGTTTACCATTTAAATTCAATTAATTTGAATTAGGCCACGACGTGAAGCTTTAAGCAATTCTGCATTGGTGAAACATGAGGAGGTCCTAGTTCGTTCAGGATCCCATCCATCATGGGGTGGGAGTCACCTTCTGCCGCAGTAGGTATGCTCAGCACGGTGCACAATTAATGCTGTGGTATTCCTCTGGATTTATTCAGCATTGCCTTCTGATAGGTTCTGCCCTCAGTGGCTGAAACTTACACCAATTTTATACAAACTCCTGCCGTTTCCATCCGCTCAGGATTAAAGCGAACTGTCTGCAAGATTAAGCTCTACAGAAAAGAACAAGTAAAATAAATGAGAGGGCATCCAGCGTCCTGCTAATTATTGTGCTTGTGTATGCACACGTAGTCTGTGTGTGGGTGCATATGTGCATGTATATGCTGCCTTATTAGCAGCAAGGCCACTACAAGAGCTACTCAATAGTAAAGTCATCCAGGATTTCCCTGCTTCATCTGCTAACAATTTTGCTAGACTTTAACCTGTTGGGCTGAAGTATTCCAGGCGGATTTTCCTGCAGGCTATATGCTTAGGGAAATATCCAACTCCAGACTGTTCTTTTATTTTTCTAAGAACAATTTTAAGGAAAAATATGCCCTGGCCTCATCTTCTTGAAAGGTTAACAGGTCATTTGCAACTCCTTTGCAAATCAACCCAAATTTGCCCGAGTTACACGCCTTCCTAAGATCACAGTCAGAGCACACTTAGCACAGGAAAACAGTTCAATTCCTCAAAGAGTCTGTGTTTTCTGGGCATGGTCCCCACTGGGGTGCCCCGACATCTCCCGGTAGCTGCTGCCCAAGGCTGGGGACGGTCACCGGGGCTGGCAGCAGAGCCCCGGCTGGGCTCGCTGGAGGTGGCACGGGGACGAAAGAGCCCTCTTAGCTGGAGGTGAGGATGGGGATAGACGAGCTGACCCACGGATCGTTTGCTGTGGAGGAGATGAGCAGGCAAGTCTGTGTCTGTCTACAGTACATTTGCCTCAAAGAGTTTGGGAGGTGCTGGGGGTCCAGATCCCCCCCGTCAGCAAATAGCTGCGACGGCCGCTGGCGAGGCTTTGTTAGCACTGGACCACATAAAGGCTATTGCTAACGCTATCAGCTTTCCACAAGGGTAATTAGCAGAGATTTTTGGTGGCTGAAATTAGTGGAACCTCTGGACTTTAATCTTGCCACGTCTTTTCGTTCCACCTGAAAAATGAAGATAACAATGTCCCCTCATCTCAGAGAGGGTAAACAGAATTCACCACTATTCACGAGCCACTTGAAAACAATAGCAGTGACTGTCACCAAAAAGCTGTGGATGAAATTAATAATTATGTATCCAGAACACAGACTGAATAGAGTGCAATACCCGAGACATGGGGCCATGTGCTGAACTACGAAGATAAAACAGAATATTGAAAAGCTGCCCAGCAAGTGATCCTAATCCATCCCAGGCACCTGTGGGTAAAAAACATGTAGCTGTACGATCGAGCACTTCTCATAATGCAAAAACAGAACAGAACTCAATTAAATGTGCACAGGCAAACTTGATTCTGGCATTTCCTAAGTTTTGAGGGCTTGATTTTTTAAACAATCATATCCTTTCAAGGTGTATTTTTGAACATGATATATATACATGTCTTGTGGTGTGTACAAATACAGGTATGTATGCACACTTACTTCCCTGATTTGGCTTTCGCCTCATTCTGGAAAAAAATATTGCCTACAATTTATTCCTATCAGGAAGGAAGGAAGGAAGGAGAGACAGAAAGAAAGAAAGAGAGAAAGAAAGAAGGAGTAGAGGGCACTACTCGACCTATTAAAGTGAACAGTACAGCTAGTGATCTGCAGTGCTTTAAACAAAGTAAGGAATTAACAAGAGTGCTCATTTGCATGCATACTTCCAAAGCCAGACATATTACGTGCCTGGGCATATACTTACCAACGTGATTATCATAGCAATCTCAAAATCTTGATCACACAGTAAATTAGTGCAACTGTCATGAATATCCTTGGGTGCACAGTTGCTTATGCCAGTAATTTCGAAGTTCAGCACCTCTTTAATTTCAGTACACTGAAGACCACCAGGACAATCACTTTCAGCTGTAGAGACAGTTCATCCTGGCAGCTGAAACCATCTCAATAGATTGTGTTTGCAGCCCTCCTAAAAATTCCCCAAATTGGGGTGCTTGTTTTAGCTACTTGGAAAATCAGTCTTGGGAGAAATTCAACTCCTCTCTGGGTTTTGCTGCAGGGCAGCAGTGGCAGATTAGCCATCTGCATCAGAAAATTGCCAGCTATTGTGGCTAAGGCAGCAGCAATACGAAGGGGGACAGTTTGCAGGAAGAGTCCAAGTGTGCCTGCAGGGGTCCTGAAATACGTAGCTCCACTGACTAAAAATCAGTAAAGCGTTTGCTATTCACAGTCACTGCCACAGTGGCTTTGCTGGGTTTCACAAGTTGCAGAGGAAGGATTTATTCTTGACTTGACCCCAATTCTCTCAACTTCACAGAATCCTGATTAATGTGCAGCTAAGTATCTATCTCATTAGTGACCACCCCAAACACTACGGGGACGTCCTCGGTCTGCTGCCCACAGTGTATTTGTGGAAGAGGACACCTACAGACATACACCAACCTAAAGTACCACACCTGGGGCAACTGCGAAAATACCATGCCAACACAATTTTTTCCATGCAGGAATTCTCTAACTGGCCGTAAATGAAATGGTATTAATGAAAATGGCCCAAAATAAAAATTCAAAGTTGTTATTTTGAACATCTTAATGATTTAGGATTACTAAGCAATTTGCACAACTTAATTGGAGGCAGTAAGTTAAATGCAGTTTTCTACTGCTAAATCAAGCCAAGCCTTTTGGTCAGGAAGAATTCACAAATACCTGTAGCAAGCACATACCTGCCTTGCAGTCCTGATGTTGTCTCCAGTACTGAAATATCTAGCAGTTGAAGTAGAAGTGACGTACTTACAGCAGTGGCGTACTTACTGAAAATTACTGCCTAGGTAGGTTTGTCCAAAGTTTCCCAGTGAAACTGCTGACCATCCTATAATCCAACTATGTTTGCATTAAATCCTAAATCCGCCTTCATTATTGGAAAAAGAAGAAATCCTTCCTTTTTCTTCTGGACAGAAATTAAAGCTTACCTTGTAAACACCAGTGAGGATTTATTGTCTAAATGAGTTCTTCCTGTGGCGAAATTCTCAAAGACCTGCCTGTCAATACTAATGAAATCAACCCATCTTTCTTCTTTTGACCAGTGACTTTAAATTCCTAATTGAGTCCTTACGGCCATGTACCATGCCTGACCAGTCAAAACTCCTGTCTCTAATGAGTTTAGACCATCACAAACTTTGAAAAAAGGTACAGTAGCTACCTCTGAACTTGGTGAAGGCAATAAAGTTGAAAAAAAAAAAAGCTAAAATAAACCTGCTTACTTTATCGGACTGAAACAATTCTTGATATTCCTAAGATGAATCTCACAGATATTTCAAAGGTAAAATACAGATGACTCATTGCAAGATTCCTTATCAGAAAGCTAATATTCTGTGCTAAAGCAATAGAGCAATTTTTACACCTGAGTAATATAAGTGGGCAGTGAGAACACCTACAAATCAAGAATATTTTCTTAAGCAGATGTCTTCTGATTAAGGTAGAGATTACACTATTTTCTGGCTTCACCTACTATACCTAAGTATAAATGTAATGTGAGGGTATCTGATTTACAGTTATTTGGGTCTGTAATTGACACCCCCTCCAGCGAAGGATTAATATATCAGAAGAAAATGAAAACACTCTATTGGTGATGCAGGTCATTTGAAATATAATGATTTTTCCAAGCTGCCAAACTCCTTATTCCATATGTTGCTATTACAAAAGCATGTATAATGTGAATCAGAGAAAGAAAAGGAGGGTTGTATTCACATCCAGACTTCTAACTGTTACCATTTAAAAGGGCCATGAGGTACCTGTAGGTACAACTCATTCTTTTTCTACCAGTGCATTTAGCGGTTTATTCATCTTGGGGAGAGTTTATTTGTTATTTTGCAGGCTGGACTGCGCTGGAACTTTGCGGGTTGCTGTTCTGAGTGGAGTTTGATTTCCTGCTGTCTCTCTTCATCACCTCTCTCCTTTTGTAGATTCCCCTGCCATTCTCCTGCTTGTATCTCTGAACAGTGGGCATGCTTTTCATTTTAAAAATTACTCCTACTGTGAGCTCACTTAACAGGATTGAACATTCATGATTTTGCTCTTCAGCAGGTCTTTCCGCTTTTGAAGAAAGAGTTCAGGGCTAGCCACTGTGTTCTGGCCGTTGCTGCTTCCCTCCAAAATGAACTTCATTTACACTTTTTTTCCCTGCTGCCTCCTTGTCTCATCGGTTTTGAGAAGTGCCACTGTTTCTGGTAGGCTGTACACGCAGATATTTGTTTTGCCTTTTAATTCTGACTCTCCACCCAAGAGATGCCCTGGGCCTGGTAGCCAGCAGCACTGGGACGTCACATTGGGGGTCCTGTGCAGCAGAGTCTTTCCAGGCTTGGGACTCCCATGGAGACAATGATGTAACTAGTTTTGGGGTTTCTGACCCCAGGACCTGGGTGTTCCCTCTGCGAGGGACCCTGCTTCTGAAAACCCCTCTGGTGGCACTTCTTGCCAGGTATTGCATTGTAGAAATGCCCTAAAAAAACATGCACTGCTGGTCTTAAGAAGCAGTATCACTTCTCAAAGGACAATTTGTGGTCATTCCTCATTGCATTCTATCAGGCAGTGAGAGCTGGCAAAATTGCTATTGTTTGCTCTACGACCTACCTATTCAGTACCATACTGGTGGTAACCGCAGCCTGGTAAAGCACCTTAGTCCTCTGTGACTAAATTTTATTCTGTTCTTTTGGTCCTTTCCAGCATGTTCCTTAGTCAATGCTCAGTTGTCCTCCTCAGCCTAACATGCTTACATAGATGATGTGTTTGAGGAACTGCATCTCGTGAAAGAAATATTGGACCCTTGGAGCAAAGATATTATCCTTTCACCCCACCTTTTACTTATTGCATGGCAATGCTATTGCCATGGGGGTATTGCACTGTTTTTTAAAATGCAGGAATGTGGGTTTCATTTCGCAGTTCAGAGTCAGGAACATGATCCTGGGAAAGCAGAGGTCTCACAGGGAGTGCAATGCACAGAGATCACTGTGATTAAGCAGGTTTCAATCCTGTGTATTGAGAGCTCTGAACTGTTATGCCCAAGTCCTGCCTGAATAGGAAATTAAAATTATGGTAGCACTATGCCAGGTGGAACCCTTTAATTCTTTTAAATATCCTCCTAGTGTACCTGTGCATTTCCCTTCATGAAACAGAAAGCTTTTCTAACAATTAGGAAAGTGAAGAAAAATTAGAATGTGGAATATGAAGGATAACAGAAGAAACCTCAAAGTGATAATAGTTTATCCCTTTTCATCCTCATAGAGTAATATGTTCCCTCATGATGAAGGTGAGGGATTGTTACTGCCCTCGTTTGCACAAACCTAGGTGGAATAGCATGGGTAAAGGCTTCTTGCACAGCCGTAGAGAGGCATGAGTTCAGGGCTTTCTGAAACATGCTTAGACAGCACCTCTTCTAAATAATGTTCTTTATGGGAAGAGAGTTGTCAGCTACATTACCAAGTACCACACGGTACAGTGGAAAGAAATAAACTGGGAAATGTGAATTACATGTTACTTGTCACCTCCAGGCCACATATTCAGGCAATTCTTTAGCTTATCCATTGGTTTCTGAAAGGTCAAAATTAAGCTGGATGTTTCCACCCCCTTTACAGTAATATTACAAATTTTGGTGTGATTTAAGGGGATCTCGCCCTGCTCTCTGCAGGCTTAGGATGCAAAATAACAATATTTTGTCTTTTATATGCCAATTACATTAAAAGTAACATTGGTGTAGCGGCAGTATTTTTTAAACCTTCGGCTAGAAGGTCTCAGGACTACAGACTCAGTTATCAGGCTTTTACATTACCCAGGAGAAAGTATCTACAAAGCCAGAGGTATGAGTTGTATTAGGGACAAGATCAGAAGAAGAAAAGACTCTACTCTTCGTTGCATTCTCAGCTGCTGACTTTAAGCAGCACCCACGCTAAGGGATCGCTCCCTGGGGCTCTACGGTGTGTGGGAGCAAGAAAGATGTCTGAGGATACACACTTCAGAGAAATAGCGAGGAGGGATTTGGGACTCCAACTATAATGAGCTGAACTCCCCTTTGTTACACCAGTACAACTTCCTCGG
This sequence comes from Haliaeetus leucocephalus, assembly GCF_000737465.1. Classification (NCBI taxonomy): domain Eukaryota; kingdom Metazoa; phylum Chordata; class Aves; order Accipitriformes; family Accipitridae; genus Haliaeetus; species Haliaeetus leucocephalus. Next base: position 14,440,734 of record NW_010972587.1, read on the forward strand.
ATCTCAACAGGTTGCACTGGTGTAACAGGAAGCTGAGCATGCACTTTGCACATTAGCACCAAAATTTGTTTCTCCAAAAGGAACCTGTGGGAAGTGATGATTAGACAAAGTATAAAGCTTATTTTGAAAAGAGAGGGATTTTTGAAAGCTAGGCTAGAGGTTCCGACAAATGAGAGTGGTATCCAGACACAATAGCTGTAGAAAGATAAAGAAGAGTTGAAAATGTGATAAAAGAAGAGAGATGTACAGTAGAAAGCTGACTCCTAGCATAGTGCCACGTGAGGAGGCTAAGAATACTTTACTGCACAATTAAAGTTACAAAGGATAAGGCAAAAGTAGCTTAGTGTGCTTCAGGTCAAAGCTAAAGGTGGTGTCCATGATCACAAATGATATCACTCCTCCATGGAAATAAGATTTAGTGGAGACTTTTAATAGGTCTGCTCTGGAGCATTCTGCTAAAATAAGCACATGAAAATCAGGTTGTCCTGTTTTTTTCAGAGGTGCTCTTGTCTTTTTACAGAAAAGCCCTCCTTGTCCTTCAAATTGTTATTGTCTGTCATTGGCCACTGCCATTTAAAAAGCAGTTTGTTTCTCTTAAGTGCTTTTTGTTCCTAGAGCTCCTTGAACCTAAAAGAAATGGAGGCCTTTAGAAAGCTAATGGAAGTTTCAGGTGCTCAACACCTGCGAAGAGAAGGCTCTGGTTTTCTAGTTTCTCTCCACTCCCTTTTAAGCTATCTTTAATAAAAACATAATGTTGAATTGTTCACACTAATGTACACATACAGCACTCTGGTTCAGCCATGGTTCTCGTCTTCTGTTTCTGATGTTTGTGACACAGCTCTTTATTTCTTTTTCAGAAAGCTGAGAGGTAAGAGCGAGACTTTCTGTAACAACACAGAAAAGACAGGAATGTTAAAAGCTGTACAACAGATTCAAAATAGACAGTCACCTGAGCCTGTTCCATTCCTGGATTTATGCTGAAATATAGGGGAGAGTGCCAATGCATTCGTTGAATGCATAAAATCTGTGAGGCTGTCTGTCAGGTGAGAATCAGTCAGGAAGCCTGGAGCAAGGATACCCTTAATTATGCCGTCAAAAGGCTTGCAATAAGCAGCAGAATATTTTATTTGCCGTCAATCCTACAAAGTCTTTTATAACATCTGTGTCAGCAGATTCCAGGTCCCAAGAGGTGCCACTTTTTGAAAGCAGCAGAGAATGCAGTAAGGGTTTGTGGTGTGTTTGCCAAGTACATTCCGTGGAAAACCTCACTGGTTTAATGAAGTTATAGGTGGCAGAGGACATCTCAGTTTTGCCTGTGTTTGAGGCACTGTTTCTCAAGGTGAGTTGGATTTGCACGTTGACTGATGCTCCATTAATTTTCATTGTTGGTGACTCCCGTTATCTATTATTTGTGCTTCAATAGCAGCTAAAGCCTCTGGTCAGCCCCCTCTCACCCCGTGCTCTTCAGCCACCTCCCAGCTGATACTGGGAAAGGACGTGATGGTGGGGCACTGCACCACATGGTCCTTTCCCCCAGACAGCAGAGACCTGAGCCAAAACTTCCACACAGGGATGCTGTCGGTATTTACCGGTGAAGGTTGTTCCCGTGAGGTGCAGCCCAGTGGCGTACCTACATCACCTCCGGGTACAAGCCAGCTTGCATCTGACGAGCGTGCATCCCTCTGCATGTCGCAGCCTTTTGCATGTCCAGTTCAGGAACTAGCTCAAAGGAAGCCAATATTTCCAAATTAGCCATGCCTGCTGAGATGCTTTACCAGAGTGGAGCAGTCTAATATAGCCACCACGAAACAGCCAGAAAGTCCAGTTACCGATGCTATTTACCGGAACGTTGGTTTTGGCCCAGAAGACTGTTTGTTGCCTCTTTCTGATATTGCGAGGTGCATCCATATCAGTGAATAGGGATCGTTCTCTGGTCCTGAGGTCCACTGGCCCAGCACCGCCATCATCCATATGGCTAAACACCTTTTCAAAACAGGGGCCACATCTGGCCTGCAGTCGGGCAGGTCCTTAGCCTGTGCTAACCCTCAGGCTGTGTCCAAAACCTGGGAGGGATGCTAACCGGCACAAGCCAAAACCACATCAGGGACCTTGTTGTGCAACTTCCAGTATGGATGATCCCAGGCCAACACGCAGACCCATGCCCTGCCCTGGTCCACTGGCATAGACAAAGCCACATAATGTCACTTTGTGAACCTTCTGGCTCTGCTGTGCTCATACATGACAGTAGCTTGAAAGTCTGAACTTTTCATTTTGGTGACTGTAAATCAAAGCATCCCACCTGACCTCGAAGAAGTTGAAAAGAGGTTGGAAAACGCAGCTTACCATTTGTATTCAACTTGTATCTCTTTTAATTTATTTCTCCTGCCTTGATAAACCACTCTGAGGTCAATAGTATCTAATTCAGCTAAACTGTGTCATAAAACGTCTCTTATGACAATTTGTAGTTACGATGCAATTATCTTAATTTTGTCTCTGATGAGGCTCTTTCATCGATCGAGGTTTTGATCGACTGTATCTGTGCCTAAAAAGAAAAAAAACGTGGCCGTGCCTTGCTGAAGCTCTTTTCACTGGCTGTTTCATATGGTGCCTGCTCACTGGAGCTCTGTAAGTGATATGTGAAGCAAAAGATTCTGCTTGTCAGCCTGCTTCACAGATCCACTGAAAATAAACACATCAGACGCTGAGCTGAGCTAATGGCACACTCGCTTCTGGCTGCTCATTTTTGTTTCGGGTTAATGTCATGCCCCTGCATGTACCATCTGGAGAGGGGAAAGAAAGATCTAATCAAAAATAAAAATAGCTGGTTTAGGTTTAAGTTTTTCTTTTGTACTATGAAGTGCAGGAAGGGAAAATGAAAGGGTGTCATTTACTGTGACCATTGAATAGAATAAGAGCTGTGAATGCCAGCAGGTCTGCTTCTCACCCATGAATCTGGTGCTTCATTTGTTTGGGGGAAGAAGCTTCGCACACCTTTCCAGTGAACCTCAGCAATGCTTCTCGGTATAAACAATAGCTCATATTGTTGAGGAGGCTTATCGAGAAAGTTATGTCAGTAATGATGAGGATTTTCAGCTGGCATTCCCCAGGATTTGTGAAGCATTTGCTGCCCATAAATGTGTGCTGGTAAGCTGCTCGCTGATTAGAATATTCTGTTTGCAGTGCAATCGGGCTCCCGTTTCTCTGACAGGTCTCCTCTGCGTCTTAAAAATACCACTAGCACATCAACAGCTTATCACAAGAAGCTATATGAATTCAGAACATGATTCTTTCGCAAGATCGTTCAGGTTAGGTGTCAGCATAGACTGAAAAAACAAGGCGCTAGCAAGAGGTGAACATAACAAGCATATCTCATAATCTTTCAGTGTTACAGCCCTCATTCTCTCATTCCTGCGTTTTTTGAATATTTGTAGCCTTCACTGTCCTGGTGTCTGCTTTTGACTGTAGGCTCCTCAGGGCAAGTGCGTCTTTGTGTCAGTAATACAGTCTACCCACTAATGGCGCTGCACGAGCAGTAATGAGTGAGCCTATTACAAGCAGCTGCAGATACAAATATCAGCAATAGTCTGGATGCTCTGCTCCGTATCTAGGTGCTTAAAAGAGGAAATGAAATGAATCACCTGATTGCTCATCTGAATAATCACACGGGAGACCTGTATGTTTAACAAGTTTAAGGCAAATCCACCAGCAGTTGTGCAGGATACTCTCCCATCCTGATGAACGTGTCTAACGAGAGGAGAGCCGTGAATGACTGCAGAGATGACTCCCACATGGACAGCTGCCGTGCCTAAAATAAGCAGCACTGTCTGGGTTCACTTGGACATTGTGGTGGACACTGCTGGCCTCTTGGAAACTTCACTGCTCCTTCTCTTAGTAGGTGTGGAGAAGGCCAAGGAGAAAAGGATGGGCACACCAACACACCCGTGGTGCTTCTCGACGTCATTTTCAGTTGCAAAGGTAAAACGTCGCCAGTGTCAGAGCCCTTGTCTCAGGACCTAACAGCTGCTCACTGTTAGGGCTTTCATTCCTTTTTTTTTTAAAAGCTCTTTTAGAATTGGTAGAATTTTGCTTCAGAATTGAAACTGTCATAATATCTTCGTTAAGCCAGGGGCAGTGTCTAGCAACAGAGCTTTCCTGTGTTGTCTTAACAGCAAATGTCTTCTTGTACAAATCTTGTTAAAAATCCATTGAAAACACTTATTTTAACCACATGTTTAAAAACTCTGCATTTGCCATGTGTGTGTACAGAAAAACAGATTGGCGCAGCCAGATACCTGTGGTTCCATTGTATCTGCTGTATTTTAGCTGCTCTATTTATATTTCAAATAATTTATGCAATTTTGGATATATCCAAATTCCCTGAAGCCTGTAGGGTGAGGATTTACCTCACCCTTGATCTCTGAGGGCACTGAAGTCCTAACTCAGGTATGTGGAATAGCCATGGGGTTATGTTGTGACTCAGATAACCTCAGATCAGCTCCCACTTTGTCTTTTCCTTCAAGCAGAAAGACCTTGGGCCAGTCCTGGAAGCAGTGAAGAGGATTTCCCGTGCCAGACCAGGAGGTAGAGCCACCACGTAGCAGCAACCTGGAGGGAATTCCCTTTTCTTGCCAGCCCCTGTGCAGAGCCCTGATGAGGAACCCACAGAGGAGGAGATACCCTGGTATGAGGGGCACACAACACAGAGGGAGAGATACCCTATTTCTTTCTCAATATAAGCTAGAATTTCTTCTTGGTTTTTTTTTTTCCTCAGGCCAAAATTTCCATGAATTGTAATATGAATTTTTATTATGTAAAATATTAAAGGCCTGTCCCGTCACTATTAGTATGCCCATTAAAGCACTTGTGCAGGAAAAACATGCAACATGGTATCTCAAAACCACTTTTAAATTACTGGTTCTGGTTTTGAAACACTTTTACATAGGCTCTGGTTTAGTGTCATGAAGACAAAAACCTCTGAAGAAACTTTTTTCTGTGAAAAGTTTTTCATTTAGCTAAGGAAACCTTAGAGCTTCATGTATTTATTAGTGTATTTATTAATGGCAAGCACCCATACCTGCAGCAGAGCTATCATGAACAATACGATATACCCTAAAGCAATTTAGTTCAGCCAAAGTGCAGTGGGGGAGGACAAGTCATCTCTGACTGATACATAGACTTTTTTTGTGAGAATAAAACTAGGACGCCTTGACTGCACAAGGAATTTAACGTACTCAGACTAGCTCCCTTTGTTAAACCTTTTCACCTACTCAGTGGCCGTAAGAAGAGTTTAGGCTGTTCTCTATGCACTTTTCTCATCTTGCCTGAGGTCTGGGAACATCTGCCCTGAGTGGGAGTAGCCCAGGTTTAAATAGGACTCCTAATTATCAAATCTTTTCTTCTTCCCTTTGTTTTTAGTTGTAAGATCAAGGTCATCTTTCCATTAAGTTACCCTTGCATTTGAACAAAAAATTCCTTTTATTTTCCAGAAACAGAGGGCTAGATCCACACAGGCATTGAAACGCTGCTTCTAAAACTCAGGTCTTCATAAGCCCTGTTCCCTTTACTCCAGAAGCACCTGAAGGCTGTAGCTTTTATGGTTTGAAAATCACCTTTTTCTAGTCCAGTATCAGACTCTGCCTCATCCCAGAGAAGTCTCTCTCCCAGCGCCGGTGAGTGGCTCAGCTCCGTCTCAGACAGGGGCACGGCTGGGACCACCAAACTAAGGGCTGTGCTTTTCTGCAGGACTTACCGCAGCAGAGGTTCCCCAGGGGGCTTTTTCTACCTGGAAGGGATTAACCCATTGCTCTGCCTGACAGCCTGGAGGCTGCCCTGACCACAGGCAGCTTGGACTGTCTCCCAGGCTGGATTTGGACTAACTCCACTCTGGGCAAGTTTTGCTCTGTACAGAATAATCAAATACTTGTTGGAAATGGGAGAGGGAAAGGCAGCACTTGATGGTCTCTTTGTGTGCTTCAGCTCTGCTTTGAAAGCAGAAAAGATGTGGTCTGAGGTCCCAGTTAGTCATGAAGTATTTAGTAGTCAGTACCCAAGAAGAGCTTGGGAGCAAGCTCCCCAGAGCACCCTGCTATTCGGAAGCTTGAACGTGGTTTTCACAAGCAAGGACACTCAACAACCTATCTCCAGAAAGGAAGAGCCTTCCTGAATTCTCAAGTCCAAGGGAGGAACAGGCTATAGACATGTGGACGATTTGTTAGTGTTTGCTGTTGCCTATCTTCATCTTCTCACAGCAGAGCAGCTCCTTGGGCTCCATCTCAAGGCAAGTGTTTCTATGCATGTGCTGTACAGGGAGTCTAACACAGATGTTGAGGATGCTACACGGTGACTGGGAACAAGACTGTGATCCCCAAGCACGCCTTTTGGCACCAGAAGTACTTCTGATAGCGTTTTGAAACCTTGTCAATGTTATGTCCATTTTCACAGTTTTCCCAACTTCAGTAAATACTGGACTACATTTTTATATTTCATTTTTCCTGTCTATATGAGAAGGTGATAATTTCTAGACCCATATGACCATCAGTATGTATTGTTAGATTAATATTCATGCAATATGCATTCAACAAGGCAGTTATCTGAGCTCTGCAACATTACCATGCACAAAGCAATCATTTTTGAAAGAATAGAGGGCTTTTAGCTTGAATCTCATTGAATCAAAATTACTTATCTACAAAAATGGATACTGTGTTTCAGAAAATGTAATTGCAATTGCAAAACTATTTACAAAAAAATTAGAACGGGGTTTATTTTCCACAATGACTACATGACTTTAGCTTTTGTTTTGTGAATTGTTGGCAAACAATATAAAAGTTTTTCACCTCAATGTAATTCACTGCTAGAATTTCTTTGTCATATAATTTAAGCATATATTCTTGATTTATAGTTTGTTCAAGAGAAATTTACAGCAGCATTCAACATTCTTTGTTGAGCTGTATTGGTTAATATTGATTGATAGTGCATATCAGATGATAGTGTTCTGTTCCCTGATTAGATTACATTCTTATAGTAAGAGTTTTCCAATGCCAAATCTAATGCTTTTTAATTCCAAAATTACTTTTGATGAGAATTCTCTTGTAATCATCAAAAATGTCACTTGTTTCACCTATCACTCTTGCTAGCATATATATACTATAGAGTATTCAAACAAGGAAAAAAAAGGGGAGCAAGCACATCCGAAACAAATGCATGCTAATGGAATTTGCTGAATTTTTCACCTCTATTAAAAAAAAAAAAAAGCGAACTTATTCACATCATTCTACACACTCATATGGTTTCAGAATTCTGGATTTAATAAGTCTCAAAAAAATCCCTGTATGGAGAAGAACAATTTCCTCTTTAACTCTTTAAGAAGGGAGTATTTATAAAGGGAATTATTCACGAGCATAAAGAAGTTCATATAAACCAGACCTGGCAGTTTTCACCCAAGAGGGCAGAGAGTCAGATGTGAAGAGTCCCTGTATCTTAAATGCCTGATCAAACCAAAACTGGGAGGGGAAGAGAATTCTGGCTCTGGTCTGGACAAAGCTGAAATACTGGTGGACGTGCATGTTTGTGAAGTTTTAGTCCAACTTGGCAGTAATGGCGTGAGCGAAACTGACGCAAGCGCAAGCTGATGCGAAGCAAAACACCTTGCAAAACAGTATTTTCAAAACACCAATCCCTAAATGCCACAGAGATCACACTTGAGTCTCTTCCCTGTACACCTCCCCACCTTCGGATGTGCTAGGTTCCTGTGCTAGGTTTTCTGAATGAAAGCCTTATATGGCCATCATAAACTTGATTCCAAAGGTGATTTAATAACTAAGCTGGTTTCCATGTTTGCCAGACTAGAAGGTAATTTCAAAGAAACAGGATCTTTACAAAGAGTGGAGATGGTTTTGCCAAAATGTGGTCCCATCATGCAACCTAGTAACCTGATCATATTAAGTCCTGAGCAGCTTATCCCACCTCTGGAGCTGGGATGGAAACAGGGTCAGGGCTGATGAAGGCTGTGAAGCTGCAGAACAGCCCTGCAGAACCGCAGTATCTCCCCCTTTTTTACCCTCTGTGCAGAGTGTTGCAATCCTCATTGCTACAGGCAGCAGTTGGTGCGTAGGACTGGACCAGACTGGCAGAGGGTAGCTTCAGTAGTGACAATCACCTGGAAAATCATCATTCAAGGACAAATGGCATAGAAGCCCTGTCACAGAAACACAATACCGTTTCTCCTCAGGGCTGGATGTGAGCCTACCTGAGCCCAGATGCTGGACTTCGTCAGCTAATGATGCTAGACTGAGTGTGGGGCATGAAAAAAACCAAGTGCGGGAGGAAAGCAGTCTGTGAAAGGGCAGTCATTTGTTGGTCAATCAGGCAGCTGAGAAGAGGGAGATGAAAGACAGCTGGAGGTTACTCTGTAGGCAGATGTTTCACATGTTATTTGTACAGCTGAACCATTGATTTGCTGCTGCTGTTGGGTTTTTTCCCTAAATTAATGTTCCTTCCTCCTCCTGTTAAAATCGTTTTTGTTTCAAACACAGGCTCGTTGTTCGCAAGGGGGAAAGTGTAGTTTCTCAAGGGACATGAGAGAACATACTTGGTTTTCCCAGTGTCAGAATTTGGACATCAGGCTGAAGGCAACAGTTAACTTTTTGAAGCCAGCCCTACACCACTGCTGCATGGGTTACTCTTGTCATTCAGCCAGGGTCATCCTCCTAGAGGATAAACTTCTGCAGCAGATCCCTCCGAAAGGCCTGATGGGCTGTAGAAAAACTGCCAATATCCAAGGACGTCCATGTGCTGTGCTAGAAGCCATATGCTGTGGTTGTCTCCATGCAACAGTTCACTGCCCCTTTATAGCCCTCTGTGCTTAAGAAACCTGTTGGCATGGGCTTCCACTCTCAACCATCCTGAGCTTTCTACCAAAGTTGTCCTTTTTCTTGACTCTAGACCATGCCTTTTTGCCCATCTAGCAAACTTCTTAAACAGGTCCTGATTTTCAGGCATTTTCTTCTGCCTTGTATCTACCCTCTGGTCAAATTCTCTTAATATTCCTTAATGAGGAGAAGTTCAGTTCTGTGAAGCTCCAAATATAAATATTACTAGTTAGGACTGTCCTTTGTTTGTTCATAATGAATGTAACCAGACCCTATAAGCCTTAGGCAATCAACAACTTGTAGTCTTAGAATTAATCTATTATTATCTGTTAGAATGAGTCTCTAAATAGATAGCTGTCAAGTGCAATCTCCTTTTGTGGAGAGAAAAAAAAAAGGGACAAAAAAAGATTTAAATCTCTGAAACTCGTAATGTTTTACTACCAGCTGCATGAGATTTTCCAAACTTAATTTCCCTATAATAATGCAATTTTCACTCTACAGTGCAGACAGATGCTTTAGGAGTAATTCATCCTACTTTCTGGTTTGATTCAGTGTTTTGTAGCAGACATCATCTCTTCATTCCCCCCCCACTCCCCCAACATCCCTGCTGGAGTTTATCGTTTGCATGTTTTCACACTCCTCCAGCTACTGATCACTTTAAAGGGGGTAGTGCAGGGTGCCATCCCTCCCCCTCAGTCCTACCTACAAGAACTACACCCTGAGATTCAAAGATTTCACTCACATGAATCACCCTGTTAACGCTCTGCAATGACAGTTACATCAGACCTCCTCTCATCAACGAGAATTTCCAAATCCTTTTGCACAATAACTATCCAGGTAGTACTAACGCATGAACTATTCAATTTCTTCCCTTGCCAGCCAGCTCCAGCGCTGTTCAATACAAACGTGACTTCCTGAGACTGAACTACATTTTCCTTCCTAGTACCCTTCATCTTTCACGCCCTCCTAGTTGCTTCCCTGATTAGACTATCCCTTTCTCCTTTCTTGCTATATTTTCTTGTCCAAGGGGAAAGTAGCACTGCAGCCCTGAGGGATGATTGCTGCCGTGGGAGAGCAGCTCTCTAGCTGGCAGGGAAGAGTTGCCCATGTCCCCGCTTGCTGGTTTTGGGAGGTTACCCGACAGCAAAGTTTGTCCATGCAGGGCAAAGCTAATAGCTGTGCTTTCCTGCTGAGGCTGAATGTTCTGCATGGCACACACGGTAGGTATGCTGGGCTACTCCGCTGAGAGTAAAGCTGTGAGAGTGCAGTGTGGTTATTCGTATCCTCGGGAGAGGCTCCGCTCCCAGAGTTCAGACTCTTCCTTTTGTTAGGCAGCGCATGGGAAGAAAGGGAATGTCTCTCCGTCGGCTGCAGAAGCTCGTCCATCGTGCCCCAGGACCTCGAGCCCTGCTCTGCCACTCCGGGCTGTCAGCAGGTCCCTCCGAGGCTGCTGACACCAGCTTTCTGCTCCACTTCCAGTCTTTGTAGTTTCTGCTTGGGAGCCCATGGGGGAATTAATGCCGTTCCTAATACAGCACTGCCCAGGGCTAAGCAGTCTCTTGCAACGTGATGCAAAATTATCAATTTGCAAATATACATTCAACTATGAACCGCTTGTGCTTAGAAGGGTCCCCTGAGAAACTGTGGAAAGTGTGGAATGCCGTACATCCTGCATAAGCAGGCAATGGGGGATCTTGTAGGGAGCCTCAGGCAGCTGGGTAGAGAGTGATCGGGGACTAATGATAAAAAGAGAAAGATGGTGGGACAGACCTGTGGGGAAGACCATGGGAGTCAGTCCACCAGCCCCCTTTTGGGAGAAAAGGGCTTTCCTTTCCTCCCTTCCTTGCCACCTCTGCTGCTCCCTGCACAAAAGAGAGCAGAAAGGCTGCCTCCTCAGCAGAGGTGCGTCGAACCTGTGGCAATTAAATCTTCCAGTTGGCAGATCCTGAAGGGTGAGTGACATGTAGCCTGAGCGGCACAAGCAGAGCAAGAATAAACATGGCAGGTGACAACTCGGTGTCTCTATACACAGCCTCTGTGCTGCTGGGGCAAACAGGGTCTATTTGGCCTCCCTGGAATCTGAGTCCTTCTGAGATCCCCCAAAAATAGTGTTTTGGAGGTTCCTGGGTAGGCTATTGTGCCCTCAAAAAGGCAATTCTTCAAAGTGATACCCATATCTGTTTCCTCGGCCACCTATATACTGGCTTTTAGTAGCTGGTACTCTATAGTTAGGGCATGACCAAGATACAGCTAGTGCCTGAGGGATATTACTCTTTGAGCTGCAGCGGTGGCAGCACAGACTCTCAGATTGAATTTGACACTTTGGATCCTCAATACGGTCTATTATATTCACAGAAACTTCCTTGAACTATTCAGTGGTATTGTAAAGTTTAGTTTAAAGGTTTATTTTAGACTCGCATTGAAAATATTTCAGCATGCAGGAGAGAGAAATTCAGAATTCATTCATTTTCCCTGTCCTGGCTGTAAGTCAGCTCTTCCACAGTGGGATTTTCAGAGCCTTATTATGTTTCCCTCCTCTCTTCTCTGTGGTCATTTGACTGAAGCAGCTTCCCAACTTCACATTTACATTTTTCACATCTTTAAATAGAGATCCATCTGCCTTTAATTGGCTTCACGGAAACACTGGAGTCTTCTGTGAATGTGCACAAGCAATGATATCTAGTAACCCCTCAGAAATCTCCAAGAGAAATGAGCAAAGAGGCCAATTTGGATAATCCAGACTGTGGATTTAAGGCCATGATGGATGAACGCACTACAATTGGTGGTGTACTAAATCCTCCAGCCTACCATCAAATTGTTTTCTATCCTATGACGGCTTTAGTTTCTGACATTCTGGGTGACCAGAAGCTTGTTATTATGAAAAGAAGATATCTTGATATGGTGCAGGTGTCGATACTTCTTGAAAGCTTCCCAGTGAAGCAAATGAAGGCCCTAGCCTTCTCTACAGGCACTTTTATTTATTCAGCTGTGGTTTTCTGACTTGGAAGAGCTGAGACGACTTCAGCAGTTAATGTCTCCTAAGATTTCTGAATGGCTGAAAGCACGGCTTTGTATCAAGCGTCTGAGAGCTGGGACTCCTGGGCTCCACTGGTTCCTGATGGAGGTGAAGCATAGGGGTCAAACAGGGACTCATTATGCTTTATTTTTGCATCTGACAACAGTCTGGAGCTGTTGATCTGACTGACTTTGTAGCTGGTCACTCTCCCTTTCTTGGTATCAGATAATGGCCATAATAAAGACACTTCAGAGGACATGGTAATTAGCACCTATTCATCTTCCAGCAAAGCAACCTCTTATGGCTTCTGCTTTGGATGCCGAATTCTGCCCCACATCTTCATGAGATGCAGCAGCTCTCAGGATGGTCCACGTAAGCATTTGGATTTCAGATCCCTTTCAGAAGTTAGCTGTTAACAGGCTACTCTCAAACTTAAGTGTGGAGCTGTTTGTTACTGCCCCGCTGCAGGACTAAAGCTTTAAATAATGACTATACAACAAAACACACACATATCCTTGGGTATATGCAAAATAAATACAAAAAATATCTGACATTTTCATGGTAATAGGATGTATGTGAATACCAGTCCACAATAAGATGAATGCTGCTGGTTAAAGCATGCATTTTTCCCCATAATATTATCCTAGTGTTTGATAATTCATTTTAAGAGAAAAATATGTCAAGTGAATTTGGATATGTTGGAAATTTGCATCTGAGCACCATTCTACATAAAAGTCCTTCCAAAGCCCTTGAATATAAATGAATCTAAGTTATTTCCATAACATGTTGAACCATTATGCCAATGAATGAAAAGCTCCTCCTAATGCTGTCAATTTATGTTCCAGATTGTGTACCAGGAGAGTAATCATACTGCAAAAGTTTCCAAAGCAGGAATACTCACATACACAGTGTTGTATGTTAGCCTAGTTTAAAATGGATTTTACTTATTCTTGTGCTGATAAAACTGCACCTCACTGTAAATATATCTGCGGTGATGGAGAATTTCTGTTAACCACTTTATGATCAGTCATATAAGATTCAGAAGAGAAACTATTTCTGATTTTTCCCATCCAAAACAATAATCCTATCAGGCTTATCAGTAAATATTCTGAACATTTTCTTCAGAAATTACCTGTGACACCTGCAGTATGTTCTCACATATAAGGAGCAATAACATTGTCACTAGAAGCAACTTATTAATAGTGCTTCATGTAATGCAGAGTTATATTTATTACAATTTTGTGATATGCTGCTATCCATTAGTCTAAAACTAAAACAAGGAAAGCTATTTAAAACATATCTCTAGCTGAAATCATCTGTGTCCTAAATTATTAAATGCAGTTTTCTGAATAACAATGCTAAGTCCAAGCTTGCTTTATAGCCTCTGGGGCTATTCTGTCAGAAGTTCAGCTCTGCTAAATCAGCTTAGCCTACTTGTAGGTCCCAGGGATGAAGAAAATAGAGGGAACTTTAAGTCTGCCAGCACAAGACCAGATATACTATCTTGTCCTGCAACCTCAGCTCTGCTGTACAGCTTAAGAAGCTGGGATTAGGACTTTGTGAGTGTTAGGAGACTTGGGGAAATGGCAACTTTCTAAACGTTTATTGATTAGTTCACTTTAACCTTCCTTCCTGCAGATTCTGTTTAAGTTCCCAATAAATTTCTTTTCTCCATTAAATTTGGTTCTCTGCTGAGACATCATTTCTCTTCCGAGATTTATTTCATTTATTTGACTCTCATTTACTTTGTTGTTCCTTCACTTTATTACACTGTTTTCCAGTTTTTTCTATTACCATTAAGTCTGCAAAGCCTAGCACTCCAAACCCATCTTCAAAGACTCATTCCTGAGGCAAATGTGAAGTCCTATCATCTGGAAAGTCATTCAACCAGGACACCGAGAGCCATTCCAAACCTACCACTTGAACAAGATGTGATAAACTCTTCCACCAAGTGGCTAAGGAAATGGTTACCTCCACTTGGGGGTCTGGAAGCATGGTGCAGGTTAAACATCTACCATTTACCCATTTTTCATAGTTACCATAATAGGTGAGGTTACTAACTTTTTAAATAATCACTGCTGGGAGCCCAAGAGCACTTCTTGGGCAAAGTGAGGAGGGTCACAAGTTAAGAGCTAATGAGTTGTGCATGGATTCTGCAACAGAGCTTTCCCATACCAGTTTTGGAGGCAGCTGCCCATCAGCCAAAAGGCCAGTTCTTGTTTCTCACTTCTGGATGTAGGTTCAGCTGTCTCAGCAGTGCTGCCCTCAGTGTTTGACCATGATTCCGCTCTTCACTGCAAAACTGTGAGTGGGAGGCTCTGTTCTGCTCTCCCATCGCCATTCTCCAGTTCCTGCCTGACCAGGAAGACACCCATTCCCAAATCTCTCCTCTTTTCCCTTTAGGACAACACCAAGGAATCAAGACTACAACCAGCCTGTCTTCCCAAAGGGGAGATGAGGAAACTCAGTTCTGCTGTCACAATAAAGCCTCCAGTAGTCAGTATTTCACCAAGAAGTGTCTTCTCCTTCAGTCTCAACAATCTTGTTACTTATCTTTGTACACATAAATCTTTTGGCATAAATCTATTTGTATGGAAACTATCTTCTGTGGGCCAGATGGCCTTTGTGTGTATTTTAGCACTACTGCCAACAATCTGGGGAACTGGACAGAAATGAAACTCCTTTTCACAAGTCCTATCAGTGCATTTTAATGATGTAAGGCTTCTAAAAAACATCTCCGATCAGACGGAACAAGGTTGGTTGGAGTTCTCTGAAATAAAAAGAGCATATTCATGAAGAGGAGGAAGGTACATGTCACCCAGACTGTGCACCATCTATCATTGCTTCTGATAGTGCATGCTTTTAGAAAGGAAATTGAAAATGGGTTTACTTTTGCATAACGATTTTTCAGCCAGCATCATACATTAGTCCCCAGGCTAGATCATCACAAAAAAAAAAAAAAAACCAAACTATCAAGTGTTATAAATGTCTTAAGTCAGGATAAAAAAAATCTTGAAAAATATTTGGTTTTCCTAAACTTTAATATGTCTGAAAGGGGCAGTAGCAATTCTGATGGGTGCAGAAAAAATGCTGAAATTGGAGAACAAAAGTGAATTCAAGCCCTGACTACCTGAAAAAAAAACAAAACAACCCTATGGTACCCCAGGGTCTGATTTGTTAAAACCATTTCAGTTTAACGCTAAATTATCTAGATTTTTCAAAGGCAATACAAATAAGATATGATCAAGAATAACAGGAAGAATATATTTGTTTAGGATATTCATGTAGACATTTCCTGCAATTCAGCAATTTGTGAGCAACAAAATGGGTCCCATTTGCATTGAGCTTCTGACCTGCAATATAGCTATAAAGATACCTTTGAGATTTGTCTGTTCTCCTGGAGCTAATCTGCTGGCTTGATTCCTGAATTTTGTTGAGGAACATGATATGTATTGCATGATAAACACCACACAGAGGGTTTCCTGAGAAAGTTCTATCTCAAAAATAAAATAGTGACATTTTAAATGCCAAGGATTATCAACAGGTGGAAAATAATAAGTTAAGATATCACTCTGTTGGGATTTCTTCAATGCCTTTAATCCAGCAATGAAAATTCAGGACAGATGTGTATGGTTGGGTAAAAAAGGAGAAGCCTGATTCTTTAGCAAAAAATCTATATGAATCATTTCCACACGCCATTCTTCTTGAAGAATGTTTAATATCCATTTAATTGATGTGCATAGAAATCCTAAAGTACCGGGGGGG
>NW_010972587.1:14456443-14509597 GCF_000737465.1 Haliaeetus leucocephalus
GGGGGGAGGGGGGAGGGGAGGTTCTTATTTCTAACCTGATTGGAATTGGATTTACTAGGAATGCTATGAGAGAGCTTGTACTCAGGAGATCTGTGGACTGATGTCTTACCTGAAGAGGTCCAGAGAAGAGAATTAGAATTAGCCATAGACCTGAACACCCAGCCAAATCAACCTCCAAAGCTTTGGAGATTTGTCTATTCCTATTTAAATATGACAACACCTGCAATGGCAAGACATTTCACACCAAGCATTCTTAAGTCTGTCCAGTGTGGAGAAGCCCTCAGACCCCTGCACTTCACCCATTCTTAGTCTGGACTAAAGGACTTCAGACTGCAGGGCAACTGCCTGGTTCCACCAAAACTGGTGGCAAAGCTCTCACCGACTTCTGTGGAGCCAGAATTTCAGACTAGGGATCTCTATCACCATTTATGCACAGCATACTGCTGCTTACTTACATTTACACACATGCACACACGCATGCACACACGACTGCACTGACTTTGTACAAAGCTGTACTACGGATTGGAACATTACTGGCCAGAGAGAAAAATCCTTGGTTTTCTAAGGCAGCAAATTTCCTGAAGTCCAGCAAAAACAAAATATTGGCATCCTGAAACTGTTGCTTTTGATTTGCATTTCAGCCAAAGCTAGGAGAATCTGCCTTGTTTCCTGGTGAGCTTTTAAAATGGGAATCTCGAAGGGCAACAGTATGTCTGTGTAAGAACCCAGGGCGGCGCTCGTCACAGTACGATGGGAGTCCTTCTGCCCGGCGACAATTTCCTGCATCAGTCGGTGCTCTGACTTCAGAGATCAGCCCTATTAGCATGCATACCACCTGTACACGTTTTATTTGTAGAAGTAATGTAGAAGCAGAAAATGCATAGGTTCTCTGCTTGGGGAAAGAAGAGGGTGTGCTGTTCAATGCATTCAAATTAGACTGCCTTGATGGACAGAAGTCCTACTTGTGTGATAAAAGGCAGGGCATTTATCAATGTTCCTCTTTCCTATTGCTATTCAATCCTTTATGAAACATCTGCTGAAGGTTTCTTCCTCTTACAGTTTACCTGTTTTAAATAAAAAGGACTTTGGATGGAGCTAAACCATTTTCTTCTTTCACTGTTAATACTGACTTTGCTTTCCAATTGCTGAAATCTGTCTGCAGCTCAGTGCTTTCCTTTCTGAACATGTAGTTCCAAGACCTCCTTTTTTAACCAAAGAAGATTCACCTGGGGATTGTCTCCTAGGAGATTTAGAGGAAGATTTAAGCAGAACGTCACATTTTAATCAGATTTGTGCATTTCGCATACAAATAAATTGTCATGTGACAATGAAGGTCTTTCTATTAATAAGAAAATGTATTAATGTTAAAATGGAAAATACTAGCACAGGAGGCTGGCAGACATTTAGATCTTATTAAAAAATAAAGCAATCAACAAGTTCACAGTTATTCCAGAGTGGGAATATGATTTATATAGAGTTTTGATCTAATGCAATACCACTAACGTCATTATCTGCAAAATAAGCCTATGAGTAGTATTTATGTTATAAGACAGTCCTGTATGCAACACTTTGGCCAGGTAAATACAAAATAAACTAATTTAACTAAACCTAAAATTCCTGGTTATTTAGTGAGTTTATTGCATTTACTGGGGTTTATTTCATTTTCCATTTGACGAAAATTTCTGTTAGTTAAGTACAAAGACCCTGCTGATGGAAAAAATATTAAAATAGCACATATCTGTGAAAAGAATTTTAAAAGACTCTAGAGTTTTTGTTAGTATGAGGGTAATAAAGTTGCTGTTATAGCTTTTTTACCTGTTTTTTTTATGATCTGTTCGTGGCTACAGTTGGATTAAAAGGGGATTTTGCTTTGAATTGCCTGTTTTCCCTCTGCAAAATTGGCTCCCTATGCCTCCTGCAGTTTGAAACAAACCCCCTTCTGAACAGGAATTCCAAATCTTCCAAATCACATTAGGAAGGAAGAACTTGGTATCAAAAGGCCAAGCTGCCACTATTTCTTCCTGATGACTCTCATTTAACAGCCATTAAAATGCAAATAGAACTATGATTTTCAGATCACAAAATTAACATTAACAGCTGGAATGATTGATTAAAGGTCATGGCAACTGTATAACTTAATTTCTTATATAATTGTGTTCAGTTTTCTGCAGATTGTTTGGATTTGTGAATTAATTTTAGCTGTTGCTGAACACTGACAGGTGCATTTAGTGGTCTCCCATTTTTGTTAATATCTTCCTGTGTGAATGATTCCTTTCTTTCCAGGAACCAGAAGACTACCCAGAGGGGACACTCCAGAATTACTATCTTCAACTAACAGGTTTTGCAGCTTATTAGCGGATCTCTCAGAAGTTTTTTATTGACCCAGACAAGACCAAAATGACAATTCATGTGTAGCTAACAAGTTACTCCTCCAGGAGCTTTCTCATGCATGTGTTTACAGAACAGAATAAAAATGGCACGAAGTTCCCAAGAGGCTTTGAGCTAACGGCTCAGATCCTATCTGAGCAGACCATCTTAGATCTGGCTTGCTTTAATGGATGAAATAAGCCACAGGTAGACCAACTTTCACATTACTTTTGAGTCAAGACATCGATAGGATGAGAAAGGAAAGATTTCAGGCAGTACCTGCCTGTACTGTTCCTTAGATGTGCAAAAATGAAACTCAGCTGTAATTCTTATTCTACAGCAAAAGTCGAAGTCATTTTTCAAAAGCTCTCAGAGCAAGATCTGCAAATACTCACCACCCACAAATGCAGCCAGCATTTCAGAAGAATTCAGCCCAAGAGTTTGAGCTTTTTTGAAGTCTACCTGCTTATTTCAGTGCTCAACTGGAAGCACATCTAAAAACCAGGTCCCAGTGACAGGCGCTAAGTGTTTCCGAAAATATGACCCTAGTGAACATGACTTAAGGCCAGAGAGCGTCTAAGCTAGCATAATTTGTACCTGATCTCGCTCCCATGTCCCAGCAAGAACGTGACATCAGCTCCAATGCCTGCACCTCTCCCCAGCGAGAGCTCCGTTCACTGTCTTCGGTTCCTCCGTCCCGAGTCTGCCTGCAAAGAGGTGCAGTTGTTGTGTCTGTTGGGAGCCACGTGGGATTACCGAAATATTTAGCACTTGAAAAGATGGGGAGAATGGGTCAGTCTGAAATCAGGGCGACACAAAGTGGTGCGGAGATAAAACATGGCATTTTATTTTTTACTTCCTTTGGTACCACTGCAGACAGACCTCTTTCAGGACCATTGAGATATTCTCACCCGACAAACTCTTTGTTTTTGGAAAAACACAAGGCAGCGCTGATGCGCCTGCTCCCTTCCTGGGGCAAAGAGTAGCTTCTGAGGCTCCTGCTCTTCCTACTGAAGTTTGTTATAGAGTATTGGAGAAAGTTTATAGAGCACAGGGGAGGCAAAGAGCCCAGGCTGCGTGTGCCTGCAGGTGACTTCTGATCCCATACTGGGCTTTTGAGTCCTACGTTTTCCTGACAAACTCCCTCTCACACCCTGTCCCTTCAGAAGGAGAAAAAGCAGATCTAGAACACGTACATCAGGGCAGGGAGTGTTGTAACAGCAGTAAGCTAAGCAATCCCCCACATGGGGGAAGATGCTGGATAGTTTTTATTTTTGTAGGCTTCCGCAGCCCTTCAAGTATGAAGGTTTAGCTGTGAAGATCCAAGCCGCTTCAGCAATGCCCAAAGGTCTAATTGTTGTTAAAATCAGGAAACGGAGAGCCCAAAATTACCCTGTTCAGGCAAATGAGAGCAAACAGGAATTAGAACGGTTAGTTTTCCACAGGCAGACAAAAGGACTGAAATGAAATTAGCCTTTAAAGTTTTGTCACAGATGGCAGGATAATGAGTCCTTTTCTGTTTAAATGAACTGAGTGTTCTCACAGCAAAAGTCTCATCTCAAAGCCACATCCCTGCTCTCATAGTCATTATTCTCTGCTACCCACCTTCTGAGATGGCTCATACAGGAGGGAGAACAGAGTATCTTGACACATATGAGAAGAGGATTTTACCTTGTGGGTTTACAACTAGCACTTGTAAAAACCTGAACTTTTGCCCTTGAAATTCTTTGTTTGTCAGTCAAATACTGATTGCATGAGGAGCATGACAAAAGCAGTCCCACAGCCATTGTCCACATAGCATTATCCCAGTACAGAAGGACTATCTCTAGTGAGGAGAAGGTAATTATTTTTAGGTGCACTAAGTCTTGATTTCTATAGTAAAATTGCCAAAGGGGGGCATCAATATAGGTTATAATGGACTTGACTGCTCCTGCATCCCATCTTTTACGTATGCTATTCAACAGCTGTCAGGTGGGATCCTTTTGGGTTATACAACGTTATCATGGATAAACCAGCCTCTCTTCATGTGAAATTCAAATAAATTAGTTGTATTTTTCAGGAGCTCATTAACGTACAGAGAATTAAATGTCATCAGCACATATACTTTTCATTATGTAGCTGTTAGAGAATGTTAGTAAAGTACTACAGTGGCTTTAGTTTACATCGGTCTAGCTTCATAGACCTATCTCACATTATACCTTTTTTTAATATACAAAAATTGTATTTTTAAAATTAAAATTTTAATTAAATGTTTAAATATCTATTATTAATATATAGGGAGAATTGATCTGTATAAAAATAGCTTTGAATTTTTACAGTACTGCAGTTAGTGGACAAAAGAACATGTACTTTTGCCTGCATGGAAATACTTGGCAAAAATACACTTGTGAAAAATGCACTTACTGGCCCCAAAATATTTTGTGTGTAGCTAACAAAAGACAGTGAGAGCACCTAAAAACATGCCTGAAAAGAGATGGTTCAGGAACACAGAAAAACTTAAAGAAAACTGTCATTTCAGGATATGAGATCAGTACTGGTTAACACAGAGTTTTCTCTAAGTGCAGAGCAATGTTTTGCCCAATATTGGTAGGATTGTAAAACACAGTTTTAAGAATCCTCCCAATTCAATGAAAAAGTCCTTTTGGCTTAGTCCGTCTAAGCAAATGATTCCTCATCTGCAAAAATGTTAAGGCTAAAATTTTGCAAGAAGGTGCAGTTATTTTTATATATATATATGTATATATATATATATTTGAACAACCGGAAGGATTAATTAGCTATTAGTAGAGCACTCTTGTCAAGCCAGAAATATGGATGATTCAGACTCATAAAGGGAAGTTTTTAATTTCCTAATATGAAATCCAATAACCTTTTGATATGCATGTTGACGATGGTCCTTTTTCTTCAGTCACAATTTTGCTAAGTTGCATTAGTATTGAGCCCTTGGCAAAAATGTTTCCTTCATTATGTAAGTGATAAGTAGTCATATTATTATTCATTGAGATTCCCTGAATGGTTTTATTTTTGCAAGCACCTGCTTGCTTTGAAATATGCTTCCCCCTTTGTTTTGCCAATATATTCAGTACCTGTGGGTTTTCTGTGTATGTGGGGCAAAGTTTTCATATGGCAGGCATTTGGGCAGTTTGGATGTTTTATTGCTTTTCTTCGGTACTCTTACATATTTCATCTACACTCCTGCAATATCTCTCTTTCTAATTGAATCTGTAAGTCAGAAGTCTAAGTGCACTTATGGTACACTTTATACCTATCATCATCTTGCTGCTACTTGCTTTCAATTAAGATAAAAAGCCCATAACTTTGTGTTGTTGGTATTGGTTCATATTTCTGGAATTGTTCATATTTTCATTTAAGGTTTTGACACTCTTCTGAAACACTAACTGAAGCCTCACAACCATTCCAGAAAGAAACGAAGGCTATAGAGTAGAAATAACTTGCCCAAATTTACAGACAAAGTGGGGATCAGACTTGAGATTAGATGCCCTGGTTTCAATCCCACCCCACTGAAGCTTGCAGATGATCTGCCATTGATTTCCTTTGGCTTTTGACCAGGCTCTGTATCGTCTGTCTCTTCTCACTCTGATTTCATAACGGTTCATTACTGTAATCTTGCTAGGGGTTATGAACTTCACTCTTTTCTAACATGGCAGTTAGGGCATGCCTGTGTTATGAGAGTCTTCAACTACTAGGTTAAAAAAAGAAAAAAAAAAAAGAAAAGAAAAAAAAAGACTTTAAACTGATCCTTGCATGGATGGAAACAACTCTGGCTTAAATGGAGGGTACTGCAACCACATCAGGTTATGTAGGAGTCTGCTTTTTGCTAGCCAATGCTAGGAAAGCCTCTTGAAGCGTTCTTTGACTTTGCTGGTAATTCTGAGGCTGATCCTGCCTCTGAGTGCCCAACTATTCTTGCAATTGGAGAAGATACAGACATTTTTTTCCCTTGTTATTATTTGACTATGGATTTCTTGAATGTATGCATTATTTCAAACACTATATTGAATACTTCCTCAAAAATAATTCCGTCTGCAGTTTTTGCTTAAGTAATCCATAGAAGGGATTCACTATTTGAAATATCATGTTCTAACTCTTTGGATTGAGCATATAGTTTTCCTGGCATTTTTTTGTGCCCTGATTACATATTAAAACTTTTAGACTAGTATTTCTACTTTAAAAGCTCACTTTTTAAAAATCCAGTATTTTTTTTACTTATGAATTTATTATTCAGTTTATGAACATTGACTTAGAATATGAGCTTTCAATAAGTAATCTTGCCAGAAAGTTCAGTGACTGAAGTTTCAGTTTTGAATGATTATTCTGGCTGGAAGGTTTTAAACAGAGTCTAAAGAGTTGAATAGTAAGGTTGTTAATATAGATAGAAAAGTTTTAGGGATATTTACCCAACTTTCTTACCTATATAAAGTACTAAACCCACTATTAGAAGTGATAGATTTCCATGCTGGCTCTAAGAGAGAGGACTTTTTTTTGCAGCAGATCCCTCTGCAGAATGAATTATAGAAGCGTATCAGAAACATAACCAAACTTTTTGACATCACAGAAATGTAATCAGTGTGATTTGATTCCTCTCTTCTGTCTAAAACAAAGCACTTGTAGAAGTTAGAGAAACTAAAAGCTTTATGCAGCCCTATCTTGGGGAATATATAGTAGTAACATTAAATCAATTTTTTCATAGTGGTTCTTACAATTGAAAAAGAGTGTATTTTTGTGTGAAAGAGACAGCAGACTGGGAGAAAAGAGGGAAATTCTGCAAACATTTGTTCCAAAGCCAGTAAACCCCCTGTGTTTTATGCTTATATTGTAATTTCTTTGAAGTTCAGACTATCACTTAGTTGTATGCTTTCACTATATTTTGAACACTGAAAGAATATTAATACTGTCATACAACCAGTTATTATTAACAATAATAACAAGCAAACCCAAATTTGATTCATATGATTTGCCAATCTGACATCTTTGCTGTCAGTAAATATTCATGCAGTCAAGCTTCACTTCCACTGATGTTCAAAACATTGATTTTCACCTTTGAATTCTGAGATATTCAGAAAACAAACAAAAAAAACCACATTTAAGTTTGTTATAATTTTCATTGACATGGTTGATTGCCTAAGTCACTCAATCAGAGAACAGAAACAATGCATGCGACTTACATAATTAACACCAGGCTGGAACATAGTAAATGTTTGCGACACCTCTTTATGAGCTAGTCGAATGCAGAAAAGATTTTGGGAGGAAATTCTTAACTATTAAAAACATATGAAAAGTAGACCCCACTCACTCCCTTTTGTTCACTGATCTTTGGATTAACAGAAATGCTGGTAGAGCTAGCCATGAAGTAGTCAATCACTCTTCTAATTTGCTTCAAATTTTTAAAACAACAGGGTTTCTCCATGTTGCTTAATAAAGACTGAGCTCCCAAAGGACCCTGTGTCTCAACCTTGCAATTGGCAGGGGCTAGGAGCCACTAAAGCTGTTTGAAAAGAGGCAGCTGCCGGCATCACATAACCTGCCATGACCAGCTGGTCCCATTATGCAAACAAGAGTGTCCCTTGGCAAAGCAATCCAACAGGCTCCAGAGTGTATGGCTGTAGTTCAGTTGGTAGCTTTGAATGAAAAAAAAAAAGTTGCTGAAAGGAAAAGGTGCTGTGTATAAGTAGTTTACACCTATCTTCTCTCCAGTGACGGTGGGTGAATGTTGCTCCAACCTTTTGCTGGAAAAGAGAGCTATTAATTACAGGCATCAAAGGGTTGTCCTGCAAGGCCAGCATGGACCACATGCTGGTCGGAGGAGTGAACTGTCTTTGGAGCGCCTTAGCTGTGACTCTAGTCACAGTGATCTGTTAATTTTCTCATGAGAAATACCTTAAACCCATTTCTCTCTCCTGTGAGGCTCTTACAGAACTGCTAACAAGAAGAGCAAATGTGTGATGATCAACCTTCCCCAGACCCACCAAACTCCAGACAAGCTGATATAAAGGCAACATTTTAGGGGGGCAATAAGACACCCACTGATCCCCCTTCTCAGTTTCCAGCATACAAATTAAGCAAGTAATGGTGGCAATAAACAGTGTAGTTTGAATGAAAAACTCAGAAATATAGGAAAAGTAAAAGCAAGATGTAGTAGATGTCTGGACTCGCTGAACAAGATTGTCTTTTTCCTGCCTAGAATAACCTCATTTTTTCAATGGTAAATTTAAATGATATTTCCCTAACAATCCCATAACGCCACTAGTACAATTACCAGAGCTGCCCTAGAGAGTTATCCGGGCAATCCCCAGTGGCTTCAACAGACCTGTTGGCAAATCCATCATCAGCATAATCTTGTACAAAAAGATTGAACTGCTATCAAGAACCAAGATGCAAATTCCTTACAGAGTAGGACTAATCAATAGAAGCTTCTGCCTCTTGATGCTTTGCCTGAGACCACTCCTCACACAGGCTAATGCTGGTGATGCAAAAGAAAACTCATTCTAGCATTTCAATGTTATCAACATGCATTTTTACCTCTCACTGTCCTGATCAGTGAAGACATTTTGTTTGTTTATGCAGCACGACAGGCATATGGCACCTCACAGAAAAGAAAAATAGAATCAAAAGATCAAGATTCCTGCTGACGGAGCTTTCAGGAGCCACTGGACCACTATCCTCTGGCTCTCCCAGGGCATCAGTTCAAATTCTGTTGCCACTTAAGCATCCAAAACCAGGCCGTGATTGTGTACACTGAGTATGTCTAACATTAGGTTCTCCAAAGAGCGTATCCTCTTTGGTTTAAGAAAAAAAAAATACTGACTATTCTGTTACGAAAATAAGTAGGCTTATTATAACAAATACATTTCTTGGATATGGTATAGTAATTTTCCCTTCTTTCATACGAGAAATAGTTCCTCAGATCCAAAATAAAGCCTTCCTAAATATATGAACCTCTTTGCTTGTTGTTTCTTCTCTTATCATCCTCAATCATAGAGACTTCATAAGTCATAATGCAACAGATGATGTTCCCTGTAGCTCCAGACTGAAAGATGTTTTTCACTTTCACAACATTTTTTTAGATTCTGAAAATGCTGAAGCTGGTGATTTTAAACGTCCTACTTTCAAAGTTGCTGCGGCTGCAGAATCAATCTCTGCAATGGTTACCTTCTTCAAGTCTCTCTCATATATCAGTAAAACAGGTATACAGTCTTCTCTTTCTTATGTTGAGTCTGGAATTAAGGTGGATATTGGGCTTGTTTTATAGATTTACAGCCAAAGGTTTTTTCAAGATCTTGTCAAACAGAGCTAAGAAACAGTACAATTCCACTGGGTGTTTAAGAGAAGCCATTTATTGGATTAAAATTTAAGGGTTTGTTTTAAAAATTATGAACTGCTAAGTGGTATCACAGCTAGAGATTATGCCACTGCTGGAGATATACTATAGCAAAATAAGATAGCAACCAGAAATCTTGTCTATTCTGAAAACTGGATGTGAATCCAAAATGGCAGGTATAAGCAGGAAAGAGCAATGGGAGAGGGGACACAATCATTTAGCATTTGATTCTCTGACACTTTAGAGAGAAACTGCTTGAGCCACCTTCTCTTTATAAACCTGACAGAAGTTCTCTGCCAAAAAAACATTTCTGTAGGTCCATTTTGCAAAATTGCATGTGGACTAAAATAATGAAAGCAAGAAACAGCAAAATAAAGCAGAGTTTAATGGAGACTGTTGCAAGGACATGAAAGTAAATGGATGAAAACATTTTGCTAGGAAATGAAGGTGCATAAAACAGCTGTGAAGGCTTTTGTTTTCTAGTTAAACACACAGTTGCTGCTGACAAAATAACCAAGTCCAAAAATATTCCCTTTCAGCCTTCAAGACATTTGGTCTTTGGCTTACAAATCCCTAAAACATCCTTTCCATTTTAAAGGTTTTCTGAGGAATCCTTCCCTTTTTTTCTTTCCCATGGGGAAAAACAAGGTTCTGCCAAGGCATAAAATACTTAATGTTTCCCACATTTAATTTGCAGTGCAACTAAGAAAACAAAAAGCCAGCCTCCTTGTGAACACTTTCAAGCTTCCAGCTCTCTGCCTCCCGCTCTTGGTGCAGGACTGGCCTCACGGGATTTCCTGGGAAATTTGCTTCTGACCGCAGTGGGCACAAGGTTTCACATTCCACCTCTTTTGCTCCTCTGTTCACAAGGATTTTTGTCCTCCCCATCTCCTTGTGAGGTAGTCTTCTTGTTCCTCTCCCAGCTGTCACAAGGCAGGGAAAGGACATGTATTTCTGACATGCACTTATTGCTCACAACCTCCCTTTCTGGTCAAAGAGAAGAAAAGCTGCAGAAACACTTGACACTGAGTGGTGGATGGGACAGAGTGCCTTGTGGTGGGTGGCATCAGGCATGGGATGAAGGTGTGGGACAGGCCAGGGGGCCAGAGGACAAGCCACTGCCGCCCAGCTTTGAAGGACCATAGGTCTACAGTCCTGCTGACACTTCCCAGCCCTTGCTCAGCCTCAAAGCAAGGGGGCTCGTCTGGCATTTGCTAGTGACAGTTCCCTTCAGTCGGGTCTTCCATTAAAAGGTCTTTGTAGAAGACACAGGCGTTGACATCCCTGACACCCAGAGGTGTCACGCTTTGAAGAAAGAAGCACCATTTTCCTAAAGCGGCCTGGAGGGCAAACACCGGTCCTGCATTAAAGAGGATAACTGTCTTCTAATCTCAATCTTTGTGCAGAGCTGACAAGCCAGCAGCTCATGAAGCAAAGGAAGACATTTGTCTAAAAGGTCAATCATTCCCTGATTATCACATTTCTTGAAGCTTCACTCAAAGCCTCAGGCATGGAGTAGCTGTCAAGTCCTGGAATAGTTGAGTCTCCATCCTGGCAGTCCTTCTGTCCACCCAGCTCTACAAGCACACAGCACTAAACAGTATCCTAGGACTCATGTGTCCTCCCATGCAGTCTTGTTCTTCCTTCTTCTTTTCCCATTATTTGATGAGCCCTTGGATTCGACAACTATTATCCCTAAACACGTCAGTGAACACAAAATTAACAAATCTGATGTGGAGAAAGTATCAGGTTATTGTCATATTCAATAGGAAATAAAAGCAATCTCTCAAGTCACTTTGATGTCATTAAAATTGGCAAAAATGTTAATAATGACAATTTATATGATTATTTCACTGCATTTTCAAATCCATCTATCTCCCTCACATCTAGTCAACTTCATAGCACAATAAATGTTACCACACTGAAAAATTCCAGTCTCATTTTACATACTGTTTCACAGTGTCTCTGGACCACTTCTGTGTTTGGCGATGATATACTGCAGAAGGTTTCCTTCTAAGGAACTCTGACTACTGCCTCTGAATACTTATACTGGGACATTAATTTCCCAAAGTTGTTTTAATTTTTGTAATTCCATAGGAAATACAGTGCTCGTATCCAGAAGCTTCTCGTAAGTGAATAGAACTGTTTTCCAGATATGTTATTTTAAGTGCCCTCCTTCTTTCTGTCCTAAAGTCACCCCCAAGTTTTACTTGTGGAAGTATTGTTCTTCATTGTTCTCTGTGTTTCCTTAATTTCATTTTCTTGCTGAAAGCTGTTTATGTGCTTCTGCAGGGAGGGTATTTTAGAAATTTATTCCTTGATGACAGGAGAAAATTACTCATTTGTTTGCCTTACCACAAATAGTGGAGAAAATCTTGCACTCTTTATTCAGGAAAAGCCCTGATGACTTCAGTAAGAGGTTTGCTAAAATGTAAAATTGAAGGTACCATATTTTGAAAGTCTGCCTAATCTGAGCCCACCACAACGTACTGAAAGAACTCCAGTGTTGACATATAAGCTTGATGCTGAAGACTTACATCTGTATGATTAGCTTCAAGCATATGCATAGTTAATTCAGGAACTATTCAATACTTGAAGGGAAACACCGGGACAACTCTTGTTGTGATTTGTACCCACATGTGTCAATATGCAGTCTCTCCTGATTTAAGGTCCCAAAATAAGATATCCAGAGAGGCAAACTTTGATGTTTTTGAAAAAGAAAAAAAGTTACTTAAATCTTTTGTTATTTCAGTAGCACAGAGTATGCCCTTGTCCCTGCCAAACAGGTCCTATCTGATTTTGGGCAGGGCATTTAGACTAAAATGTTAATAGGTGATCACTGTTTGCCTCTTCCACATATATAGAATGTGTAATGTGAACTCCTGGGGCCAGACCTGCATGCACAGCTGCAGCTGTATATTAGACCTATGGCTTGAACTCACTCATTTCAATAAAATCATACACTTAAAAAAGTCAAGCCCTGGGTATTTTGAGTAGGTTATGCAAATGGCTGTTGAGTGCTGTTGAGACTTACCCTTTCTGTATGACTGACCGACTGCATCAGCCAAGAACCTGAGCTCCTAGGCCAACAACAGATGCTTGTTTACAAACTCTTTTATGATATACCCTGTAAAACATATTTGGGTAAAGTTTTCAGGGTTTAACAATCTGCTTTAATTGCGTGAACACTTATAATTATTTTTAAAAGATTTCGCTTTTTAAATAATTGACTAAATATATGCAAACTGATGAAAGTCCTGTCAAAACAAATATTCACACTCAGCTTACTAACACCTGAAGCAATAGTTCCTTAGAGAAATGGTGACCTTATTAATGAATTTCAGTGACGCAAATGGTATCACTATGCTACTGCTAGGACTAGGTTACATCATTTTCTCAGCAAGGTCTAGGCAATGTAAGTCTAATTTATCTTCCGCCTTACTCCCTGGCCGTACCTCAGTTTTGTGTCACAACAGTTTATGTACTTTTGTGGCATATCATTGTTCATGATCAAAAAAGGTGGAAGTGCCAAGTTTGAAATGGCTTGACCAAATACAGATTCACCTTCTGAATTTAGCTCTACACAGCAGCAAAGAAAAAGAAGTGTTGTACTTCCCAGACACAAGCTTGTGTACAGCATGAGAGTGCCTGCCAGTATAAGAGAAGTAAAATGTAAGAGCACTTTAATTCTCTAAGAGAGCCATTACAAAGTTAGGGAACACATTGTAAGACTAAACTGAGAACGCTTGAAAGTGGAAATGATCTTCAGATGTAGTTCTAACCTTAGCTCTCTTCCACAGCAATACCAGCCTTTCAGTCCTCCTCTCTGTGTACCTTTTTATCTGTTACACAAAATCTGCTAGGAGCATTCTCTATGATCTTTAGAAGTAAAGCAGAGGATTCAAAGGCTGTGCCAATATAGGAATGAGATTGGATTTTTCCCATATAGAGCAATTCCGAATTCTCTGAGGGCAGGTATGAAAAGCTTGTTGCTCAAAACCAGTGGCAGGGTAGAAAGTGTATCCATTCCTTGATGATTGCAGCATCAAGAAATATCTCAAGAGACAATCTTCCTCCAAAGGAGTCGGTCTCCTCAGAATGAGTAAACACCATATTAAATTGGCCCAGACAGGAATGAATGTACTGTAAACATGATTCCCACAATTACTGCTGAAACCTGCACTGAAACAAGAAGCAAAGATTTGTGAATAATTTCCTTTGAACAGTGATTTTCTGTTTTCTTGCCTGGCATATGGCATACCTGTCAAGTATGTGCTGGTCAGCAATAGATAACAAGAGCTGGTGTATAGAGAGAAAGGAGGCTTTTGTAACATGGTAAGTGAAGCAAAGCAAATAATATCAGAAGTTATTTTTGCATTTCTAATGATGAGAATTCTTCAACTTTCTTATTTCATTTTGTCTCCCAAAGTGTTACATTTTTCTTTTTAAAAGGGGGGGGGGAGTGAAATGATATGCCATCTTAGTTCTCTAAGCATTCAGCGTTTTCTTTTTGAGCCATGTTGGTCAGCTGTAATTTGCCAGCCAAGTCACCCAATTTGTGCTATGCTTGTTTCCTAGCTGAATCCAGGTGTGAGTGCTCCCAGCATGAATACCGACAGATGAGTGTAAAAAATTGCTTCCTGAGAATACCTGCACCTGTCACCGTGTTACTTGTCACTAGGTTTTCATTTTCCGAAAATGTTCAGAAATGTTAGGTGAATTTCCACTGCAGGCAATATAAGGAAAGAAGGGTGAATTCAGCTGGAGGAACTTCACTTCCCATTCTACCCAGTGAGCCTTTCAGCCCCAGCACATGATGTCCTTGGGGTCTTGAATTTCATAGGAAGTTTCACAGAGGAGACACTGCAAAGTGTGGCAAAACAAGTTAAAACACATTTTAACACCTGCATGTCCATAGACCTGAACCAAAAGGATAACTTGCCTAACTTATCTGAAATGTGAACAAAACATCTCTCTTTGCTACTCATTGTGGGCCCAATATGTGAAAGACGAATGGTCTTTACTGCGAATTTCAGAGGTGAGGCCAAGATTGAGTTTATAATGGAAAACAAGTTTTGACCTTAGCTATGCAGAGCCAGTAGCCTCTCCATAATACAACTGTCAGTTCAATTTTTGTCAGCGATATAAACATGGAATTGAAATAAGTGTTAGACTACGATTTGGATGAAAGTTTTAATCAGATGAGCACCTGCACTCCAAGTTTTATTAAACCGTTGAGACTGAAATTGTGTGTGAAACATTGCCATCCAGTGGCTGCTTGTACAATTTCCAACACTACCACAAAAACGTTTGTGGAAGAGAAAAACGTTATGGATTATGGCATTCCTCCTCTTTTATGAAACCACAGCGGTCTCTGCATTAGCACCACAATGCTAGACAGAAAGTTCAAATACCGAGGGTCTACAGTTTTTTTCAAGTTGTGCGCTTTTTAAGTAAACATTCGTTTCTTATAGCAATGCATTGTATTGACATTCAGGTCTCAGAAAAAAAAAATTCACTTCTGCATCTATGGTGTATCCCTCAGAAGAGGAGTTTGCAACTGAGAGGTGAAAGCCCAAAGGGGTGAAGTGGCCAGCCAAAGGCCATACAGCTCAGATCCTGAAATCATGATGAAACATAATTTTTTCCAGCTGAATGTCATTGCTCACTCCCCTTTATCCCACCCTGCCCGTCCTGTGCCATCGGTCCCCTGGAGTTTCATCCTTCCTGAAAGCTCCACCACTGATTTTTCCCTCTTACAGGGGATTGAAACTTTTGAGAGCTCCACATGCTGCCCCTGGGAACTAACTCCTCTGCTTTACCAAAGGACATCTAGCGCTTGGGCAGATAGTGACTTCTGCCAGCTTGTCACCCACAGTCAGCACTGATCTGGAGGGACCACATTTGGTCTTTGTCTCTGATAAATCCTCTGTCCCTCTGTGGAGCTACCCTGAGATTTTTCAGATGGCCAGAGGGAGTTAGAGGCACAGCTGCAGAAATTCAACCGAGGGCTTAATTTCTGTGGAGAACACTGCTGGTTGTTAATAAAAGCATCACCAGCAGTAGTCACGTCTTTGCAATGGAAGTGCTAATCCATAGGAAATGAGATTGAGAATAGCTGTATTAGTTATTACTGTGACTCAGCTCCTTTGAGTCATGGCCCACATTGGGTGGAAATTAAGAAACTCTGCTCCTCTCCCAGGTCCATAAACCACCTGGTTCTACTTTCTTCTTATCACCACATTCATCTGATTTCCACCAGGTTATATAGATCTGTTTTCTCATCCTACACATTCATCACATTGCTATGTCTGGAATCCCATGACAATAGAAGTCCTGATCCCCATTAAGGGAAACTGATGCCCACAAGTACAGGCATTATCTCACCAAGCTGCAAAGCAGTCCTTGTAGCATAAGATTAAAACGTGTTCCTCAGCTCTACAGAGTTGCAGCATTTGGACTGGATGGTACACATCCCAAAGGACACAAGACCTTTGCAGGCGGGTAAATACTTGCTCTGTCTGTGGTATCAGGCTGGACTGTGTACAGCAGCTAAGTTAAAGGTCACAATTATGACTAAAGATAAAAGGGTTAGTACAAAAATGTAGCTTATTTTGTTAAAAATAAAAATAACTATAGGATTGCAATACTCAGGGCAAGAAAAACAAAGAAATTAAAAGTTTGAAATAGGCCTGTACTCCCAAACTGTTTCAAGTTTTTCCTTTTGGAGATCTGTCCTGGCTAGCCAAACTCAGGAGCAGTCTGACAGTCCTGTTAAATGGTATCTTCATGGAATAAATCAAAAGGACACTAAATAACTTGCAGCTCTGGGACTGAATCATGAAGCATTACGCTATCTTATAAGTATACCTTATAGATTATTCAGCTATGCATCTAGAATCAAATTCGCCAAGCAGTAGCCCATCCCCTACATTCTGCCATAAAGAAGAGGAATCCATGAGTCTTGCTGTAAATCTGCAGAACGTCAGAGGATTATAGTATTTAAACAAATCATCAGAGCCTTTCTAGGCTTTCTGCTTTCTTTGCTTTGCTAATTAACTTTTATGTAACTCATTGTATTACCTAGCTGCAACAGGGAGCTGGCACACTAATCCATCTGCAAGGTGACCCCGGTTGTGTGCTATGCAGATTGGGATATTGATATGCTGTTGTGGACCGCAAGACATATCTGTTTCTGTCCCTTGTCTGTCATTTGTAGACACAAAGGGACGAATGGCTGAGAGTCTAACAAGAGAGCTTGATCCTACCATATCTCTAGACTAATGCAGGGAACAATGAGACTGGGATAACCATCCTCACTTGGACATTATGGTGATTGGCTTCATTACTGTGCCTATGATTGATCGGTGCTTTGAGGGACTTAGTCAAATCAAAGCTCTAAATAGATACAGCTTTTGTGATTGTTAATTTTAAGGCAGCATTCAGTGCTTTTTAGCTCTTGGGCTTATCTTTGCTCTCTCTGCATTTGAATCTATATAATCAAAGCCCCTTTGGGAGCTGTGACTTACTGCAGTCAGACTCGCTGCAGTTATGGAGGCCCACAGAAAAGATCAACACTTTTTCTTAAGTCCTCTGGATTTATTGTAAAGGCATCTGAAATGATGATCACTATAAATATTTTTCAGCAGGATTTACTCTGCTATGAAAAAAAGGCAGGTGTTAAAGTTATTAGAAGTATGTCAAAAGTTTGCCACTTAATACCAGCCCAGAGGTATGTTTACCAATGATAACAACAAAAATGAGAAAAAGAAAAAAGTTCTACAGGAATTAGGATTTGTCAGGTTATTTCAGAAAGTTTGGGATCATTTTGGGAAAACCAATTTTTAGAAGAGAAGGCTGTATGAAAGCAGCATTTCAGCAATCAGACTCTCTAAATCCAAAATGTAGGAAACCTTTCTTGCATGAAATAGCGTGTTTCAGTTTCTAGTGATATCTTTTAAAGAGTCAGTCAAAGATTATAGAGTTTACTTGCCCTGGGATCCCCAGGTGACAGCAGAAGTGTGGACAATGACTTTTAAAAAGTCATCTTTCACCTGCAAAGAGCCTCTGCAGCACCAAGACTTTCCTGCCATTTCTGACACACCATTTAGAACATGCATCTGAACCTCTTCCTCGCTTGTACAGCACCCCGCATGCTTTTATGCCTGCCAGAGAAACAGGAGTAATAACAGATTTGAGAGCCTGTTTGTCATTACATACAAATTATTCCCATATATGGTATGTCCCATCAAAACAGTACTGCATATTCTTCTGTCCCCAACTCAAAAAAAAAAAAAAGTGTATTAATTCAAAACAACCTATGCACAGATTTTGCAGGGTTGAGTTTTCCTGCTGCAATTGCTACAGCAGTCTTTTGAGCAGCCCAAATTTTGTAACCAGTTGCGGGGGTAGGAAGTTAAAAGCCAGAGAGATGTAAATTAATTGTCTGGAAAGTTCCTAAGTGGGTTTTTGAGTGTAGATTTCCAAGAATGTGCTCTTTTGGACGAAAGAAGTGATTTTTGCTGAGAGCAGTGAGTGTTACTGATTTACTAAAGTTGATATTGACTAGCTGCCTGGTTACAGTCCCAGGCACAGAATTATTTGCCTTCCAGGCTGCCAACATTAAGTCCTTCAGCTCATCTCTATTTACTTCAGACACAGCCCAGGAGGTAGGAAAATAGATGCCGGCTTTCAAAAAGGAGTCAGGCAGCAGAGAAACTGGCAAAACAATGGTTCCATTCACTGGCAATCCCAATTTTCACAGGTTTGTTCCAGATCCCACAAGTCCATGACCTGATCCTATGGAAGGATACAGGGGAGTATTGCTGCATCTCAGGGAGAAGTGGGGTGTCACGCAAGCAGCTCTTTGTAGGTTGGTTGTGTTTATCATGGCAACTGACCTGGTAGTTTGAAAAACCTTCAAAACCACCAAGGATATTAAAACTTCATAACACGAAGGTATTCCTGCACACAGTGCAATGGCCCATATCAAGATGAGGAGCTGGTAACACCATGCACTGATGCAGTTTCACAGTTTGAAGAGGCTTTTGTCACAGAGGTAACCCTGTAGTTCTTACTGGCATTCCTACTGTAGGCTTGGAAAGGATCTGAAGACATTCAGTACAGCCTCCTGTTATGAAGGGGCATGAATTTATATAGTCTACACTGAAAAATTTTGGTAGAAGACATAACATCCCTTGATAGCCTGTTCCAGAACATTAACACCTTTATAGCAGGATTATTTTCCTAATATTTAGCCAAAGTAGTGTTTGCTGAAACTTCAGCTGCTATTTTCCTTGGTCTGTGCTGATGAGCAGAGAGAACGATTGATCACTCTATAATAATCTTTTAAATTATACAGGGTTGAAAGGTTATCAGCATTACCTCTCCCTAATCAGTTACCTCTTTTCTGAAAGCAACAAATCCTTTCCTCTTTCATTTCTCACAGATGTTTTTTAAACACCTCTGACTATTCTCATTGCTCTTTTTGGGAATGTCTTCCTTTTAATGTGTGGTGCTTTGACCTCTCCAAATGATGTCACACCAGCACTGCAAAGAGTAAATTCTGCTCAGTTCAGTGACACTTTTGCTAATACATCCCAGAGGGAGATTGATTTTCTATGCAACAGTATCTCACTGACTGATTTTTTTTTCAGTTTGTGATCCAGTATAAGCCCCAGACTCTGTTCTGCAGCTCTGCTATCTTGTCAGGCATTGGCCATTTTGTGCTCAATTTCGCCTTATTATCATCTTCTGCATTTACTTCTACTAAACTGCACTTTATTGACTTTAGATTCTGAGTTTCTCCACTCAGGCTGGTTCTCCAGTTAGTACAAAGCCACCAATTGCAGTTGCAGGCACTGTTTTTACCTGTAGAGATTCTGCTGGTCAGCAAATGTCCCAGCAAAGTAGGACCAAGGCTGGAGTGGAGCTCTCCAGGATTAGAGTCCTTCATTAAGGAAGGCCCCCCCAGAAGCATGAAGAGGAGAAATAGCAGTAATGTTAGAGACGCAACACTTCCTCTCACTGTATTAGTTTCCTTTCATTGTACCTCTAACACCAAAAAAAAAAAAGAAAAAAAAACCACAAACCTGTTCTTCTACTGGTAATGTCCCTCAAGTGCTTTGGTCTTTAAGATATTAGCATCTGCCTGCAAAGGGCTGGATCCCATGCATGCTCAGTAGGTCACAGCTGAACTGATCCCTTTTAACCAGCAGCCTTCTGAAAGCTCACATGCTAATGCAAAAGACTGTCATAGTCCAGGACAGTCTTTGTAACTCGATGCACCTATCAGCTCTTGAAAGCACGCTTTATTGTACTCATGAGTAGAACGGGTTGCTTTTAAAATACAACTGTTGTTAAGACCTGTAGATACCGAATAGTTAATGTACAATGCCTTTTAAATAGGCATAAACCAGCAGATGCATAAATTAAAAATAATACCAATGCCTGTATTCAGATCTTTGGATTCTAGGAGAATGGAGCTTCCATCAAAGAGCAACAACAGAGAAAAGATACT
Source organism: Haliaeetus leucocephalus (assembly GCF_000737465.1). Taxonomy (NCBI): domain Eukaryota; kingdom Metazoa; phylum Chordata; class Aves; order Accipitriformes; family Accipitridae; genus Haliaeetus; species Haliaeetus leucocephalus. Next base: position 14,476,669 of record NW_010972587.1, read on the forward strand.
CTTGGACTTTGTGAGAAGACACAAGTTGAATAATATTACAGTAATAGGCAGGAATCAGCCTAGATTACTGTCCCAGTGGCCAAGTGATGCTGCTTAATAAAATACCTGCAGGGCTACCATGTCATAGCAGATGACATGAATATTTCACGGTGCTGAATGGAATGTTCTCTTTCTCCACCCCATAGCAAAAAAAGATACTGCTTACTTAGGTACTTATTGCATTTGAACTATGCTCACTCAACACTAAAGAGAAGCCTTTTTCCTCTTCTGACTCATCCTAACCTCCTTGTATTGTCTTTAATAATAGCTACCTTCAAGCATGTCCTGTACATAAGTACTTGAGCCAAGTGTGTTTGACCAAGTGAGTAGAGTATTCATTTTATGAAGAAAATTTATAAATAAAAAGTTATGTATATGTTTCCTTTAATCTATAAAATGTGCCACAATTTAGTCTTTTTGGACTGTGTTACACTGGCCTAAGATCCTACAAGTGAAAAACTATCCAGAACTGCACTTTACTTTATCACAGAGCACATCCCTGGTATAAGCAGGGGATTTCCAACACTATCTCTGTTCCTCATGACTTCCTTTCATTCACTGTCTGGGATAGACAGTAAAGTATCCACACATAATATTGTTCTACTTTTAATTTTATATAGCATGCTTTGGAGTCTGACTCTTGTTTGGATCATAGACTGAATTCTCTGCAGCTGATAGCAGCTGAAATTCCACTGCAGCCAAAGTAGAACACCTACTTTTGCACCAGCCAGGGGCTTGATACACCCCATGAAACAAGGACTCAGACTCTTCTTGATATGCATGCTCTGCACACACACCATCGCTGCTTCTAGTTAGAATGTGTATTAAGAATGGTATGAATTTTATTTTATGGGTCAATCATTATTAAAAATAATTACACAGCATTAGGCAGCAGCCACTTTCAAAAATGTCATTATCACAACTGCTGGATTCATCTGAAAAGGAATACCAAAGTGATTCATTTACATTATGGAGGAATAGGCTGCAAGCTTTGATTTCAAAAATCATTTTTTTTTATACAGAGAAATAAAACAAATGTATTAAAGTACAGTGGCTTGTTACAAAACAGTCTCAGTTCTGATGACACATCATTAACACCACCAACGGATGAGAAGGGCCTGGTCAGTGGTCCGCTCCAGCCATCAGTACCCATGCAGGCAGTACTCTGGGACCAGCAGCAGTGGCAAACATTTCCCGGAAAATCATTGTGCTGGTTCAAATATGCCAAAGGGCTCTGATTCGCAATATATGGGGAGTTGCATTCTCACAGATCTCTGCCCCATCACTTTCTGGGAGATTCTTGCCCAGAGGTGAGGCAACAGAAGCAGCTGTGTGATGGCTCTCAGCCATTGCACTTCAGACTCTGGTGTAGCTATTCCTATCTTTTAACTAAAACTGTGCAAACTGATGTATTAGGCTATGAACCACATCAGCTGGGAAGCCATAACAGACCATATACTGAGCTACGCTGTGTCCACTAATGCAACGGCTACAGCAGCTCCCATGTCGGATGGGCAAGGCAGACAGCCCCAGGCAATGCTTCCAAAATAACCGCAACAGCTACGTCTGCCATGGCACTGAGATCACTTCATGCTTTAGACTCTTGTCCTGTTATGGCGGAAAGGGGTGGAAAAAGCTACAGGATGGCTATAATGGAAGTCAGATTAATGGGGAGCTAAATCAGTGTAGTTATTTCCCTACCTGTAGGGGATTAGCAGTATAGTATGAAACACCATTTTTCCTGTGAAAGCACATAGACTCGAACTACATACAATTGTACACTGCAGGCATTTGAATGCTGTCTGGTTTTGATTCATAGGCCAAATATATTACAAAATACACAGAATCTGTTATACGGTACTTGAGACAGAACTACCAAATTTCATGTGTTACTTTTAGTTTAAATGTGCAAGATGCAAAGAAAGCCATTCCCAAACCTAATGGAATATAAGATATACCTAAAGATACATTTGGGCCATGACTCTGCAAAATGAGTCTATTTTCTGTTCCAAATGTGATTAGATACATGTTAATATGCGGATATTGATAAATATGCTCTGTGTGTTAATAAGTTGGGCAATAACAGACTACCAGAGAAGCTACTGTTCTCTGCAACTAGAAGAATTTTTGTTTCATTGCAGTTTGGTTTCACATTTTCTTTCCTAGCTCCTATGGTTGCCCTTCTTGCTTTGGCAAAAGATCACCTGCGGATTACTCTTATTTTGTCTCATAATGAAATATACAACATCTCACTCTGAGGAGAGAAATGTATACCTGCTCTAGATGCAAACTGTGCAGACTGAAACAAAATGGTTTAAAATACAGACACCGGAAGAAGAAACTAAAAGCAGTCCTGGAATTTAAATTGTTTCTTGTCATGGAGAAAAACACATGTGGTTTTGAGGAGCCTACTGAATGATAAACATAGAGGACTAGAACTGAAATAAGGCCAAAGGGCTTGTTAGTGGGATAGTCTTTCCACCTGCAAAATAAGCAAAAATATTCTCATTTTAAAAACCCAACTCAAAGCTTAATATTCAAAGATCAAAGACAAACCAAGAAAATATTGCATTTCATTGTCATATGCGGAGTTCCAACAGTAGAAAAATGGGTATAATATAAAAAAAAACTGAAAAAGGAAATAGAAGAAAATGCAGCCATAAAACAAAATTGCCCATGTTCATGTATGCATACCAGTATCAGAGGCAAATCTTGTTTGCCTCCCTTAAGCTAGTTCTATTTACTGAAACTGAATCCTAGATGGAAGTAGGCTGAGCAGAAATTTTCTTTTCATTGGTATTACTGGGCCTATTTTTCCAGACAGATTAATAACACCTCCTACTTCTTCAGCAGCTAAGCTACATCTGTACAAAATTCTAAAGAAATGTTCAAGTTATTTTAAGCTGCAAGGATGAAGATTTCAAGGTAGTCTCTTAGGCAGCAGAAATCTCCATCAGAAGACTGGTTTCTGATTTCTGTCCACAATTCTCAGCTGCACAATGCAGCAGGAGCTGGACATGCTGCTAAGTGCACATCATGTCAGCAAAATTCATGGCCACTAAGTATATTACTGGTGTTACTGTAATTACTTCTGCCCTGCTGTGGTAGTGCCTGTAGCCTTGGGACCTCATTGCATTAGGTATTGCATAAGAATATGAAAATTAGATGGTCAGGTGTTTACATGATGTTAATAGAGGTGGTGGCACAGGGGAGTGCAAGGAAACGGTTAGATGGTAGCACTCACTGAAATAAAAGGTGTGCACAGTACAGTGGATGTCTGCCCAATCTTGGAATTTGCAGCAAAGAACATAAAACAGGATTGTGGGATAGAATTTTAAACAAAATACCTGTGGACAACAAATGACCTAATGTAGCATCATCCCAACAGATTTATCTCTATTTTAGTGAGCTGATATATTAAAATAAATGTTTGATTGCAGTGATTAAAAGTCAAGGGTGCATCTGCTTACCCCATATATGGAATTAAATTGTGATAAAACTCAAGGCTTTACATTTTTTTTCATGTTTGTTTTTGTCAGATTCATAAAAAGCAGACTTTACCAAGTTCAGTCAGCATGTCCTTCACATGGCTGATCTCAAGTTTCTACACTACTGTCAAGATGTGGCAGCTGATCATTCTTAATCTATTTTTAGAAATACATAAAGTCAATAAAAATCAGCCTCACTGTGGTAGACTTTGCGCAAACACAATGCAGATACTGCTTGACCCAAAAGGGGTTATAAACAATGGGGAGAAAGCATACAGACAGTCAAGCACAGGTTTAGCTAATATTTTTTAAAGCACAGAGCAGGGGTTTCTACTACCTGTTCCCAGAAAAGCCCAGTATGCTTTTCACCGCTGTCCCTTCATTTTGCCCTTTTCCTCCATCCTTCTGCAGCCCTTATTAAAACTGACAGACACCTGCGTTTCCCCAGATTCTCCTTTTCCCTCTGGACATGTTTACCCAGTGGATTTTGAGGATTTGCTGTATCTGTTTGGGATTTCCATGTCTCTGGGTAGACAGAATTGGCGGCACACTGTTGCACATGGTCCAAAAGGAAAGCTGTGAGTAGAAATCTTAGCGATTTCCCATAGTATGAGTGTACCGTGCCAGTCCCTATGCAATGTCCGCGCAGCACATCTTTGGAGTGTCTGACGTGAGTAGCAACAAGGGATTCGCTGCTCAGCCCTCCTCGACTAGGCCACCGAACGGCTCTGCTTTCAGTGCGTCCCTCCTGCCCCCAGTTTGGATAATACAGCACACAGATGGGCCCGTTCGGCTTGGTCCCCTTTTGGCCTGGTGCCCTTTCAGCCTGGTCCCGTTTGCCTCGGTGCCCTGCAAGGCCAGCCTGGGTAACGCCTGCGTGACCGCGCTGCAGGCCCCGCTCTTGGTTCACAGTCATCGTCCCCCTGATCAGGCTGTGATTAGTGAATGCTAACGGCATCCAGCTCCGGAGGCTTTGTCCCACTCCTCTGCCTCGGTTACTTTTTCAAGGCAGGTTTTTATTCCCACGTCCTGATGCGAGCTGCAGGACTGTCTGCCTGCCCGCTGACACAAAACGCCCCACACACAGAGCAACGCTGTTCAGGCTGAGGGCTGTGGCTCCCAGGTGTATATAAAGGTATATATATTCTCTCCCAGGAGAGACTAAATCCCCGTCAATGAACACCGATGGCAGAAACGCATTTTTTCAGAAGCCCTGGGCGCCCGCAGCTCCCCGACCTGGGCTGCGAACATGGATTCCCAGCTCGCTTCCCCGCCGCCCTCGCTTCACCGAACAGACACCAGCTCCAGATCGCGGGAGGCTGCTCCTCTCTCTGCCAAACGCGGCTAGGAACATTATGGAGAGGGCTCGAAATTGCCAGGCGGGACCCCAGGACGCCGAGGGCTGCCAGGCTGCGGTGAGAGGGCGAGTTCTCCTGACTGACCACAAGATGTCCTCCCTACCCCAACGCGCGCCAAAACGCCTGAGGGGGGCTCCGGCGCTGAGGCGGGGAGCTCGCAAAACGGTCTAAGAGCTAGATTAACTCTTCGCTTTCATATTTGTGATGATTTTTTATTATTTTTTTCCCCCCACTGTGGTCCAATTTGGGAAAAGACGGGCAGCCTTTAGCTGGCGGGCTGCAGGCCGGGTCTGAAGGCTTCACCTGAGTACCTCAGGTGCTGTCACTCATTTAAACAGCGCTGCGTGGATTTGAACATCGAATCGGACAAAAGAAAGACTTTATGCTAAAAATATTTAACAGATAGAGAGCAAATAGTGTGTCTGCAGTACTAACATTTAGGCAAAATGTTAATTAAAACCAGAGACAACATGTGACAGGCGGGGGGGACAGCACGAAACAAAGAAACGCAACTGTTCTGTACGTTGGGTCATATCGCAAGCACCGCGTAAGGGTGAGAAGAAGAGTAATGAGAGCGTGCTGAAGGTCAGCGTCAACGTAGGCCACCATCTGTTTTTTAACTCCAGTTTTAAGTTAACACTGCTTGGCTTCCGTACTCAGCAACCAGTCTTTTCTCTCTCCTCAGGCTGGTACAAGTAGGTGGAGGAAAGTACGTCAGTTATTTTTAGATATGGTCCATGAGTCCAAGCCCCAAATGGATGACATCCACTGACTGTGAACTGTTCAATTGTATGTGTTCAAACCCAAAAAAAAAGGTAGTTCTGCCTAACCTTTTTAGATGATTCTCCCACAGCTATGGAAATGCAGGCACATTAGATTTAGCTGCAGTGCAAAGTTCATGGTGTCGTTACATGACATTCACAGCATCGGCTTTCTTTAAAAAACTTATTTGCATTCAAGGATAGAAAAAGGAATATAGGTGATACTAAAATAGTAAAATATGCCCAGCTGTTTTATAATTTGGGAGTCAAATATCTTTCACTATTGAGGAAAATGCAGAAACGTAGCTTCATTATCCCAAATCTAAACACAAATTTGGATACAACTGACAATATTTCAGCTGTAAAAGCCCAGTAGTAACAACACTTACACAGATGTAAGAGTATCATGGACAATATGAAAATGAATCATTTAATTACTAGAAAGATAGAAAGGGAAGTTATAAAATCTAAAATTCACCTTTGAACTTTAAAGGGGTTCATTCTAGCTCCTACTATGCCAGTATTAAATTCCATATATAAATAAGCTTTAAGGACCATAAGATACTTCCTGAATAAGTGCTTTCCAAAATCCTGGTTGAGAGAAAAACCTCATGGCCTGACACGGACTATGGAAATCTTGGTTCCTATTAAAGAAGCAAAACCTAGACCAAAAGTGAAGAACCCATGTATACCCTTCTGCTTCTCCAAACAGACTTCTACGTTCATAAAAAGGTAGGAATACTGCTCATTTTAAACACCAACACCATACAAACTCTGTCTTAAAACATGCATAAACTTCAGATTATCAGAACCCAGGAGCATGTACTGGGAACTACAATTCTTCACATGCACTTTCCTTCCCAATTTGCCACTGTACAAACCAGCATATTGTGGCCAATCAAGAATGAAAATTTGTTTGTTACTTTCCATTCAAGGAATGGCTGATAATCATGGCAGGCTTTTCAGTATGACTGTGTGATGACTGGGAAAGCAATATCAGGTTAGAGTAAATCAACGGCCAGCAGCCTCAGGAAAGTGAGGAGCCCCCTTTTGATACTTGTTGCTCCTCTCCTGAGGTTGCCCACTGCAGTCTTCCTCCTGGCACTTTATAGGATGTTTTAAATAAACTGGGGCCAGGTCCTGAAGCATCTTGAATATAGACACCAAGACAGCAGACTGGGCTGAACACTATGGAAAGTGCTTGTAGAGACAGGAGGACAAGTCTGAGAGGAGGCACTGATCCATCCTCTTCATATCAATCCAATCCATCCATATCAATCAAATTTTCATTCTTTACTCATCAGGGTACCTGAACACTGAAAGTTTCAAGTCCTAGCAAACCCAATACTGTAATCTAGCCAAGACTTACATCATCATAATGCTTTAAAAGAGATATAATGCTGCAGGGAAAAAAACCCCAGACACTTATCCTGGGTGAGTAATACAAGTACTACCTTAGCAGTATAATTATACTAATGTAATTATGTAGACAAGTACTTAGGTTGCCTTTGTTAGTGTCTCTCTTCTTTTATATAACCCCTCACTATAAAACACTATTCAAACCAATGCTTTATAGTTTCAGAATATGTTGAATAGTAGGAGGTTGTGGTTTGGCTGCCAAGCAAATTAGAGAGATGACTGCTCTCCCTGGGTAAGAACAAAGGAGTCAGTTCAATAGCAAGCTTGTTCAGGGAATTGAGAGTAGTTATTTCACAGCTTCTGACCCTAGATCTTTAGAGTCACTGTTCAGGGGAACAGAGCAGATGCTCTGTTTGTGCTTTGTCCAAAGGCAAATACAATGAGGTGAAACTGCAAGTCTTAAATGTAGCAACGCAGAGCTGGAGACAGTGGGACAGGGGTGTGTATGTACCCAAAAATTCCTGAGAATGGCATCTACTAATGCATGCATTCTTAGACTCCTTTCACAAAGTGGTGTAACTGCAGTGTGGGATTTCTATTTGGCTAGTTCATACCATGCTGCTGTCTTAGCATTTTCCCTTGGTGACTGCTGCTGTGTGTCTCAGAACCTGTATTTCCATGTTTGAAACAGGTAGGCTCTAAGAAGCCCTGTGGAGACAGCTTCGGAAATGGGAAGCTAATGCTGTATACATACATTTGCAGATATTATTATCTAGAGACAGGAATTTTTCTGCTGAGAGAATGTAGAAAAGCCTCTTCTCCTTCAGACTAAAAACTCAAGTTGTCACAGCAAAGAAATTCTGAAATCACGGTTTTCAAAAGTCCAGATCTCTTTGTGTTTTTACCTTTCCACAGAGTTCCCCCACATTCCCCAGGCCTTCCTATGCCAACGTTTGGGGTGGCTGGCCAGCTCAGGGATAAATACTGAGGGTTTCCCCATTGCTGGCTCCTGGCAGGCCTGAGGTGAGATATTTAAAAACTGAGAACAGAGAAGCTGAGCCTGCAAAGAGCCACACATCTGGCTCCAGGGCTGCGTGCTCTTAACTTGCCATTGCCCCTTGCTTTGTCAAACTGGCAGGTTCTCACACATGCCTCCTCAGCAGACAGCTCTATTCAATTTTTGCTAAAACGTCTTCCCACAAAACACTTCAGTTTTGATAAATCAGTACTTTCAGATGAAAAATAGCTCTACCTAAAAATAAACAACTAGCTTCAGCTTTGAGAGATGTGGATTAGTTAATTGTATCAGTGAGCACTGACTTTGAAGCTTAGATATAATCACATCCTTAATACCCAACCAAGCTCTGCTAAGAAGAAAGGATGATTTATAGAGCAATGCAGAAGCTGGCAGAACCTGAGGCTTGAGATTAAGCCCTAGCTTAATACTTGTTGATATTACTGCACCCTATGCCTCCCAGAAGGGATGACGCAATACAGCAGAGAAGGACCAGCTTTTGGTCATCTTGTTTTCTGTTCCTGTTAATTATCTCCCAGGTCAAGGTGTTCATACTCTGCACCTGTGTCTGCTAATGACAAAGGATCTGTAACAGTCACACTAAAAACATTTAGCAGTCTGTCCTGAGTAATAAGCTAGAGCAATGTTTTGTCTTGTTTCCCAAAGAATGCTCTTTGGCTTGGGTTCACTTCACAAATTACATTCTAAATGCTTTTATCATAGTATTTTGACCCCTAAAAGTGAACTCTAAAATTCATAGCTGTCTTCCCCTCCTCTTTCAGCTAAAATGGTTTCTTTGTATGCCTTCTTTGAGCAGTTTTCATGGGAAACAGTGACAAGCTATTTGTCTTAGAAACAGTTAAAAGGACACCTGGAAGGTTTAAAGTTCATGCCACCTGTTCACCATGTGGATTATGTTCTTAACATCATGAATGTAAGGTGGGGAAAATGCATCAAGAGCAGCTGAATATCTGATCCTGATTCCCCCCAGTTTCATGGAACCCTGCACAGAACAGGGAACACAGTCAAAGCCACTGCAGCCCTTGGCTCCAACAGACACCCATGCTGACAGTATGTGAAACTGCACTGGCATCATATTGGCTCAGAAACTGTAGGTTAGGCATATATGGTCCTGTGATTGTGAACACAGAGTGAGTGCTAATAGGGCAGTGGTTGGAATATAGATTTATAAACTCTGAAATATTTCTGTGAACTGCTCTGATCCCATAACTGGGAGTTGTGCAGCTAACTGGCTACATGTCCAAGTGCTGGCATTTTCTGTTTGGATAATATGCAAAAGCCTACTCTACAAAGTGCATCCTAATTAACATTTTAAATTGTTTTTAATTTCAAAATAAATGCAATTGAAATTGAATTTGGCAATATCATATGCAGTTTTCTTAATCAAATGCAACATCTATTATATACATTATTCAATGTGCATAATATTTCAGAGCCTACAAGCAGTGTGCCAAAATCTCCATATTGCAAAGACCAACCCCCATAACAGCTGAAGAGAAGGGACATCCAGCACTGGTCCACAGACAGGTGGTTACAGTAGATCCACAAGGTCCCACCACCTCCTTCTCCCGGCTGAGGCTGTGTTGGATGGGCAGCTGAATCCTTCTGTGGCCCAGGACTGTGTGTCCCACCACATTGGCCCAGTGGCTGAGGGTTCAGATCACCGCCCAGACTCATTGCCAGTGCTACCCTGTAACTCACCACATGACATAGGAGCAGCAGAGCAAGTTCACATCAATAGCTCATGAGCTGTCCAAGGCTCAAAAATCACATTTGGACATTCTGGCCAGAGGATATGAATTATGAGAAGTTTGGGTGCTTAAGCCAGTGTTAGTACTCACTAATGAGCGATTTCCCAGCTGAACACTAGGCAAAGGACAGAAGGAAGAATTTTCTGTCCCAAAGCATCCTGTAGTTCAGCCTACTCACTGAAGCTGCGCTGGTCTAAAGGCTGGAGTATTCACTTTGGTGACATTATTTCTTTAGAAAAATCTGAAGGGAATTTGATGAGCCCCCATTATCCTCAAGTTTGTCACAAAACTATCTTCTTCCAGTCCCTGTAAGCTATGGCAAGGCAGTGTGTGCTGCTTAGGTGACACTCATATGCCAAGGTTCTTTGGGACTGTGCACTGTAGCCACCTAATCCTCGTTGCACAGCAAAGCTACATCACTTGCTGCACCTGCTGCAGTCATGAAGAACAGCTTGCCCTGAAGCATACTTGGATCTCTCTTGCTATTTTTTTCTTTCTTTATTCAGAAATTTGTTTCTGTTTCTCCCAGCTTGCAAATCTCTCCTAACTACTATCTACAAGTGTAACTACTGAACAATTTAACTATCCCTCTGCAACATTTTTGAAGCTGTAAAGCATGCAGAGATTCAAAAAAGGGAAGAAAATCTGGTCCAGGAAATGGGAGGACTGTTGGAATTCCAGTGTCATATTTTGAAATTCTCCTTTGAGAAAATACGTTGTTGAGAACAGCAAATATATGTGCTAGCTATTTAAGAAACGCCCCCCCCTTATGTATCTTTGCCCCTGCCACTTAATACATTCAAGTTTAATCAGATTCTTATTAAACATTGCTACTTTCTCCCAAGTCATATTAAAACTTAATTGGCAATGCTTCTTTCCTACATATTTTTATTTATCCTATTTTTCTCTTCCTCCAGGCCAGCTGAGTTTAGCCATAGAGCCCCATTCCCCTAACCTAAAAACCAACCAATTCATTTTTATGTCTTCATTTTTTCCTGTTATTATGCACTTTTATCCTGTCGTGGTTTTGTTCCCCTCCAGCCACTGTGTGATTTTTCCTGAGCACCAGCATTACACAGGTTTGATTCTTGACATAAATGTAATAACTCCAGAGAGTTTGTACATGCAGATCTGTGTTCTGAGGCTTTAATCTAGAAATGAGCATCAAATTTAGAACAAATTGGTTCACAAATCAGCTGTTCATATAACTTTTTCCTAGTATCCTGAGACACTGGTGCCCTATGCAATCAACAGAAGCCAGTTATCTCTCTGACACTCACTGCAGGTGAATAAAAAACAGAAGGAACACACTGAGATCTCATTTTCTCCTCCTCATCATCCAGGTCAGCAGTGAAGAACTGGTTATAATTAGAACCCTTAGATCTTCTGAATGTAAGTGTTGAAGGACTCTTTAAAGCTTTGGAAGGAGTTACTTGGAAGGATTTGAGAAAGAGCTGGGGAATAGTCCTTCCTCCCCATAGCTTGTTAACTAGTACCACTATGGAGGGAATGTATTCCATGCTGTTAAAGATCTATATGTACCTTCTGTTTTCCCCAGACACATGGGTGAATATTGAAATCCTGACTCAGCCACCCCACTCACTCAGGGGAATGGTGAAATTCTTAAAACATGTCTGAATCCGCTGGTACACTCCGAACATCCCCCCTTTCCTCCTTATTCCCCCAGCTTTATATACTGAGCATGACGTCCTATGGTCTGGAATATCCCTCGGGTCAGTTGGGGTCAGCTGTCCCGGCTGTGTCCCCCCTTGACTCCTTGTGCCCCCCCAGCCTGCTCGCTGCTGGGGTGGGGGGAGAAGCAGAAAAGGCCTTGGCTCTGTCTAAGCACTGCTCAGCAGTAACTAAAACATCTCTGCATTATCAACACTGTTTCCAGCACAAATCCAAGCCCCATACTGGCTACTATGAAGAAAATTAACTCTATCCCAGCCAAAACCAGTACAACTGACTATACAGGGAGGGAGTGTTCACAGTATTCTCATTAAGTGTTGCAGTTAGGAGCTAGGAGATAAGTGATTGCAATCTGGGGATCACCATTATGTGCACGCAGAGTGAGAGAATCAATGTAGGCACCAGAGCTTGCCGAGCTGCTGAGATCTCTGACCAGTAAACTTTTGACCATGTGCATGGCACACCAGCTGTTATTGGACTGCCCTGATACCATCACCCGTTCCCATCCTTTCTGTGCACCGTATCCAGCCCTTGAAGACTAGCCATGAAACTGCTGGTTTTGATGTGTAACTTCATGCTGTTTTCCCTTTCAGAAAGTGACCTGGCAAGGGGAGAAAGCACACTGCACAATGACTGTCTCTTGGCTGTATCATTTAAACACATGAAGGAAATGTTGTGGTTTATGGGCTGCAGAAACTGGAGTCGCAACCTTCCAAATTTCATATCCTCTTTCCATGAGTTCTGTGCATATTTTCCACTCTATAAACATAGCTTTCACTACCTTGTCTTTTCAAAAGCCATGAATTCTCTTTATTTCACTCACCAAAATATCAAACTAGGTAATTGTTTTACCACAAGAGGAAGTTTAAATATGGAACTAGCACAAGGCAACACCCAAATTCTGAATGCATCCTGAAACACAAAGGTATTCGAATCTGAGATATGTATCTATTCACAACATCCTTCTCCCAAATATCTCAGCTGAAGTTCTGCATCCGGTCTGCAGAACTGCAATGCTCTTCTGTCCCTCCCTAAATTGTAGGCAAACTCAGATCTAGATCTAAACTTTACACACAGGCATATCTCTAGTTAAGAGAATAGGGATATTATTAATTGGCCCTGTAGTGCCCATTTTTTAATACAGTTGTTCTTTCACTTCCAAATACAGGGAAAACAGATGGCTACACTCCGCATTTACAGGAGGTAGTGTACGATAAGAATGCCTGTTGTAATAGGATATCCACAATTCATTTACCTGAAAAAACTGTACCTTTTTGCTGTTTTAATCTTTCATCCTATGAAAATACAATGTTATTCTACAGGGACAGTCAGACTTTAGGAACTCTCTCCCGTGCATACTAGGGATTTGTTTCTGAATAAAAGTGATGACCAGAATGTTGATTGATTAATCCATTGAGCTCTCTTCTGATATATCTTCTGCCCCAAATACACTCTTTTGGTCAGACTCCCAGACTGATCTAAATAGTCTCACAAAACTGCATCCCAACAACTTTGAAATCTTCTAGGGAATTGTACCAGATGATGGGCACTGTAAAAGTGATTCCGTACCCAGGTTTAAGGATTGACACACCCCTAAGAGTTGAATGCCTTGGTGCTTGCCAATTATACTGAAATTATCCTTAATATAACCCAGATTAAGACAGAAGCAAAGCTAAAAAGCTTGGTTTCAGCATTGTATTGGAACGGAGCCCCTCTGCAAAGTGTTTGCTTTCTCTCCTTTGTTTAAAAAAATGCCTTCAGGAAAATATACATGTATTAATCATTATTTATTTAACAGGGGAGGGTTATTTATTGGTAGTAATTAACTACTATTCAAAATACTAATACAATTATTCGTTAGAAGTAAATTTTTAAAGCATTATGAGTCTAAATTTTTAAGTCTCTATAGGAAGAAGAGCTGCTTTACAAATAGCTAAAAAGTGAAAATTTTACCTACTTTAGTTCTTTTTGCCTCTGATTTTACAATTTTGTGTATCTAAGCAATTTAAACATGTTTTCCAGCTTCTAAATATTATCTTCACTCTTCATGCCTTTTCTGGCACTGTACAGGCCTCATTAACATGCACCTAATCTAGGAATGTACTAAAAGTCAGATTCTCTCATCAACACATATTGCTCTTGACAGTGCTTCGCTATAAATAGTCATGCTCAGCTTTTACTGATACAATGCAGACTTATGAATGACTTTCCATTCTTAATGTACAGTTTCAATCATTTTTGCCTTTTAAACATGGCTGAAATTTCTTACATTCTTTCTTGGCTCAGAAGCTAGCTTTATTTAAAAATTGGTAACTTATTACTGATTTAATTGATTTTAAAAACAAAAAGGCATTGTCCAAAATTAGTGGGTTTTGTAGACATAAAACAAACACACATTGTGGAAATGTCAGGTAAAGGACTTGCTGAATAATACAGGACTTCCTCATGTGAAGAAACAAGATTTAGTAATACTAAAGTTTGTATTAAATGTTTTAGAATAACATGCTGACACACACAATATATTGCTTATCTGATGGTGTGTGTCTTACAGGTTAAAGAAATGTTCCAAGAACTTGCAGGTATGCAGAACTATGTAAATAGGCCTTAAGAATGCCAAGCTATTATGCTTAAATATACTAGTAAGTGAATCATAGAAAATTCTTCATTCTGTGGTAGACAAATATATATATACTATTCACAGATGTACAGCTTTTACTCATAGTATTGTTGGTTGTGTTTTTTTTTTTAAAAACCTGAAATAACCTGCTTGAAATAATTCTGAAAAGCTCAAATTTCAGCTCAGTAGACCAATAAATTCTTTAAAAACTTATCTTATATGTTTGTTTAAATTCTTTTGCTTAAGCAGACAAGTTTGTAGGATCAGGATTTTGCCCATGTCAGACTGGGCAAAAATTCAATATTTTCACCTGAATTTTGTCAGAACTGCAAAATATTGTTGGTATTTAGCACTGAAGTAATTTCAAAAAGCTTAGTCTTAATGCCATTTAGAAAACAATGGTTCTAAAAAATATCTTTAGCATTTTCCTTTTTACTTTCCTTAAACTATGACAGAAAAGATTGTGGCCCCCTCATCTATTTAAACAGAAAAGCCTACACAATTTTGTCTAATATGAGTAGTTAATCTACAGCAAAACTTGACTTTTTCCTGTCTTCCTCTTTTCACAGTTTCTAAAGTGCTGTAATTAAAAATATATCAGTGTATCAACCCAAGAATGTTCATGGCAGAGTCAAATTGACCAAAAAATACTCTCTCTCTGGTTCCAGGCAACAGTCCTTCAACTGTCAGTTATTATTAAGTAAAAGAAGGAGCAGGAGCATTCATTCATTTGGGAAAACTACCATGTTTGGTAATGAGGACTTATGCTGCAGAGATAGGGGACTGGGATGCAGTGATGATGCAATTTTAATCATTTTCTTCCTCTCAGTCAGTCTTGCTACACTGAGAATGGGCAACTGCAGAGTTACCCAACTCTAGGTGAAAGGGTTCATTTCATCTTTTGCAAAACTCCCAAAATGTGGGTCCTTTGCACATGCATAAACAGGGGAAATGATCTAACTACTTCCCCATTTCCTGTTCCTCTTTATCCTTTCTTTCCTCTCTTTTCTATATTCATTATTAATAACAAATGGACAAAACCAGGCATCAACTGCACATCTGGTTCAGCTCTGGCAAGAACTCTCAGGATGAAAGTGGCAACAGCTGCCAAGCGCCTTAATTTCAAAATGGAAATTCTCTTATTAAAACTTTCTGTAAGAGACTGATTGATTATTGCTGCCAAGTGAAACAGGCCAGTCCCATAGTTAAGACATTGTTGTAACTCCTCTCCTTTCCAAACACATACTAGCAAAATGCTATCCATGAATTCAGTTAAGAGCATGTGAGGGAGAGGAAATGAGTGATGTTTTTTCTCCAGCTATTTTGACCCAGATTTCTAGAATTTCATTTTATGAGCTGATTTTGTGTAAACTGAATTGGATTTAAGAGATATGATTATTTGTTTCTCCTATTTTTAATATAACAATTACATAAAATAGTAATCTCAAATTTCTGCTATCAAACTGATTTTGAATCAGTAATCTTACTGGACTATAAAGTAGAGCATTTCAGAATGCCACCAGAGGGAGCCAATGCAATTGCAAACTTGAAATTCTAGTTCTTTTGCAAAAAAAAAAAACTTACGGAAAGATCATTATCCTACAAAATAGCAGACAGCAAAGAAATAAAGATTATTGTTCTGAAGCACAGTGTTTGTGCCTTTTGAAGTAAAAATCTACACAGTCCAATTACACATAATTAGGAACACAAATGTAAATGAAAAAAACCCTTGCTTATATTCCCCCCCCCCAGGAATAGATGCATTATTTTCCTCTGTGCTGCACTTTAAAAACCCCTTATTTTAATGGTTTATTGTCACCTTGACAATGTTTCCCTTCACATTTGGCCCCACACCAATTCCTCCGCCTTTTTCTCATCTCTTTAAACTGACATCTCCAAACCAGTGATTGCAGATCACCATCTCCCATCCTACCAGCTGTGAGAAAGCTGTAAAATGTCCCTGTGTTCTCAGAATCTGACTCTACCTAGCAATGCATCTGAGATTTTTTTCTCTTGTTGCTTTTCTTTGATTTTACTAGAATTAAGAGCAATTTGGTGATTGTCACGCAATGTATTGAAGATACATAGTAGTGGTAAGCTCTTACTTCAAGCAGCTGTGCTCTAAGCACATCATTCTCAACAGTTCCTCATTTGTGGTTTTGGCTATTCAACTGACTAAATATTCATCTCCTGTTTCAAATTTGATTCATTTCTGCATCTTTTTTTTAAGTGTCAGGGGTTTACCGTTGAGTGAGATGGTTAACCATCCATCACATCTTGAACAATTGCTGGTGAATGTGAACATTTGCTTTTCTCTATCATGCATAACATTGGAAATGGCAATTAATTTCTGTAAGGGCTTATTAATGTTTAATTTTATACCATCTTCCTTCTTCCATCTGCTAAATCTAAAAATCTGTCCACTTCCCTTCTAGTGCTTATCAACTCACTGAAAACTGTGTCAGAAGCAAAAGCAGCTAATCCCAGGATCTTCTCCTGGCATGGCTGAACAGGACCAGCAGTTTCCTCCAGCCTTCAGGTCGCTTTTTTGCACTCCCATGACTTGGACAAGACATGGGGCATCCTGTTTTTTCTTAAGAAGAAAGAGTAAAACAAAAAAAGGGGGAGGAGGGGCAGAAGAATAGTGAAAAGGAAGACAAAAAGACTGCAAAGTGGAGAAGCCAGCAGTAGGAGTCATAGTACAACACATGGCAAGGATAAAACCCAACTACTGAAATGAGAATTAAGCCTTACTGGGTTTTGTTAGTCATGAGGATCACCTGAGGTTTCTCAAGGCTTCCCTATGCACATGGATTAATGCAATCATCGGAGTACACCCCTAAGTAAGGAAAAGAATGTGGTTTCCATGCCATGTGGCCCTTGTACCTTAAGGAAAGGAGAAGGGAGGAAACTATTACCCCATCAAGTCATAGTTTTGCCTGGAAAGGGAGTTATTCTTTTGTTCCCCATGCAAAACACAATGAAGTAGTAAATGGTGGCAACTGGATGATCAGGAACCCATAGTGAAGCCAGCACTACAACTAATTGCTAGAGTGCTAGTAGCTTTGATCTAGTGCTTGGCTGTTAAAATAAATGAGTTGTCAACTTTGTCTTTTGCTGAGACTATTCTTAGCACTTTTGGGTTTTTTAACATTTATCATAATTTTTTTTCAAAACATTCATCAAGCTCTGAAGGTCTTCTCTAATCGAACTCTTAGAGGAAGATTGCTAACAGACATTATATTGTTCATATAAGCTCCATTAACTCAGATGCCATTTTGATGATTCCAAACTGTCATTTGTTATGCCTTCTACTTAATACCAAATGCTTTCACAGACAAAATATACCTTGATGATGCACTATGATGTTTCAGTATCTGCTCACAATGCTGCTTTCTCTCTCAGCTACAGTGTTTTCTAAACTCTGGATTTTGTGAGTCATCAATACATTTTTCAGTGATGCTTAGCTGTCTGTCATGCTGAAACTTCTCAAAACCTTCACAAAAGCAGCAAAACATACATAAATTTTCCTTTATACTTCCATGACACATTCTGATAGTATTTTCAAGGTGAGGTCAGTTTTCCTTGTGTTAACTACTAGATAAGAACTAAACTGACTCCTATTCATTCTTGGCTCAGCACACTGACTTTTTTTTTTACCCACTGTTTTTTCAGTACTCCAGCAGTACAATCTGTCAAAATCAGAGAACAGCAAGCGCTATTCAAGGTCTGGGGCATTAGTGTGCTCTGATGTGGGAGCATACAATTTTTTTTTCAAGTCTTCTGTAGGATCTTTTGTGTATTTCTAATTTCATACTGTAAGCAAGCACAGAGGTTTTGGTTTTAACTTCCTCCCTGTGCTCATCTCTGGTTTCGATGTCCAGTTTCCCCATCATAATTACATGGCCTGCACTTGACCATGACGTCTATATTGAGTGAGCATTGGAATGCATAAAAGAAATTTGTGATGATCAGCTTTCTAAGATAAAGTTAAATTCATTGCATATTCCCTCATTTATCATTTTGCAAACCCAATATCTTTAAATATCTCCCCATGCTCTTTACAGTATAATTAATTTCTTTGTATAATGTCTTTATCTCAGGACATCTTTGTTTTGGTGCTTTTTCCTGTATTACTTTCTGTCAGTTTTGCTATCCCATGTTCTTCCTGTCTCTACACTTCATTTTGCTTTATTATGTTCAAGATTCCTTTTTTTTGAAAGACAGTTCTTCACTCCTAGAACCAATACGATGCGAGAGTCAGACCCGATAGTTATATTATAGCTGTATATGACAGTATTTGATTTTTTTTTTACATTTGTCTCTAGAAGTTTCCTTCTTAGGCACTACATGATTTGTTTATTTTGAAGCAAATTATCGACAATTTCAAGATTCTAAGAAATACCCTATTTCAGACCAAGTCAGACCGATGGTGAAATTGTTTGGGTCCACTGTAGACTTTCATCACAGCTAGAAAGTTAGGACTATTCTTGCAGCCATATGGTAGGCATATTCTAGTATCCAGAACTGCATTACACAGGAATACTTACATTAGTACAGGTTTTGGAGTGTCCTGATATGTCTCTAAAGGCTTTGCTGCATAACCACTCTTTTGAGATTGCTCTGAAACAATACATGTCATACACCAAAAGAGGTGTATTCTGCATACAAACTTGATCAATCTTCTTCCTTCTAATACTGAGTTCTATCCTCTGATTTATAAGCAGGACATCTCTCCGTTTTTGCTATTCTAAAGTTGAAATTATTCATTAAAACCAGCCAGCCTCCACTTTTCCTAGTTTGAATTTTCCATTTTTTTATGGTATCTCTTCACGACATTTGCTTGGCAATCCCTTTTGAGGGGAAAGGTGATCAGAATGCAGATTCCCTCTGAGAAGGAGTTTATTCTTATTGGGAGTATCCACTGGATTTAAACCATGCTACAGGAATAGAAATGGCTAGATTCAACTATTCAACTTTTCTTTCAGAGTGCTTTTTACCTAAAGAGAAAATGCAGTTCTGCATGGGCACTTTTTGTCTATTTTATTACACAATTCTTAGGACATAAATTTTTAAGCCCTGAGATTCCTCCAACAAGTTTTTAAAAGGCTCCATTTATTAGGCGGTTCACATGATGCAACACAGAGAGGAAGCTGCCCAGCTGCATGGCTGCATTAATACGGCATAAACTATACTAGGCATGCAATAGGGGAAAGCCCCTCAAGTCCCTTCTCCCACTAATCCACCAGGCACTGGCATACAATGTCATAGTCCCCTTTACCTTGAACTTCTTCATCTCTTCAGCTGTTGATTTTACACGGGATGTCTGATGGCTCATTCGCTTAAGTGATGTAAATTGATTTTTCTAATAACTTCTAAAACTTCATTTTAGCTTGATCAAAATACACTAGCCCAGAAAGAGATCACTAAGTCATACAGACCGCACAACAAATCCATTACACCAGACAGAAATTGTGTAAGGCCAAAAACTACACAGAAAGAAGTCCTGTAACTTCATATGCCGTTTGATAACTCATACATTCTTACTGAAAAGCTCATTAAATCCTGTGTCGCAAACTTCACAGGGTGAGGGTACAGACAAAAACTAAATGGAAAATAGAACACAAAGAGCAGACGGAGCGTCGGATATGCGTGAATGGGCAGCAATAAGAGCACACAAATAGCTATGAAGAATAATCAGAGTCAAATGCATTCAATTTGCAGCAGCTCTTCTGGACTGGGGCATCCTAAAAACCACACCAGTGAAGGGCTTCGCTTCTCATCTAGGGTTCGTGTTTTTACGCTGATTTAGAAGCATTAACTTCTGCAGCTATAGAAGGCTCTTTCCCCCCTCCCCCCCATATAAAATGACAGCCATTGGGCTGAAATTATTTGTGCCGTTTTACAGTCTGGCAAGGAGATGAGGGCCTGACTTACTGCTCACAAAACTTACCTGTCAGCAACTGCTGGTTCTGAAGGCTGTCCTCATTTCTTTCAGGCCACCCGGATTATTGTGGCAACTACAGTTAGGAAGGAACTGCTGGTGCAAGGAGCTGCCCCAACAACATTTTGTCCTACGCTTCGCACATTCCTGCTGATGCTTTCTGGATCACTCTATAAACTGCAGAAGTGGCAAAAACACTTCAGTAGTTTTTTTAAATTTTTCTCAGTTTGGACCCCTAATATTTTTCTAATGGGGTTATAGACCTTTGTAAAACAAATATAAACCCAGTGACAATCAGTTTGCTTTTCCTACCTTCCTTCATGGGCTCTGGTTTCAAAAACCCAAAAGATAACTCTCCTGTGTCAGGGCAGCTCTCCAGAAGGCTGTAGTGCTTTGGAGGTGACACCGAGCCGTTGTCAGCCAGTGCTCACCTTGACTAATATGAAGAAGATATATTTTAAAGTATGAATATATTTTAAGCTAACCAAAAGCTACCACCTCAAGAAAATGGAAGGTAATCACAATATCAAATAGCTTCCTATTTGTATAAAATATGGTCAGCAGTGCAGTTGTTTATGTGAAAAGGAAAGCTTAACATATTTAATAGAAGGCATAATTTTCAGATTATGGTTTAACAAGCAGCTTATACTGAGAGATGCCCTGGTGTAAGAGGCTTGATTTAGTTCAAGACACTGTTACACGGCCAAATTTTAAGTGGCTACTTCAAATTAGAGATCCTACCTTGACTTTGTACCAATGTTACTCATGAGCGTGTTGCTGGTCTCCTGCATCACACTGTGTCAGATCTACCGCTTATGGACTCTGGGATGCCAGCGCAGCTGCACTGTGAGGATATTTTGTGCAGCCCAGCCTTCTGCCTGGGGGACCAGACAGTGCCTCCAAGGCAGCACTGCTGCATCTCACAGTTCGCATCTCAGCTCTGCAAAAGGAGGCCACGGTCTCAGCATCGCACCTGGGCAACCACAGTGCTAGAAGCAGGGGTAGTTCTGCATGGCAGGAGAAGTACAAGCAGCTGCCATAGCATGGATCCATCCCAGATCACACTGCCAAGGATGATATCAGCTGTGCTGAGCCTCAACATGCCAGTAACAACATATGTTCTTTGTCAAGGCAAATAAGTGGTAACACAGGTGGATGACATCAAATTGAGGGGAGCAACTGATATACTCAAGGGCAGGGCTGTCATTCAGTGGGACTTTGGGAAGCTGGAGAAATGAGCAAATATCTTCCAATTCAATGAAGGCAAATGTGAAGTCCTGCAACTTGGATATAATAAACACATACAACAGCCAGGAGCTGACTGGGTAAAGAGCAGCTTTGCAGAAAAGGTCCTGGGGGTCCCAGTGAACAACAAGGATGGACTTGAGTGTGCAACTGCTCTCACAGCAATGAAAGCTAATCATATACTGGGCTGCGTTAGCACCAGCACAGCCAGCAGATCAAGGGAAGTGATTACTACCTCCAGCTCCATCTGGCGCTTGTGAGACTGCCTGCGGAGTACCGTGCTCAGTCTGGGGCACTGCGATACAAGAAAGATATCGACAAACTGGAATGAGTCCAGTGGAGGGTCACCAAAAGAATAGGGAGCTGGAGCACATGACAAACAAGGAGACACTGAGAGCGCTGGGTTTGTTCAGCCTGAAGAAGAGAAGGCTACAGGATGATCTAACTGTTGTCCTCAGCTACCCAGTGGGAGGGAATAGAGAAGATGGAGCCAGACTGTTCTTGGAGGTGCACAGCAAAAATGACAAAAGGCAACTGATCAAGTTGCAACATGGCAAATTCCAAGTAGATGTAAGGGGGGGGAGGAAATTCTTCACAGTGAGGGTGGACAACCTGTTGTGGCAAAGAGGTTGTGGAGTCTCCCATCTGTGATGATATTCAAAACTCAACTGGACAAGTTGCAAGCTGAGCTTCAGCTAAGCAAGCTGAAGGGGGGGGGGTAACTAGCTTCTAGTTACAACGGTGTGCTAGATCCCAGCCCTACTCCTGCTTATGGTCATAAAGGGCCTCTTGCAGATGGCTGTTGCTCCAGGCAGCAGGTCTCTAGTAGCGAGCTGCTGAACACAAAGCTGGTGCGATGATGAGGAAAGCGTGGAACAACACTGTTAGGACTGGACATGTGGAATAGCTGTATGCAAATCCTGAGGAGAAGGCAGGTGCTTCACAGACTTTGGAACATTGATACTAGTTCCTAGTACCTGTTCTGCTTTGCGCTTACATGTCTCCATGACAAATCAACAAGGAATGCATTTGCTCTGTAACTGCGAGTCATTGCAGCCTTCTAATAGTCCATCCACTTCAAAACAGCACTTTTGCTGTGCTGACTCATACCTCAATATCTCTTCTTGCTCCCCTGCTTAGACAGCTTCAGATAAGTCATCTTCTTGGTTGGGGTACACAAGGATGTCTTTGAAAGTCTGGCTTCAGAAGTGCGTATAGGCTTCACTGAGAAACCAAAGGTGGTCGTTGTTTTCGCCATAGGAGGACAGTTGGTTAACCCTTCTTTAGGGTTGTTTAAGAATTGCCATCACCAGCTCAGGTCAGAGTAGGTATTTTTAGTAGATACATTTGCTCTCCCTGCCAAATGGGGAGTGGGAGGAGGTTGTACAAGAACACGAGCTGGCATATTGACTGGTGCTTTTGGTTCAGGGTTGCCCTGGTTGGAAGAAGGTGTGGAGAATGTACAAGATGGCTGATGCAGTCAGAAGTAGCTGTCCCAAAATGGGAATGGGTGTGCAGAAGCAGAGCAGTAAGCTGAGGCATGACCAAGGACTCTCATTACTAAACTAGCTGCTTTCCGATAAAAACACCCTTAGCAATGTACTGAGCTATCGAAAATGGTGCTTCCAAGAGTCTGTCACACTGTAGGCTTTCTCCATATCTCCAGCAGGTCCAGAACTCCCAGCCAGGTCTGCTTTTGCCCTCGTGGACTAAGTGGAGAACACAACAAAATGTCTACACAACTTGTTGTGAGCCTGGCGCCGGTATTCTGAAAGTGCTTAGCAATGCCAAAAATTTGCAAGGGATGTTATGGAGACAGCAGAAGTCCTCTTCCAAGAGAAGACAGCCCAAGGAGAGGTCTGTGCAGGAACCTGAGGCAAAATCAGTTCTGAGGTAAAGAGCAGCAGCTAGGGGAGGTGTGACTGCAGCAAGCACCACCACTTACACCAGTGGTCACATCTCAGCTACCTGGCCGCAGTGATCAAGGAACAGAAGGAACTGAGAAGGGACTAGCGAAAAGGTCGAAACTAGCCAAGGGTGAGTGGTCCCACAAAATGCAAACAGGCAATGTTTGATCCACCAGGAAGCCTCCAGGCTTAAAGTTAACCCATCAACATCTTTTGAATAAAATTTGAACCTGCCCAGCAAGGTTGGACCAGCCTAGCAATACTGGTTTTGATCCTGCTCTTGGAGGTTTAAAGCCTATGACCTGATCACTGCCCTACCAGTTCATCTCATTATACTGCCTCTGAAGTAATGAAATTATTATGAGACTTTAGTTGTTATTTTTCACTTTTCAGGACAAAAGTTGAATCTGTTGCATCCCCTGAGAAACACACGTTTCTATTCAAATGCTTAAGCGAGTAGAGCAATTTTTAGAAATGCTTCATTTACGGGTCACTTATATTTAGATGTCTAGGTATAGATTGCTGTTTGTTCTTTAGCTAGGCTTGTCTGAAAAAGCTAAGCTGGGGACCTTTTATCCGAAGAAATATTAGCAGTAGCAGAGACCATCAAAAGAGAAGACCGGTTGTTCCAATTGCTTGTTTATTATACAGTGTTAATTCTTCATCTAACAAGCTAGCAAATTAAATAGTTTCTAGTCTAATGTCACTGTGATATGAAACTTACAACCATGTTACTGCTGACCGAGTCAGTATCAAACCATATGGTCAGTACGTGTCCTTCTGCCTTTTACTCTCCAATCCCCAAGTAATTGGTTTCCATTTCTCTCGTTCCCATTTTAGGTAGGTAAGAAGCAGGTGCTCCAGCCCCTTCACCCCAAGGACTGCTGACTCCAGGGCTTCTCGGGTTCCCGTCAAAAGAAACCCGTCTGCGTGAACGAGATGCGAAAACCCAAACGCGAAGACACCCGAGCCGCCGCTCTGCTCCTCGCTGCCCTCCTCGGCCATCCGCGCCCGCAGCTCCCCGACGGCTGGGAGGAGCAAGAAGACAAAACCCACGCGTGGTGGTGGTGGGGGGGGGCACACAACGCCTCTCCCTCCCCACGCCAGGTCCGAAAGAATCCACGCAAACACGAGCTACGCCTAGGAAGTCCTTCCTCCTCCCACCGCCTCCCCGTGCCGGACAAGCTGTAAGGAAGGACACCAGCCGCCGCTTCGCCTTTCGCAGATCCCGCACTCGGCTCGCCCGACCCCTCCTGCCCAGCCGCAGCCCCCCCCGAGCCCAGTAAAAAGGAGGAAAAAGGGGGGGAGGGGGGGGGGGGGCTGGGGGCAGCGGGGCCGCCGCCACTTCCCCGCGGAGCGGCTGCGGGGACGCGCTCCGGGGGCGCGCCGCGGGTTCCTCGTTAGTATAGTGGTGAGTATCCCCGCCTGTCACGCGGGAGACCGGGGTTCGATTCCCCGACGGGGAGACGTGCGCTCGCTTGATTTTTTTGTTTCCTCGGCGCCAGCAGACCCACGCCCGACGGCCAGCGTCCCCCCCCACTCCCACCGGGGACCAAAATAACCGCGGGGCGCCGCGCCCTATCCCGCAGGATAAAAACGTTCTGCGAGGCCTCCCCGTCGGGGAATCGAACCCCGGTCTCCCGCGTGACAGGCGGGGATACTCACCACTATACTAACGAGGAGCTACCATCAAAAGCCTCTGTCGCGGGGCGGGCTTTATCCGCAAGGCAGCGCCCCGGAGGGACTGGAGGGGTTCGGGCGGGAGCGGCGCCTTCGGGCAGCGGGAACCGGGACCCACGGGCCTGCGGAGGGCGGTCATGTCGCGGGAGGCGAGCTCGGCACCACGGCGGGTGGGGGGGGCCTCGGTGCCAGGGGCCGGTGGCGGGGGTGTGTGTGTGGGTGGGGAGAGAGAACGTACTGGCGCGGGAAGGCGGGCAACGAAGCAGCGGCGGAGGAGAGGGGCGGGCGCGGGGTCGGTGGCCGGCTGCGCGCTTGCCTTACCGGGTGAGAAGGGTCCTCGCCGCCCCCGTCCCCCCCCGGGGCGGGGGGCAGCGGCGGCCCGTGGTGGGCGAGTTCTAACACTCTGCGTACGGGTGCCGAGCAGGACCTCGTGGCGCAACGGTAGCGCGTCTGACTCCAGATCAGAAGGCTGCGTGTTCGAATCACGTCGGGGTCACTCAGTTTTTGGGTTTTCTTTGTTCTTTTCCTTTCACTTTTGTTTTCCTTACCTCTACCGGCTTCGTCACAGAGGGACGGTAATTTTTCTTTTTTTTCTTTTTCCTCTGAAGCTTAGGGTCTCCTCTTTTTGCTTGAACCTGTGAAAGAAAACAGAAGTATAAAACAAGGACGGTCACCAATGAGACAGCCTGCGGAGAGAAACATGAGAAAGAGGTGTTTGGAGAGCATCTGGCTTTCAGATTCAAGAGCACCAGTTTGAGGGAAGTACCGGGATGAAACAGTGCCTCGAGAGGAAAGGAAACGAGGACACTGCTTTCCTTCCCCGCTGTTGGCACTGGAGGCGGGAGGCCTGGGACCCGGGGTGGGAAAGAAGGGTGTGCGGAGCTAGATGGGAGCAATGGCATGGGAATACTGGTGTACTGGTGTCACTGGAGTACCTCGGTACCAGTGTCACCGTAGAGATGCCCTTGGGTAAAATAGGCATGTCTTTGTTTACGGCGTGCGTGCATACGGGAGCTTCTAATATCACGCTTAAAGACAAAAGGCAAGGACGTGTCAAAGATCTACTTTAAGTTCTACAAAGACAGCCCACTGTGTGGAAATGATGAGAAAAAGTCAGAAAGATGTATAGGAAGGTAACTTTAAATTTTAAATGGGACAGAGCCCCCCAGAATGGCAGGGAGACCCTGTTTTCAGCACAGAAGTTCACATGTGAAGGAGTGGAAGTCAAGGCAGGGACACAAGTGGTCCGGACCAGCCAAGAGCTCGGATGGATGCAAACACAAACCTGATGTGGGGGGGAGAGGAGAAGCGCTTCAGAGGGTGATACGTTTAGGCTGTGGAACAGACGAGTTTTCTCAGAGTAGATGTTTCTGCACACTGAGGTCCCAGAAAAGCACAGAAAGTATTTAGATTTGATCTAGATATGAGAGACTGAGTCCTAGAAGTAATACTTTAGTGATTTGGAGGGACTGGAATGTTTGACACTTAATGAAATTTAATTAGGAGGGAAACAGAATAGTTTGTCAAGGGCCTGAATTCGAGGGACAGAGAGAAATGTGCCAGATATACAATTCTAAGTTTGTAAGAATTGATTATTACTGTTGTAAACCATGGCAGAAAATGAAGAGAATACAGAAGTATTAGAAACCAGACTCAGCAAAGTCATCAAATTATGTGGGTTTTTTTTTAAGATAAATACCCTTAAAACCTTTCAAATACAGAAATTCTGCATCTTCCTTAAGTCTTCCATTCCAGTGCTTTGCTATCCTTACTGTTACGAAGCGACTATGTGCAGTTTAACCCTGATGTCTCTTTTGGTGTAACTTAAATCCAGCCCTCGTGCTATTGCACTGGAGAACAGTTTATTCTCTTCCTTTTTATAGGTACTCCTTATGTTTTTGAAATTCATTATGCCTTTCCATAGCTGTTCTAGAGTAATAGACCATGTTTGCTAGGCCTCCGATTATTTGTATCGCTTGCCTCTGGAGTCTTTCCAATTAAGGTGCATTTTTAAGTGCCCAGAACTGGTCACAGTATTTCAGCTGACTCAGATTTTACCAGGTCTGAATAGAAGAGGAGGACTGCCTCACGCGCTCTGCTGACAGGACTTGCATTTATGTGGTTAGTCCTTTTTTTTGTTTGTTTTTATGCATAATCTGTTAGATGGATGCATTTTTTGTTGGATGCATAATCTGTTAGATGTTTCCCTGGTCCCACAAAATACCTCAGACTCGGCTTGATTATCCATCAGAGAGCTGGATGGAAGAAGTGGTGGCAATCTGCTTGCATTCCTGTACTGCTGCCAAAGCAGGTGCGCTGCTCTAGGCATTCCGCGTTGTTGCCAGACGATATCTCTGGCTTGCAGTAAGGGGTTCATCTAATCACAATACAGAAGATCTATTAATAGGAGTGGAAGTTTTCAGGGTGTGGTTTCATTTCACGCTGATACACCTAACGTAACGTGAGTGCAGACTGTCACAAAACAGTCACCCTCGCTCTGCCCTGCCCATCCCCGCCTGCGTGTTTCCCCCGTTCCACTTGGATCACGTCTTGCAATTGTGCAGCAGCAGCTGCTGGCTCAGCGTGCGGATTTGGTGGCGCAACTACTAGATCCAACACAAGGTGAGAGTCAGGAGTGCATGGCTTGGGACAGAATAGAGAGCAGGATCATCCTGTTCAACAGCAACTGCAACTACCAATGGTTCGGTTCAATTTTTTTGTTAGCTGTTCTTTGGAGGGAGAGCCTACGATCCCTAAATCAAAGTAATCTAGTGATGTTTCAAAACTGAATGAGAGAATTAAATGCGCCTTAGCTACGTGCAAAGTCTCCCTCTCAACTTCTTATTGGTAAAATGGTGCCGTGGTTTAACCCCAGCCAGCAACTCAGCCCCACGCAGCTGCTCACTCACTCCCCCCCACCCAGTGGGATGGGGGAGAGAATCCGGGGAAAAAAGTGAAACTTGGGGGTTGAGATAAGAACAGTTTCATAGGACAGAAAGGAAGAAAATAATAATGGTAACAATAACAATAAAAAAATGACAATAATAAAAGGATTGGAATATACAAAACGAGTGATGCACAATGCAGTTGCTCACCACTCGACGACCGATGCCCAGTTAGTTCCGAAGCAGCGATTCACCCCCCGAGGCCAACTCCCCCCAGTTTCTATACTGGGCATGACATCACATGGTATGGAATACCCCGTTGGCCAGTTTGGGTCAGCTGCCCTGGCTGTGTCCCCTCCCAACTCCTTGTGCCCCTCCAGCCTTCTTGCTGGCTGGGCATGAGAAGCTGAAAAATCCTTGACTTGGTATAAACACTACTTAGCAACAACTGAAAACATCAGTGTGTTATCAACATTCTTCTCATACTGAACCCAAGACACAACACTATACCAGCTACTAGGAAGAAAATTAACTCTATCCCAGCTGAAACCAGGACAACTGGGGATAATAATTCCCTTTAATCTCACCACAGCTGTTTTGTCGAGTTGACTCCATTAATTCCAAGGCACTCAAGTATGCTGGTGGGTATTTTTCCCTCACCAGTGTTTCTACAGTATGCGTGCTTCTGTGCTTTTGTCCCTGTCTAACTTTTCAATACTTAATTTGTAACCTGACTGATTTCTTAACACGGATGTTTTTTCTTATGAAATTGTTACTAGCTAAATATAGGCAATAACTTAAGTCCACATAAGGTTTAAAAATCTTGGAGCTGATGTAATAGCCTATATATGGTAAATATAGCTTCTGCACTATCTCTGTCCATATATGATAAAATTAGATATCCAAATAATTCTTGTTTGGAAATGATTCGGTGTGGGAAACAGCCCTGTAAACTGTCCTTTTCATTTCATTTCTGTCAGTGTACTTAAGCAGGAGCTGATACTTCTGTTTTCAGTCCTTGTTGGTACAGGCCTTTGTCTCTCACAATGTCAGCGGTAAGACGTTTTAAAACAATTACACCACGCAGCTGTACACACTTCTTTCCCTGCCTGGGGACAGTCGTACAGACCACCCACAGCACTGGGCACCCCTGTATTCACAACAAGGGCAACCACCCCTCTCGTCTACCACATTTACCGGCGACACAGACACAGCAGCATTCCCCAGCGGGTGCCAGTGAGAGTGCAGTCACCTGGCTGGTCCCCCAGTAAAACTACGTCCACTGTCAAATTCAGCAGGAGATGGAACTCTTTCTGTAAGAGAACTGCGCTAGAAGCGATATGCTCCGTTATAATAAGGCATGCTTTTTTCTTATTGCTTTGCCATTTCTACTTGGATTATGCTTAAAAAGAGACGCTTCTGGTAAGAAAGCTAGAGTTACTAAAAAGCCACCTAATTTTTCTAAACTAATCAAGAACGTGCAGAAGAAATGAGTGATTCTAGAAACTATAGTTACACTGTGCCATAACGGTTAGGCAACTGCTTATTTTATTTATAGTAATCCTTCCCAGTTTCTATTGCCTTTCTCAGAGGGAGTATTATTTTCATTGTGAAACTCGCTGTGCACCAAGAATGAATTAATGTTTCATATAATTTTTTTTCCATTTCCTTTAGCTAAGAAGATTTCCATATCAGCTCAGTCTAAGAGCAGGTCTGTAACACTTCCTTATATGCCTTTGCCATGAATGGATTTATAGCCTTCACAATGTTATTATGTATTATGAGGCAAATGTCACATGTGAATGCAAATTACACATCTATACTTCATTACGGATTAAATGTGATCCAAACCCTCCACTGAATTTAGGATACTTTTTTGAGCACACGGACGTAGAAAATTCATTTTTTCAGTGTAGCGCAACATAAACTACCTGTCTCGTTTTTATGGATGACATTAGAGGTTAGGAATCATAAACTTGGGGAAACTCAAAGCTAGAAATCTGAGATAGTTTAGAAGGCATTCAGTGCTTTCATGTCAAAGACGACTGTATGACTGAAAAATCTCTTTCTCACGCTCAGGAAAGCTAACAAATTCCAGACATTTGGGAGGGTCCTACAAAGGAAGGATTTCTGGCTTCTGCTTTCAGCATATTTCACATTTTTAGGCAAGCTTACAGCAGTTTTTCAACCACTGAAAATGGCCATAGTCTCACACCATTTGCACTTTTTTCCTAAACTTTCCTTCTGTCACCATTTATACTGACAAGGGCTAAAATGTGACTACCCGTTTCTCAGGTAGAGGCAGGTATTCTGGTCTTTGAAAACCAGAACTTGCTGTTAGGGATAAACATTTAAGTACTGGAATGGTTCACGGAAGGCAAGGCAAAACAACAGCTTTGTACTCCAACCTTTAAGACACAAACTGTTTAATAGGCATATGGACCACCTCGTATTTTTGGGGGTTTGGGGTTTTTTTTTCTATGTAAAAACATTAGATCTCTTGACCTTGTTCATAATGAACTCATTCCCTTATCCTCTTTGACTGATGCCTTACGCTACAGAAAATGCAAGCTTTCTTTCCTTCAAACAAAACAAACAACAAAGGTGCAGATCCTCAGCTGTATTAATGTCTGATTGTGGTGACAGTTGCAGGTTCCAGTGTTAATCATTATGTATGTGCACATTTTGGCACTCTCTCATATTACTTGCCCTGTCTTCACCTTGTCTGGAGAACGCCTGTTGTTCCCAAGGAACGACAATGAAAAGTGTAGAACCAGGGAATAAAGGACAGTTTTCTGCCAAGGATTTTTTTATGGACTTGGCTTGCCAGAGAAGTCTACTGCTCTGAAATAGAGTGACACTGAAGTGTTATACAATGCTTTTTTAGCTTTTGTCACCTTGGAAACAGCTAAAGGTAAGCCAATAAAAGAGACCAGTGTCCACACTAGGGAGTTATATTAGTGTAACAATGTAACAGAGAAAATCATTCATGAAAGATAATACATATTTCTATAGTTAGGGAAATAACTTTCAAAACATAAATGGACTGTAAATATGAAATGTAAGTAATGTTAATCTGTGGCTCTGGCTCCGCAACCACTGTATTGGACTTTGAACAAGTAGCCAATCTTACAATGCCAAGTGTCTGCTATCTTTATGCTTCTATGCCAGTTTTGCCCGACAACAAAAAGACAAAAAAATACAGATCCAATGTAAAGCCAGTTACCCCATCCATTGTTATGACCAAAGCTGAACTGGGAGTGTAACTGTAGTGATTTACGACTTCATACCATATTGATGTTGCATTTTGATGCTACACTTAATGCATTAAAACCAGACTTAACCACCCACGTACTTAGATTGAAAGGTGTAAACTGACTTCAAGCTCAAAAGGTTTCATTCCTTCCACTCCTAAGGGTCACTCACAAGAAAAGTGAGCGCCAACTGTACTGCATATTCTGAACAGTATAATGAGTTGCAAATGGCAGCTGCACTCCTCTAAGCAGCAGCATCAGAAAACAAGCTTCAGGCCTGGTGTATAGCACCATTATTGTCTGTGGGGATGTTAGATGGTGCCTGCACCAACTTTTTAGATTGTATTTCCACTGTTAACTTTGGTTAAAATTTCCCAGACCCAGTTCCCCCTTACACTGCTTTAAAACATGTTAGACTTGATAGGAATTGAGGTTATTTTTCACATCAGTATGATAGCTGAAGAATCTCTCTGCTGCTGCCTTTCTGAAGCATTCTGTGTCAGTCTGCAACTGGTTTCATATCTGGATAAGATGTAAGTTCTTAAAAGTGGGGGAAAGGCACCCAGGGCACCTAGAGGCTTTTCAAAGTGAAACATACTATCTGTACTTTAAATTATTAGTGTCAAATCTGGAGAGGAATTCAATTCCTTTAAGCATTTCCAAAACACTTGTCATGTGATACCCATGTTGTGGGAAAAACTTTGGGTAAGATATGCTGAAAAATAAATAGAACCATCTAATTTGTTCTATTCAGGCTTAAAAGTAAGTGATAGTAGTCAATCCACATTGGTATATGAATATTTGCTTTGTATGCGTATGCGATCAATGGAAGGAAGACATTTCTACCCACTGTTCAGCCTCATCTAACAAACTGAAAAGGTAAAGTATATACAACACCAAGAACCAAATACTTTCAGATCTAAAGTATAATGAACTGCAGATGATAGCCACCTTGTATCACTACTTGCTGCAAGGTAAGTTCCCCAAGCTAAGCTTCTCCCTTGTATTAATTACTTTGTTACACCACACCAATTCCTCAGTTGGAAGCATAGGGCTTCTCCTGGGTGGGTCCTTGATTTGCCTCAAAATCACCTTCCACAAAAATAACCCTCAGTATCTTTATCTAGCTGATATTGTGGTAATGGCTAGGTAAACAGGAATGACAGCCACCATATTTTGTGATGGAGCAAACCCAAAGAGAGGAAATGCCCTTCCTCAACTGCAATTTAAACCTCTTTTTGGAGCATAAAGAGGAGTGGGTGCAAACACTAACAATCCTGTTTCATATCCATGATTGATGACAAATTAAAATATTCACATTTCAATTCTTATCTCTGATACTGTAACGGAGTGCTCAAAAGCATAGGATATACAGTCAGATCTAAGTATTAAACCGTTCCCATCATAAAATACAGGAAAATTTATAGCAGCGTTATGTTCCCAGCACGCCGCGTGTGAGCACATGAAGATTTAAGTCGCTTGTTTACAGGCGGTGCAGTCTTAAACTCAGTCCTACTTCCTCAGCAGGGACACAACGTGAAATTTCTGAAGTGAGCTCAATAGGACTATGCACCTTTCAAATTTTGCACTACTATCGAAGCGACCCGATTTTTTTGTTGTTTGTTTTTAACATACAAGTCACCACAACGGCAGCAGTTACGCTAACAGATTAGCTGCCGATTTCCCGGTTGGATTTCTTCCGAAGCCCGATAGCTAACGTATCACGTGAAGTTCCGCACTCGGCTGGCGATCGCAGCAGCTCGGTTCCCCTGAGAGAAAACTCCTGCAAGTCTTCTTTGCCCGGCAGCCGCTTCAACAAACTGAAGCTAAAGCAGGTGGCGAGCTCACGACGTGCCTGAGGAGCAGCGGCGGAGACAGACCCGGTGGCAGGTGTCACAGCAGGTCACAGGGAT
>NW_010972587.1:14509607-14510205 GCF_000737465.1 Haliaeetus leucocephalus
GCCGCTGCCGCCTGAGGTGGCGCGCGCGCCCTCCGCGCGCGGGCACCGCCCCCCGCGCCTCTCCCGCCTGAGCCGAATTTAAAACTGCGTTACTCGCCCTCGCGCAAAGCACTAACGCGGGTGGGTCCCGCGCGCCTTCTCCCCTTTTACCGCCCGGCAGCCAATAACAAAGCCGCTTCGTTCTCCTCTCTGCCAATCGGGGCGCGGTTTATTGCTGGCTGGGAGAAGCGCTCGGTGTGCGCGCCCGCCCGCTGTGGAGCTGGGTCCCTGGCGCGGCGCGGGGCAGGCGAGTCCTTCTTCTTCCCCTCCTCCTCCTCCGCCCCCGCCCCTTCTCCCCGCGCTTTGTTGGTGCCTCTCCGGGAGGCTCGGCGGCGATGCCCGAGTTCCTGTCGGATCCGTCGGTGCTGACCAAGGAGAAGCTGAAGAGCGAGCTGATCGCTAACAATGTGAGCCTGCCGGGCGGCGAGCAGCGCAAGGACGTCTACGTGCAGCTCTACCTGCAGCACCTCACCGCCCGCAACCCGCCCGCCGCCGCCGCCCAGCCCGACTTCTCCAGCGACGAGGAACGGGAGCCCACCCCTCTCGGCGCCAGGAACCG
>NW_010972587.1:14510215-14538513 GCF_000737465.1 Haliaeetus leucocephalus
TGGGAAGCCGTGACTTTAATTTGGCGGTCGGTCTCGTAAGTGAGGTACTCGGGTGTCGGAGGGGTAAAGCGAGAGAAGCTCCGCACGAGGCTGCAACTTACTTTGGAACGACGACTCCCATCAGCTGTCCTGGTTGTACTGAAGCAACGCTGCTCTCTGTAAATACCTCCAGATGAAGGGACGAAGCTGTGAAGGAGCAGCTTGTTTGTTTTGTTTAACGAAGTGGACTGTTTAGTACGAAGAGGGTCTGCTTAATGTAGCTGTCTCTCTCGTACCTCTAAGCATATGTTTTATCGCAGAGTGCCTCTGCTGCACCTTCGGTTGCTCCACTGTTGCTTGCTTAGACAGACTTTCTTTTATCACGTAAGGAAAGAGGGGGGGAGCTGATGCCGTTTGGAGTTTTTGCCTTTGGGAAAATGTGATTTCCTTTTTAATTTTTTAATAAGTGGTCTGTAAATTTGCAAGTGTGGAGAAAGCAGTCTTTTAAGTCATAGTTCTAAGCTGTCTGGTCTCCCGTAAAGGCTCGTGTAATGATTGCCAGCTACCGGAGTTGTAATGTGTGTGATATTACAAGTATTTAATTGTATCTGAAATAGTACTTTCAAAGCTCGTTTGTAAAGGAGAGCGCAGAGAAGGAGACTCCTTTGAAGGTCTTTCATATTTTAACCTTTAAAAAACCCCAACAAACAGTTCTTGAATTAAGAAACTGAAAACTGCATCTAAAAGAGGAGGAGATTTCGAACCAAATTATTTACCTCTCTTTAACATCTGTCTAATTCAAATACTTCACTGGCATTCACTGGAGAAACTTTACAGTGAACCAGACACTTCTCTGTGGTCTGCCAGTAACATTCGTTAAGGTGCTTTTGAGTAAAATAGGATGAGCTTGAATCTGACGTGTTTCCCGCTTGCGGGAGAAGGAAAGTCTCATGACAGCTAAAGCTCCTAGATCTGATTTTTCCTTTCCCTTCCACAGTGCTTAAGCTTAAACAATTATGGGTGACTCTCTTGATGTTTACAGAATGGGTGGTACTCCTACACTTCTGTTAACAATGTTTGGAAGGCTCTCCTATTTCTGCTAGTCTTGTGTATTAATATCAGAGCACTATATGATCATAACTTCCAAAACTGAAGCAAATATTCTAGTGACACGTGCTTGGATTTGGGTCCATCGTGCTTCTCCCGCCCCCCCCCAAAAAAAAAAAAAATCTTGGTTGATGTATGCTTGTTGTCTGCTTGGTGCAGCTTAGGTAGTTCTGCAACTGCTTGTGGCGTGGGTAGCTGTTGTCCCTTTTCGTGCCTTCTGGCATAAGGGTGCTTCTCTGGTCAGCTCTCCTTCCAAAAGAGTAACATACGGGTCTCCAGAGTGACTTGCCCCCAAAACAGGTGGAAGGGGGAGGCAGAGTGAAGGAAGTCTGACATCCAGGGGAGTGGGATTCTGATGTGGAAACAAAGTGAAATATCTTGATAAGATTAAGAGAGGACAGGAGGGAAAGCAGTCAGACCTCTGAAAGAGAAGAAACTAGAAATAAGGGGCAAAGGGAGGAAGCTGAGACTGCAAGGCATTACAGGAAGGAGGAATAAAATAAAGGAATCCCATATTTCCTGTAAGTCACTTGGTAGGCTCCAGAAACAAAGGTGGATTCAGCAACCTCTGTCTTTTACTCCTCTGTGTACCTTCATTGTTTTATCTTGGGTATTGCTTTTATGGGTATATTTAAAAGGACCAGAAAACAATTTGCACTGGGTGTGTAAGGAAACAAAAGTACTTTATAACATGTACTGGTATAATAACATGGCTCTTTTCTGTTACTGGGTTGAGATCTGAGTAACAAAATTGCAATGCTTTATTAGTTCCATTTTAATGTGTATTACAGGTCTTGGAAATTGTAGTATCGGTTTATATACATTGCGAGGGGTGTTGTAAACTCGCTATTTCAAACTTTTAGACAATCAACTACTTAATATGTTTCTAGAACACTAAAATACTTGACTGTATTACAAAGCTATTTGGAGTGCTCTATTTTTCTGTATTTCCTGCATCACTCTAAAAATTTGAATACTGCTTAACTTGAAAGTTGCAAAAGTCTTCAATCCAGATGACTCAGTCAAGGCTAGTATTAACTTGTAAAAAGATTTGGAAGAGGGTTTACATGGGTTTGCTTTTTGGAGGGTTCTGTCCCACTGTGCTTTCTGCTATTCCTTATTTTTTGGTATTTCTTTGGATATAGCTTAATATTCTAAAAAGCAAACAAACAAAAAAAAACCAAACAAAAAAAACAACCCCCAAAAAACCCCAAACCAAAAAAGCTCCCAAAGCCCAGCAACAACAATCAATCAAAAAACCAAACTGATTTGGGAGTGAAGACTCCCTCTCACTCTTGGGGTAGATGAATGAATGCCAGATGCATAGAGGGAGAGGTAGAAAAGGGGCAGAATCATTCTTGGAGGAAAGAAACGGGTACTTTGGAATAGAGAAGAGCAACACAGGTGAGAGATGTCACCTCTTTCTTCCCGAGTTTGTGTTTATTCAGTAGTAATACTGGCGCAACAGTTGCGAGCGCTTAACTTTGTGTGTGCCTGCCTGCTGAAGTCCAAGTGCCTTGCGCGAGTGAGCAATCCTCTGGGTTGCTCGACTCCCGTGAAAGGATTGGGATCGCAGCCAAAAAGCAGTCTGCCCTTACTTTACGGGCGTAGGCTGTCGAGGGTGCACAAAATGTATTGTTTAATACGGCTTTTACTGTGGAAAACGTATCGTAGCCGGGATACCCCGTTGGCCCGAATAACGGGCGGTCCTGACTTGTAAATCCCTGCAGTGACCGAGTGGTGGCGGAGCCTTCCCCCGTCCCTGTGGGAAGAGCAGAGGGGTGCGACCGACACCCCCTCTCCCCGAGCCTGCGGTGTGTGTGCCCGTGTGGAGGGGCTGGGGGGGCTCGATTTGAGGGAGTGCTCCTGTTATGTTCGAATCGATGCCTCACTTGATCTGTCAGCTGACTTGCGGATGCCGAAGCAGGGGAGAGCAGTGTGTTTCTCAAAATGGATATGAGAAACAAGTTCAAAGGAGTATTCCGAATATCCGTGTTGCAGTCATTGAACAGGCAGGAAAGCTAAACCAGGTCCCTTGATACTGACAGTTAGTGTTTTGACGTTGCTGTAGTCATTAGTAATTTTAAACTGCCTACACTGTCATTTTAGTGCTCTTTTTGCCGAAGTTCTGGGCATTTGGTAATGCATTGAGGCGCACGTCTTCCATTGATAAAAGCTGTGCAGCGATGAGACAAAACCTCATAGTTTTAATTCTACTACAAATTGTGTCTTTTAAATCCATCGCTCTTCCAGCACTCACTTCCAGAGCTCACTTTGGCTATGTACTCTTACCAGGAGAGGAAAAACTTTTAAAATCATGCTTGTTTGGGCCTCAGTCTGATAATATTGTCTGGAGGAGCCAGCTTCTCCAGCTCTACTAATGTTTTTGAGCAACTTTTTTTTTTTTTTCCTAAGCCTATTTAGCATAGTGGTACATGAGGACAGTGGCTGGTATGTGAGACACCTTTTTGCTGCAGGGGGAACCATCTGCATCTGGATGCTCCTGGTCCTGGTTAGTTATGGGCTGAATATCAGGACAGATAGCTCAAAGGAAAAATAACTATGAAATAGCATTTTTTGCCTCTTTAGGAGCATTGTTTTAAAGCACATACCAAAAATATCATCTTGACACTGTTGCCAAACAGGAGCTTTTCAGAGCTCAGAATGTGTAGGGTTTTATGACTTAGCTTATTGGTGCATTTCATGTTCTGGAAGAATCTGTTCTAAAACACACTGAGTGATGGTTTTGACCTTTAAAGTGATGATTTGAAAAAGATTGGTCAGATGTCTCCTCCTCGCGTCTGTTAATGAAGGTATAATGAGAGCATCTGGACCTGAAAGGCCTGTTTGAAAGGTTATAGAAGAGACCTGTCAGGTAAAGAAGTTTCTTTGTTTTAATCAAGTAGCCAAGTAAATGAAGAGCTAGCTTCAGCTCTTTGTGGTCAGAATGGTGTGGTAGTGATAATATCTGTAGCTGAGGTAACTGTAAGGTTTCAAGCCCTTCCCTATTGGAAAAGGGAAGGTAATAGCAAAACTGGTAGTTCATGAAGGTTAGGAGTATGGAAGGTAAAACTGTACACTCCAATATGTGAGAGAATGTGAAGCATATATGCTACCCGGTGAAGGAAGAGAATCTGTTCAGTGTTTCCTATGTGGCTGTGTCTCTTAATTATGATGTGCTGTACCAGTGTGACCCAGAATACCGATTAACACCTTTGTGGCCTTTTAAATAGCACTCATCTGCTGTCTGGGTGACAGCTGTGGGCAGTAGGGGTGAGGTGACTGAGTAATTCCCACTGCAGTGAGAAGTCCTGCCATGCTGTTCTGCACTTTCAGACTTTCTGCAGTTCTACACTCATGGACTAGGGAGATATGCTTGTTAAGAGTGCTGGTGTAATAATGGTGGTTATAGTT
The DNA here is from genome assembly GCF_000737465.1 of Haliaeetus leucocephalus. NCBI lineage: Eukaryota > Metazoa > Chordata > Aves > Accipitriformes > Accipitridae > Haliaeetus > Haliaeetus leucocephalus. The sequence continues at coordinate 14,514,716 of NW_010972587.1, forward strand.
AAATAAAATAATCCCATTGAAGTAATTTTTGTCTAGCAGTGCATGTCAATTGTTCAGCAGGGACACATACACAAGCCAGATCTCCAGGTCAGCATTCAGCTGATTGAGCCATGAGACCATCTGTTAGTTTGGTTTCTTGATTTGTTTTTTGTTGTGAATTTTTACTCTTTCACTTAGGTTCTCTGGAAACAACTCTTCATTATGCAGCATTTGTCTGTTTTCAGAGTGGGTACATTGCCTTCACTGAGTAACATGGAATTTAGTGTCTGGGGGGTGGAGGAGGTGGAAGGGTTGAGTAGTCCCCAGTCTTATAATTTAGGACTGTTACCACACATAGGCTTGGAAATTCTAAATCTGGCACCTTTTTAACTAAGGTTAAAAGGTAAAGAATTCTTAAAGTTGCATGTATCAGTATCTCTGAATTACTGCTGCATAATTTCCTTTCCATTGTTTATTTTGTCTGTCCTGTAGCTTTTGGTAAATATTGTCTCGAGGTGTTTGAGGTTAAAAAGTTCAGTAGGACTTGGTTTAAAAAAAAAAATAATTCTACTGCAGGAAATGTTTGTGTATGATAAAATAAAAAGTGCAAGGGGACTAGAGACCTCTGTATTTCACAGTATAAGTCTATTATTTAGACTTAGCATGTGCAGTTCCTTATCTCCCCCTCCCCTAAGAGAAATACAGTTATTTGTTACCAGAGAGGACACTGTACAAACTGGAAAATTAAAGACCATTCTGTTGGTGTGGTTTGGGCTTTCTTAGCCTGTCTTAACCTCATTCAGAGAAATAGTAAAGAAGCCCTGAGCCTTTCTGCTTGTAGTCATGAAGCTGCACCTGTTTGGGATTAAAGACCTTGAATGTCCTAATGTAGGTGCCATTTGACTTGGGATTTTAAAATGCTTCTTTTGGTGATGTCCCATAGTTGTCTGTTATATTATTTAATGGCTTCTTCAAGATGTTACATATGGTTGTCTTTGGTGGAGTAGTGCTAGAACTAGTAAAGGTACCCATAAAGATTGTCTGATAAATTGGTCTGTAGCTGATGGACTTCTATTCAGCAGGAATGCCAAAGATGAAGTAAGGGATAGCTTCCAGGTCTGAATTCTCATCACTTGCATTTGCTGCTCCTCTTATTAGTGAAAGAAGGTGAAAGCTTTTTGCTGTTGAGAGATGACACTCTGAGAAGACAAACTTCTCTTATGCTCTTGTTTTCCTGTGGCCCTAGAACGAGAATGCTATGTGGGAGACCCATGCTTATAATTCACTTCGGTACTTGTTTGGGGGGTTGGGTCCTAGTTAATCTGAAACTGAGCCTGACAGATACCACTACCAAATTGCCACCTCTTTGGTGTGAACAAATCTGTATCAAGTGAAGTATGCAGATCCTCTTCCATCTTCTGTTTCCTAGAAAATGGCAATGACTAGAAATATTTTTTTAATGCTGCCAGCTGTGGATGGAATGAAAAGATCTTCAGATAAGGATTTATTGGTTTGTTGCAAGAATATTTTCATTACGTGCAAAGGGGTCAGCTGCACCACCTTACTTCAGCAAATCCTGGTGTTTGCCACAATTTCATTTTAAGCACTTCACCTCTGCACCACAGTAAGACAACTTCAACTTTACTAATGTCCACCGGACCAGGGAAATGTGGGTGTGGGGTTTTTTTGTTTGTTTTGTTTTAATTTGCAATGATAAACTTTAAAGCTAGCTCTTTTGATCTGTCTCACAGGCTAGTCCCATGGATAAGTTGTGACGATGCATAGAAAGTATAGTGGTGCTTTATAATAGTAGTGGTAATTAAAGCTAATGTTGTTGCTGAGGTTAATGCTGTCGTACCACAGCCAAGGTAGGGAAGAAATTCTTCTTTCCTGCCTGATGCTTCTAGGTATGGATCTTATGGTCCAGTGAGTGGTTAAATGGCAGCTTTCTACTTGTACAAGTGACATAATTTGCTTCTGCTTTAAGGAGAGTAGTTACTCAAAAGTAAAGGTTGAAGACCTCACAAAACACAAGGTAATCAATGCATCTGGCCATATTATTGAAGAACACAGATTACCTTCAACTTTTCATCCTCTCCCTGCTCTTTTTCTCTGCTGAAACTGACTATTCTGATGGTCTCAATGTGTGGTAATACTGCAGGAAAAAGTGAAATAGTACCTGGAAGAAAAAAAGTACCAAAGATCCTATGAGATATGTAAGTTTACTTGTGTTAGAGGATGGTATTACACATCAGTTGCAGTTAGATTTCTGGTAGTTAAGATTTCTGTAAAATGTCTAGTAGGGTGCTGAGTAGTTCTTCTGGTGTATATTCTTATAGTGTCTTCTGTGGCCTCTAAGTGATACAAAGGCAGAGATACATTAAATTAGGTTTCCAGTTTAGATAAAGTGCCGTTGGAATGCTGATTTCCTGTGCCATGGTGGTAGTTTTCTTCTGAAATATGGAAGTAGCATCTTGGCATCTGCTTGGTGATGTGTGCAAACACCAGAGCTGTCAACAGTCTAAACAGATCCCAACAAGAAAACCCAGCATGTGTTTTGGAACTCTTTTCCACTGTTTGGACAGTTCAGTAGTCCAGAAAAAAAGGCACTGAATACAAATTTTTTGTTAATGTGATACCTAACTTGAAATAGTGTTATGAGCAACACATTCAAAAGTAAATACAAGTCTCCTATAGCTGCAGATTGGTTCTTTTTTGTGTACTAGATAAGTAGGCTCAGTTGCTTCAAAAACTAATTGGATTTTTATGTGATAAAGGAATAGAATTACTAATAAAGTGAGTTCTAAATCTGTCATTAATGAAATCTGCCACTTTAGTGATCCTGTCCTTTCTTCAGAATGCTTGGAGTCTATATCTTAGAAATAAGAAATAGCATGAGCTCTTGGAGATTCTATTGCTTTTCAGCAGCTGATTTTAAGTTCATCATGCTGGGATTTTCACAATCCAAGAGTTAGAGGAAAATAATTTAATTGGGGAGTCAGTTATATTTGGGAAATCCTCATACAGTCCCTGTTTAGCTTTAAAATATTAAGACACTTGAGGCAAGACCAAGCTTGCATGCAGACCAGTATTAACTGACATTAATGGCTAGGTAGATAATGTTGACTCTTACCAGTCATCCTATAGCCTTTTAGTACTATTTTACTAAATACAACAAGAAAAAAAACCCTGTTAACTGTGAGTGAGTGTTATAACATATTTGTATTTGGAATTTTAGTTTTTGGTAAGTACCAGAAAACCCAGATAGGCCTTCTGGGCAACCAAGTTGAGAAACATGTGAAGTGTAGAAGTTGTATCTGTTTATATCCTACAATTTTGAGATACAGATATGACTTACTTCAAAGCACTATCAAGATTTTTCTTAGTTGAGAGCAAGCAGATCCTAAGCATATTTTTTTCTGTCTTACCTCCTTACTCTCTTGCAGATCTTGGAGCTTGAAATGTCTATTGTAGTAACAAAGGCTTCCCAAGTTGAACAAATGTTATGATCACTCTGTTTGGATATAGTGGAAACTGCTAATTTAGGAGTAGCATCTTGGCAGATTATTTTGATAACCATCTGTATGTGGTGGTGGTGTGTTGCCAACTGTTCGAGTAGTGTTGCCAGAGTTGGGTTTAGGATTTGTTAGAGCTACAGTAGCAGAGGCCTAAGCAGACAGGCAGGATTTTGAAAATTTGAGGGTGTTTCTGGTTTTGCCTTTCCTGCACTTGCTTTGTAACATTCTGTAATCTTACAGAGAACACCAGGATAAGTGGGAGTGGGGATTTGGGGAACTTGGTTGAGAGGGTGTAGATACTGAAGAACTTGTTCCATGTCATTAGAGGAAGAAGCGTTGACCTACTAGGTAGAAGAAAAATGTGAAGAAATGCCAATGGAACATAAATATTTGTAGCTTAGTATAGTGATGGTGAAACAGCTAGAAGCTTACCTCTCCAGTCATAGGAAAGAAATCCTCTCCTGTTGTATACTTAGAACTTCAAATTAAAACACAGGATCAGAATAATGAGTAAGAATTTTTATTTTTTTTTACTATAAAGGAGGCTTGTAATGGGTAATTCCTTATGTAAGTACGAAACTTGTGCATGTTTGTTTAGTAGGTGTAAATGTTTGAGGTGTTTCACATAGGCTTTAGTGGTGGTGATGGGGGAGAATATAATTACTATTCCTGGTTTTGTATATTTGTATATTAGAATGGTTCAGGATTCTAATATATTCCTGTTACCTTAGAAGAAAAAAAGATGTGTTCTGTATTAATTGGCAACACTGTCTCTTGTTTCTCCCTTGCACACTCACAGAAGGCCACAAAGAAAACTGACAAACCCAGGCCAGAGGAGAAGGATGACCTAGATATAACAGAGATGAGTAATGAAGATCTTCAAGAGCAACTTGTAAAGTATGGACTAAACCCTGGCCCAATTGTAGGTAGGTCAACTGAACTAGCAAATATTCATCTGTTCAACATATTTCTCACTAAGCCTTGGTTCTGAGTGCTGAGCTTCTCTGATACAGTTACTTACTAAGTTTAGTACCAATACTCTTGCAATCCTACTTCCCACTTAATATGCTTTCATTGAACTATTTACATTGGGAAGACTTGAGCCACTGCAGTGTAGGCAAGTCCACAGTTTGTTCCTCTTGTGTTCTAGGCCAGCTGGAGATGTTGAACTTCTGCTCTGAAGCTGTGTATCCATTAGTTAAAGTTCAGTGCTGGGGTAGTTAGGTCTTCTGATACAGAGGTTGAGATCTGGGGCCTGCTTAAATAGAAAACACATCTTACATAATAACCTCATAGCATTGAGAGCAGAATGAGAACAGAGAACTTCCCCTTCCCTAGAGCATTTCCTACTCACTGCATTGTGCAATAATGTTTTCCTTTACTAATATTTTTTCTGGCTCCTTGAACCTAGCGTTCTATCCTGCATGTTAACGTATCTCAGGAGAAGTCCTGACCTCAGTTTAATCTTCTGCCTTGGGCACTCATCTGTGATGTGGGATCAAAGCTCTTTGCCTTTCAGATTGCACACTAAGCCAATGGCAAAGGACTTCGATTTCACAACTCTTCAAAAAAGAGATGGTTGCCTGTAGCGTGCTGAGCCTTTTGTGGAATGTCCTTGAAATCCTGGGTGGATGGAAGTGTCAGTGATGGAGCCTGGAGTCCCATGTGTATTCAAAGTCATGCATAATATTTTCTGCTAGCTGTTTCTGTATGCCTTCCCATTCAACCTATTCCTCTTGGATAGTGCTCAAATCTTCTGAAAAATTCAAGTACCTATGTAGTCCACTGGAAAGATGTTCAAATTTGGTCTAAGTAAAAGCCTTAGTTCTGCATTCTGTTTCTTGTGAGAGTCTGCCACTTCTTTTTAAGGGTGGCTTCCTCTTATCTGAAGTCTTCTAAGGTTAGACTTTTCTGCAGCTAACGGCTCAGGTACCAGTTACCCTCTACAGATTTTTGCCAGCACAGTCCTGACATGGAAGTATGTGCTAGCCTTCATACAATTTAGTTTTAAATGGCTGTCTCCCTAGATCAAGCGAGCCAACCTGAGGGCTAGGTGCAGCAAACAGAAGTTCTGTTGTTGCTGCTTACTTGCACCACCTCTGATCCTTATTGGACTGAATTTGCCAACAGGGCAAAGGTTAAACTAAGGGGGAAAGAGTGCTAGTTCCAGGGTAAAGGGATTAAGAGGATAATAGTGGAATATGCATGGAAGCTGTTGCTCCTGCAATATCAATCTCCCTAAATTTTCTGGGAGGGCATAACAACTTGTATATTGCCCCATATGAAACAAAGCACCTAAGAAACAGGTAAGTTCCCTTTTTATAGGTAAATGGTTGTAACTTTCAGTGTGCTAAGAGGTCTAAGTTTATCTTAAGAATTCTCTTAAACCAAAAAGAAGCCTTAGAGGTAGAGTTATATACCTAGAGGTGTATGCTTTGGGCCATACAGATGGATTAAAAATAAAAAACACGCTTTCAGAGATTCCCAAGGGATATATAACAGCTGAGTTCTAGCAATCAAGTCAGGAAAGATGAAAACTGTATCTTTAGCATGTATCCTTCCTTGTTACAGCTACTACTAGGAAACTTTATGAGAAAAAACTGTTGAAACTGATGGAGCAAGATCCAGAACTGAAGGCAGCTGTACCTCTCCCAGTGATTTCTTCAACTGCTGAGAACACCAGACAGAATGGAAATAATGATTCTGACCAGTACAGTGACAATGAAGAAGGTAAGACTTGAGGAACTTGCCTGTGAACTATTCAAATTATACATCAGTAATACTTGCAGTAGAAGAAATACCTAGAGGGCATAATCTTCCTGGTAGGTAAGGCTTTCAGATACTGCTCTAGACCATGCAAGTCATGTACTTGATCATGCAGTACTACCACAGTGATCCAGGTGCCTATTCTGGGAAGGGAAATTTTTTGCTACCAAACTGTTCCCTTTTGTCCATTTTCCCCAGATTGGAGCCTGTAAATCTGATAGGTAGGAGAACTGCATATTAAGTATTCCAATGTTCTTTGCACTTCATCTTTAAGTGCAAGTGCAATTTTGTCTTACAGTGCTCACAGTAGTTATTTGCTGTGGGATAGCATATGAATGTTATTTACTAAAATTCTGTACTTTTTGTTTAATGTCTCTCATATATGACTCAATCCCTTTTATGCTCTGTTCCTTATGGACTTAGTTTGGGGTGGCTTGATTGATTGGTCTTGGGTGTGGGTTTTGCGGTTTTAATATCAATTTTATATCAAAAAAGTACAGGAGTGGGGGAAGTGGAACCTAAAACACACCATCATACATCTTAGCAAAAGTAAAAACAGTGTAGGCTTTAAAGAGTGTCTTGAGTGGAATGTTAGAAGATACTTATTTTCTGTGGTTTGGTTTTGGGAGTGGGGTTTTTTTTGTTTTTACAGGAACTTCCATGGAGTTAGGACAGAAAGGGTTGAAATACAAGGGAGATCCATCGAGTCCCTAGTTGTATGCTTGGGCTTGTGTTTGAACTTTAATCTCTTGCACTGTTGGGGGGAAAGGGATGTTAGAGATTTATTTATTTATTTTTAGGGCAGCTAAGAGCCCAGTCACAACTGACAGCTATCTCCTTATTCTTACATATGCTTCATCTAATTACCAAACTGTTCAAACATGGGGGTGGGGACGGGACCAAAACCAAACAGACACTTCCCTCTGTCAAAAAAAAAAAAAGTTTCTATAAATAAACTCTAAATATGTTGGTGTAATGCTATTAGAATTTTAGAAAGGGGGTAGAAATAATACATCCTCTTACTGGTAAGATGACTGCTAACCACTCACCCTTTGGCATCAAAAAGGAGTTTATATAAAAGGGCCTGTTTTAAAGGAAACAAAACTAACAGCCTAAACAATGTTGAAAAGCTTCAATACCCTTACTACAATCAATAGTATAATGGTATTTTGGTTAAAATAATTGCAACTTGATACCAGTTTCTAAGAGGAATTGTTGGTCAAAGCATAATTGAAATGTAAGATTTTTAGGACAAAACTGAAGTACTTGGGTCAGTGGTTTAAAATAGTTTCTAAGGCTATTCTTCAAAAGTCTTTGTTCTTCTACAGTCAATGGAGAAACTTACCTGTATCTCACAACTTTTTAAGGAAATGGTAACTTATAACAAAGTTATGTTGCCTCTTAAAATGAATTTTTATTAAAATACAATTGATTTAAACTAGTACAACAACCAGTATGTATTATAGAAACTAGTTCTATTAAAACCGGTTACAGATCCGAAGACTGAGCTGAGGCTTGAGAAGAGAGAACCATTGAAAGCCAGGACGAAGACTCCAGTAGCACTCAAACAAAAAAGAGTTGTTGAACACAACCAGGTATGTTTAATTTAGTGGCATCTGGAACAGCTGCTAACTGCAGGTGATGTGTTTACTAAACACCTTACTACTTTTAACATAATCACATTTGACTAAGTGGGCTATTTTTAAAAGTTCTTTCAGAAAGCCTGTTCTAATACAGCATGAAAATCTTGTGAATTAACTATAGCTGCTGGTTTTAGCCTGTCTGATAACATTCAAAATTATGGTCTCCTAAAAGCTGTTTGTCTGACTTGCCAGCTGCTGCAGCACCTCTTAGAGAAAAATAATAGGCAACTTTAACATGTTTAGTTCTGGAAACTTGACAGGTTTTTAAGTCAGATGGGCTGATGTCATCCTGTTGGATGTTTGTAAACAACTTGATTCATAAAAGGAGCAGTTTCTCAAAAAAAAATTTGGAAAAAGGTTGGGGTTTTTGGGTTTTGTGTTTGTTTTTTTAGAAATTGTTTTAAATATGTATACATACATCCTATTCCTATCTATCTGGCTTGATATCTATAGATACATGTATGTGTTTTGAATACATCTGTTTAATGGCTGTGGTTTAAATATAATACATGAAGTAATGTACTTCTGTTTACACCTATATTTATATATATAGAAGTGTGTTTTTGTGTGTACACACATGGACTAGCTATCTATATAATATTTTTTTCCTCAACTTTGCTTGTAGCAGCAGTACTAGAGTAGACATTAATGTGTTGGAAAGCTTCTCCTAAGAGGAAAAATAATAAATAACAAGTTTAAATCTTGCTGTATGTACCACTTGTCCTTTACTTATAAACAATATTAGTTCTATTGTCTTGGTGAAAGAGGGATTTTACAGAAGCACCTCATGTTTTCAGACTGCTGGCTGAATACTGGATTCAGTAGTTGGTGTCTGATCTGTCCCTGTGATGTGACAGTGTCACTAAATACCCTGTTCCACAGCTTAGGTTACTTAGGATCTTTACAGTGTTACTCATCTGAGCAATAACTAGTGGAGTTGTGCTACAGTAAAGGACTTGTATAGAAAACGTTCAGTGACTCAAAATCCGTCCTGTTAATAGCTTGATGTATTTTAGCAGATCAATGACTTTTCTCACTACTTACGCTGAATGCCAGATACTTCCTATTTAGGTAGTGTGTATGTATGTATAAACATGCTTTTACTATGGATGTCTTAAAGCAGGTAACATGCTGCTATGTGAGCTTGGGTAATACAACATAGTTATGGAGATCTGTAGGTAGTTCTGCTTATTTTTAATTGGATTTTTATGGTACAAGCTGAACAGATTTCACTTCTACAAATCAAAACACACACTTAGTTCAACACACAAAATATTCCTTAATTTATTTGGACAGCTCCTGCTCAATGGTCTTTATAATGGGCATCTGAATCTTGAGGTTCTTGTATTTAAGGTTTACTTTTTTCTAAATTGCTGTTCACCCAGAAATCCTTGCCAGCCTCAGTGTAACAGAGGTATTTAATTCAGCTATCAACAAACAAAGCTTCCTAGTTTTCAGGAACCCACTTACAGAATAAAAGGGAAGAGATACAGTGGTGTATTTTTGTGGCATTTCAAGTGATGAATGCTTACTCAATTTTTGGTCATCCAATTTCACTGTAATAACATTAGGTCCTTTCCATGTTTTGTCTTGCAATCTTTTATATGTGCAGTATAGATGCAATATGTTGTTACCTGCATATTTTAATTACCAGTAGTTAATCAAAGGAATATCACTTAATCAAAAAATGATCTAATTTCAAAAGGATACCAAATTCTTTAGCAACTCACTCTCTAGCTTGTTAAACCTTTTACCTTTCAACTGCTGACTGCTGTATTTAAAACAAACAAACAAAAAACCCCAAACAAAAAAAACCCAACACCCAAAACCCCAAAAAACACCCCACTGACAAAAAATTACAGCCACTTGAAGCCAAGAACAACTCAATGTTTTTGGCTAGCAAATATGTCATATATTTTGCTGAGAACAAAAGTGGAAGGTGGGAAGATGTATTTTTTTTTTCTTTCCCTCTTTCTGTGAAATTGGATCTTAAGTTTGCAGCTACTGTGTCAAGTGATCATACTCATTCTGCAGAATTATATGCGGCTGTTGTGCAGTGTGTGGCATTGGCTCAAAGATTATGAGGCTCTGAAGAGTGGTGGGGCTGAACTGGTTGGTAGAGTGGTGTGAGCAGACTTATTAGTTGCTTCTAGGTCCTGTGCAGCACTAGTCTTAGTCCAGATGTACACGGCTGAAAATATTGTCTGTCATTTGGCATGGATGGATGTTGCTGTTCTCTTAAGCAAAGAGTGTGAACAGATAGTCTTGAAGCAGGCTGGCACAAAAGAAATTGGGTGGGGAGGTTGAGCAGGCTTATGGGTCTTATCAGTCAGTTAGCAGTGGAGGGCTAGATGAATTTCAGCTTGGCTGTTTGTGCTTAATTGCCTCATCATAGTGAGCTGGAAAAGTTGGAAGAAAACCCTAATTTGAATGCCCCCCTCCAATCAGGTAGGTGAATATAGAATTAGAGTACAAAGCTGGGCCTAAAGCCTCACAGTAAATGGTGCTGAACAGAAACAGGCAGGCTAAACAAAGTAAATGTTAAGGTCTCCTAGCAGTGTAGAACTGCTCTCTCTCATTGAGACTTTGTGTAGTGACATTCTGCATGTGCTGTGTTCCCCTACTCCTCCCTGCATTTTTTTGACTACTTGTATAGCTGGGCTTCTTAAAAATAAAACATGCAGTGTTGCAGCTGCTGGCATACAAATTTCATGTGGCATACACCCAATAAAAAACTTGGTAGGTGATAGCTGAGGTAAACTCATAATCTATAGCTTCACTGCTCATGATTAATACGACAGTTAAAAGCACATTCTGAATGGTACTTGTGTACCACACCATTGTTGCTTTCTCTGGTTACATGCAGGGTGTTGGTGTACCTAAAATGAGTCTTACATTCTGATAGGGTTTAATTAGTTCAGATATTTGTGGGATAAGCAGACAAGGTATGCTCAATTGACATTGAGGATGACTGTAACTGTAAACAACAATTTATTTATTTTTTTTTAAATTTTGTCTGTTGAATATGCTCTGCTGAAGTCTGGATGGGTCTCCTGCTGTTTTTTTTTCCTGGACTTTTCATGCAAGAAAAAAACTTGAAGCTTGGTACTTAAAACACATGACTGACAAGCATCTGAAGAACTAGGGAGAGAGGTGGTTACTTACTGAAGTACTTCTAACTCTTCATTAGAAGAAAACTAGTTCCTAGTCAAACAGCCTGGGGCAGGGGAGCTCTCTATTAGTAGGATGAGGGAATTGCCTTACTGCTTTCTTGAGTGGAACCACTCTGAAATTAGTGTTTTTCTCTAAGCTTCTAAGGAAGAACACCTCTCAAATGGAAAGTGTATAGGGGTGAGATGAGGAGCCATGAGTGAAGGTTGCAGGTTAAGCTTTTCTTAATAGGGAAGGGAAGCCAGTGTCTGGTGAATATATAAAGAGGGGTTAGGAGATCTTTCATCAGAAGTCTGTTTAAATTGAATATTGGAGACTTAGGCTGAAATCTACAACTCTATAAGAAACATCTGAACCTGTTTGGACTTGAGGTCTGTGCATAAATACACATCATTTGGCTTTTGGAAGTATTTCAGTGACTTTGGAGTAAAGCAAAATGCTTGTGCTCCCTCTGCTGGATATGTAGCAGCTGTAATACAGGATTTAAGAGTCATAAAGCTGCTCTGCTTATAGTTTCACTGGAGTAACTTTGAAGATACAAGTGGGGAATGGATAAGGGCATTATTAGACCTTTTTTTCCCCTCTTGATAAATAAATGCTTTCCAGCCTGCTCTCTTAACACATTGTTTTGGGGCTACTACTGTTCCAGTGAAGTTATGTCTGCTGTTAGACCTGTAACTGACAGTTGCACCAGTCTCTGTAACTTCCATCAGCACCGAGTGTAACTTCCAAAAACTTGGTAATACATCAATGCATGAGGTGTTAATGTGCAAAGATTTCAGTATTAACAAACTAATAATTTTTATTTTTAAACTTAACCAAATAAAAAGGAAAATCTTGTATATAATCTAGAAGAAGCAGACCCTCATCTCCCTTTCCCTCCAGGTCTATGTTTGGAATTAGTTTTGAGAAGGATTTTTTCTTTGAGCATAAAACTTGCAATAAGGCATGGGGAAGGGTCTGTGTTTATTAATGGCTATAAAAGTTTGGCACTTCATGTTGTTACTCAGATTTGTAAAGATCTGTGTCAGGCTTGATTGTTTAAACCTACTGTTGTGTGAAGACTGTGTGAGTTTCATCTCTGTATGTGGAAACTTCTAAGATTATAAAACATCTCCCCCCTGTGGCTGGAGATTAGTTCCTGTTGAAATGTAGGTGGCTGTGCCTGAACCGTTCCCATCTCTGCTTGAGAGAATAGACCCCTGTCTGGGTAGAGAACAAGGTGATGCTTTCTGCTTATGCTCATAGATTAATTTTTTTGTGTAGGCAGGTAAGGTAATGGGCCTGGAAGCTAGCATATCTGCTGTCCATGACTTGATGTAACTATTTGTAGCATTAGTTACTTCACTCTATTGCAGTGAGCAAATTACCAGTTTTTCCTGTTGTGCATTATCTAGTCAGTTCTGTATTTGAATAATAATGTGCTCTAACGTAAGTATTGTGGTCAACACTATAAATCTAGCTAGCTATTCATTATTGAATGTATTGGGATCCACTTTTATTTTTGATTGTAGATGCACTGCTTCTGGCGTATGCATGCTATTCTGCCTTTTGGTTGTGGGTATCCAATGTTGAGAGCTGGCTTTCATGCATTTGATCATGTGTTTGATGCTTGAATAGACCTATTCTCAAGATGGAGTTACTGAGACTGTCTGGACAAGTGGATCTTCAAAAAGTGGACCTCTGCAGGCATTTTCTAGGGAGTCTACAAGAGTGTCAAGAAGAACACCAAGGAAAAGGGTGATGAGAGGCTTTTTACAATAGACAAGCTTTTTTTTCTCGCTGTTAGGGTCCCAGTGGCTATTTTATTCAATTGTTTTCTTTTGTTTGTTTTAAACAAACAGGTGGAAGCTACAGCACAGTTGCCTGTAGATGATGCTGTAATATCAGAGAGTACTCCCATAGCTGAAACTATATTGACTGCAAGCAACGAGACCCTAGTAAATATGCTTAGTAAATTTGTTTAATAAATCATGCAAGTGGTATTTTTCTGTAATATATCTTTACTGACAGAATCATTCTGTTTTGAACAGATAAAAGACTGTTTTAAGGAAAGTAAGACTATTCAGTAGTCTTTGAAACCACATATTTAGTATCTGTATTGATACCCAATGCTGTTCACTTTGAAATGGGACTAGGTAGACACCTAGGTCCCATCTAATGTCTTTTTGGGGGGAGGGCTGAAAAGAACCACTTTAAAAGCTTAGATCTTTTCTTAATTTATTTAAGTACATGCAGAATATCTGCTTTTAAGTTTGGCTTTTCATGTGAACTAAATAGCTTTTATGTTTCTAAATGGCTTAAAAGAAACTACTTGGAATGATAAGCAATGTGTTTCCTGTACTTATTTCAGAGTATCTGTTACACAACTTTCTTAACTCCTAACATGCATATATTCAATGCACATAAAGGTTTTGTTGTTTGGTTCTGCCACCTTCCCCCCTTTTATTTTGTTTTTTTGGCTGATTCTGAGTTTGAACAATTTTGAATCTCGGCAGGTTGTCAATAGGGTGCCTGGAAATTTCAAGCACGCAGCTCCTACACTGTCAATCAGTGAACTCTCAGACATGCCCAGAAGAACACCAAAGCAACCACTGATGACAGCTGAAGTAAATAAATTAAAGCTTAGATTGCTCTTGCTTACTCTGTGAACAAGATCTTGTGTGTATGTGCTTACTGCTTAGTACAGAAGGGGTAGAGGAGATCGTTACCCAGGTAGCACTAGCCAAAATAAACTAGTGTTGTCACATGGCATAAAAGAGAGAATATAAACATATTTTTATCTTCCCCTTTAAGAGTTGGGATGGGGGTGTGTGTGTGTGTAAATCCTGCTTTTTTTTCTTTTTTTTTTCTCTTTCTTTGTTTCCTAAGCCAAATATGTTTTGGTGTGTTATTTCTCCTTGTGCTGCTATTTTTCTGAACAAAATATAGAAATTTTTTTTCCTTTTAAATTCTTTGAATAGCTCAATGATAGAATTGGGTTTTCTACCTTTTGATCTTGTAAATTAGCCTGTCCTGAAAAAAACACAATGTGCCTTAATTTAGGGAATCAAATAATAGGATTACTATAGACCAAAAGCCTGAATTTAAAAAGCATCCGTAGATTCCTGTCGATTATCAAGAAAGAAAATGATTCTTTAATGTTAACCTATTCAAGCTGCTGAAATTATATACCTCTCGGAGAACTGTCTAAAGCACTTGCAAGTATATGTAATTATATTAATGTAGTACTGTAATATTGTAGAATTTTACATTACAAGATAATGCTTGGCTGAATTTAAATGGAGTTCATTGCTACGTGTAGTTACTGTAGATAAAACTTGTATTAACAACCGTGAAGCCTATTCTACCAAAGGGTCTGAGACTATGAAATGTGCTGCTTTACTTATTTATAATGTGACTGGAATGTAGACTTAGTTGACAAATAGAAGGTTGTGGGAAAACTTGTTCTGTTTCAAACTGCTGAAGTTTTTTTTCAGTTAGTATTTTACTGTACTGTGGCATTGTTTATTACAGCAAGAAGAGACAGATTGCCTACATCAGTGCTTTTTTAATCATGTTGGCCACAACCAATCCTGTGATCTGCTCAACACAGCCATGATAGAGGTGATGGTTAAATTTTTTTGATCATCTACATCATTGGCTGGCAGGTGTATTGTATTTATACAACGTATTCTTTATCTTAAAGGAAACTGAGGAGAGCACTGAATGCTTTAAGACGCCAAAAGTGACCAGACAGCTGCCACTAACAAAGGTTAAACTAACTTCTAAAACCCAAGAAGTAAACTTCTTGAATGTCACTGGGTGACTTGTTCATTCTTAAAATTGCACATGGTTATGGTCACTGAGATAGCTATGCAGGAGCTTTCTGTTTTGCAGTTTGTTAGGTCTATAACTTGTTTTGGTTTCCTAGGTGGCGGAGAGAACTCATACAGAAGAACGAAGAGTAGAAAGGGATATTCTTAAGGAAATGTTCCCTTATGAAGTCTCAACACCTACAGGAATTAGGTATTTCTAAGGTTTATGGGGGTTTGTTTCTTGTAAACCTGTTTAAGCTGAGAAGTATCCTTTGTTTATATTGGTAGATTTCTAAGGAACAGTTTTGCACTCTGGCTCAATGGCAGTCGAGATGACCACCTAGCTCTTCTGTTCTATATACATAGTTTTGTTAGCCAAAATAGCCTCTTTATTTAAATTTGGGGTGGGAGAACAGGGTAGTAGTATAGTAGGAATTATTACTGGAACTTCTGGACGTTATATGTAAAGGGCTTCTCTGTGGTAATGGCTCACAATATTTAAATTTTTGGCTAGATGCAACTGCTTTAGGCCTGCTGTTAAATTAAGAAAAGGTCTCCCAGCATATATTTGAGCTTTCTTTTTGAGAGCCAAAAAGAATTTTCAGATACCCTATTTTTTTCCTTTAAGTAGCAGTCCTGTTGTAGTCAAAGATTACTCTTGGTGTGAATAAGGATGGCACCTAGGAAGGGCTATTACACTTTTCTTTTTAACTTTGTATTTAAACAAAAATTGAAACAACCCTCTGGATAATTAAGCAATTCACAAAACTTTGTCCTGTTCAGAGACTAGGAGAAAAAGTTTCCTTATATTAAGATGTGGAATCAACTCCTGTGTTTCCAACACATTAATTATAGCTTCAATTTAAACTGCAGTTGCATAAAGTCTTACCATAAGGAGAATATATAGTACCAGTTACTACTACTGTGGTGTATCTGTTCTCTTGTTTTGAGGTCTTATCAGCATAGTTAAATCTATACCACTTTTTGAATAAAAATCATGCAGGTGTGCTCCTTCTATATAAGGACTTGGCAATGTATGTGGGTTTCTTAACCGTTACTGCTTTGTCTCTGGCTCTGTGATCAGCTTAGCCATCAGTAGATATTCTAATGGCCAGGGACAATATTAGGTTTAGAAATCCCAGTGGGGCTGCCTAAGTGATCATTAAAGATGCAAGCAGAGAGAGTTCCTAGAGTCTTATTGCCAGTTAGGATGCACTGATTATGTGGATAGGGTGAAGTGGCATTTGAGGGTTTTTTTAAGGGGTGTTTGTTTGAACACTGAATTATTAACTTTAAAAATAGTAATGATAGACATGTTAGAGTTTGAGACAGATATTTGAGGTACTGCATTTACTAGAAATAATTTTTAGTTCTTTAATTATACTAAAACTTTGCTGTATACCTTAGATTGCTCTTTTAAATATGCAATATTTTAAATTTTTTTTTTTTGGTATTAACAGTGCTAGCTGCCGTCGACCAATCAAAGGAGCTGCTAGCCGGCCTATAGAGCCCAGTGACTTCAGAATGGAGGAAAGTTACTCTAAGTATGCTCCAAAATATGGTACCTCAACTGACATCAAGTCGGAGAAGCCACCAACAAAAAAAGAACGCTCCATTCCCCTGTGGATAAAAGTTCTTCTCTTTGTTGTTGTTTCAGTCTTCTTGTTTTTGGTTTATCAGTCTATGGAAACTAATCAAGGAAATCCTTTCTCTAAATTTCTTATTATTGGCTCTCCGGGTGGTGCCAAATGAGTATCTTTCTGAAAGGCACACCCTATTGATCTCCTGTTTTTAATTGTAGAGATCTCTTCTGCCCTCTCATCGGCTCAAGGACTTCTTACAAATAATGTGATTGGATCCTGATAAATTGGATAAATGAAGAAAGATAATATTAAATGGACATCGGTAACTTTCTGGACTTTGGACTAGTAGGAGATCACTTTGCCATAGGAGTAACATTTTTTTAGATCTTTGAACTTTTTGTAGGCTTTATTTTTTTAATGTGGACATCTTTTAAATTCATTTTTGAGAAACTATATTTGTTTTTGCAAGAACTTGGAAGCTGAGAAGGGCAAAAATGTAGTAAAATGTGAAGCTGTGTTTTTAAAGCTTTTCCTTTGTACAGAAAAGAAGTTGTACTTTTGTCTCTATAAGATTATTGTGGAGGAGGATTTTAACACAGGTGATAAAGGGAAATGCATTTTTGTATGGATTTTTTCCAGTAACAATGTAACCGAATTTGATCCCTTTTAGGATGTTGGGAGAGTACAAGGACAACCTTTTCTGTAGATTTACTGTA
The DNA here is from genome assembly GCF_000737465.1 of Haliaeetus leucocephalus. NCBI lineage: Eukaryota > Metazoa > Chordata > Aves > Accipitriformes > Accipitridae > Haliaeetus > Haliaeetus leucocephalus. The sequence goes on from NW_010972587.1 coordinate 14,531,889, forward strand.
ACTTTTTAGTAAATGTAACTGTAAACCTGTTCGCATTTCTGTAAGAGTCTTAGTATCATATTAGTAACTCCATTTAAGCGTAACATCATTTAAATGTATCCCTTCATTTTAGTGCTTAGTGTTGTAAGAGCAGGATACGAATCTAATTGGCAAGGGATGTCTTAGAGGAACTTATTTATTAGTAATATGTGTGGAAGATTAAAATTGCATCAATATAATTTGCTACTAAAATACTTTTTTGGGTCAAGGTTGTTATCTGAAGTAGTCTAAATTCTGACTTTAGCAGTGGTCTTTTTTCTTTTTTAAAAAAAGCGAGGTCTTTCCAACACAGCTTTATGTGATTATCTTTGAATGTTCATGTAGAGAAGTATTCTCAAAACGTGAAAATTCCATATGAAGTTTTATTCTTGTATGAAGAGGGCATTGCTGCATTTTCTGCTACAGTTTCATCTTCTAAGGTGAGATTTACTACTTTCATGCAGTTGAATATTTTTCTTAGTGGAAGCATGCTGAAACACTCTATATTGTGTAACTTAGTTGAGCAGGCAGCTGACTTCACTACTACCAATGAAGAGTGATAAGCAACAATTTTTTAAAGTGAATGTATACATTTTGGTGTGCTTAAATCTGCAGCATACAGATGTTCAGTCTTACTGCTTGGTACAAGATTGCAATAAATCATACTACTTATTCTTAAAGTGCTACTTATAAAAAGCTGAGAACATTAGCTAATAGTCAATATCTTTTCACTCTAGGTACAATTATTGTGTAGACTATAGCTATGGGGAAGCTTTATTTTCCGTGAACTTTGGGACAAAAATGGTAATTTGTAGCAAAGCAATAGGTCTTTTTTTCTGTTAAGATTAATGTTTTTTTTTCCTTTTAATCTGCTTTTCTGAGTAATCCAAATAGCTAAACTTGTGTCCATCCTATAGAAAACTGTAACATAAGACATTCACTTTTGGTGTCAAAATGCAGAAAAATAAAAATGATTTTAATGTGTGTGGATTTTCCTTATCAAAATAAATGCATTGCTGAAAAGCAGCAAAAGCAAGACAACTGATGTATTAGTGGTGTCATTTTGTGCTGCTAAGTCTTCCATGTTTAAAAAAACAAAAAAATCTGATAGTAAAACCAGAGCAGTTCATGTCAACACTTGGTGGGAGGGATATTCATCATAGTTGCACTATAACAATAGTTTAAAACCATATTCCTTTAGCCTATGTTAGGCCTTTAATTTGGATGGGAGGAGAAGTTAGTCTTCATTTGCTTTTCAGTGCTTAAGGAACTTCCTTTTCACTTTGAATTATTTTTCACCCTGCTTTGCTATATGTTTTAACACGAAATATATCTTTCTCTTCTAGTTACATGAAATACTTTCAGTTGACCTCCTTCAGGGATACTGTTAGCATCAAAAAAAACCCAAACCAAACAAACAAACTCCAAACTGAACTGCAATGCAATTAAATGTCGTCATTCTTTCATTTATGCACTGTTTTGGAGAATCCTCTCAACTTCAGTGTTACTTCACAGAAGGTAAAGACTTTTCTATGTAAGTCCTCAAAGTAACCTACGTGTAGCTCAGTTGCAGTTGGAAGACAATGCGTCTTCAGTAAATGAATGAGCTTCTTGTATTTGAGGCATTTAATGGTGTGAGATAGCCCTGAGAGTAATCTCTTCCTTCTTTATTCCTGCTCTTCCTTCCTCCCCCAGCCCCAAATATGGATTTACCAGCATTCCTAAAGCTATTAATGTTAGTTAAGAGTAACACATGTAGTAATAGTGCTACTAGCTGAACAGTTGCATGTGCTTAAAGCCTTTTAAATACTGCTGTATAAGTTACACTGAAGTATACTATAGTCTTTGTATCAAAGTGCTGAAGCAACAGGAACTGGCGTTCCTTTTTTTGTGTAAATAATCTCACTTTTGTTCCATTAGTTTATCTTGGCTTCTAGACAGAGCCAGTTTAAACTTCCAGAACCAATCACAAAATAGAGCAATTTTATGGACTTGGTATTAGTATCTGAATTCCAGTTGCAAAAATTATTTAGTTCTGACGTAGTAAATACTGCTTAAGTCCCTTTTAAGGCAAGGGCTACAAGAAGTCTGGAAGAAGGCCTGTGTAAGTTAATAGGCACAACAATGGTTTTTTGGTTTTGATTGGTTTTGTTCTCATGATTGGTCATACTGCTTAGAATGCTGTGCTTGAAAACATGGCAGATCTTGATTTGCCTGTCTGAATGAGAGCTTTCTAACACAGAGCTTGTGCTTTTCCCTTTAAATTTTGTGCTAATCTTTTATCATGCACCCAGTCTCAGGAGTCTGGCATTGGGCTGTGAGTCACTAGAGGATATCACTTGCAGTGTTGAGACTTAAATTTATGGCACCTGATCCATGGTGAGGCTGTGAGAGCTTACCTAGTGTCTGAGATAAGCTCTCAAGGAGGATCTTAAATTTAAATTCTGTGTGTGTTTTGAAATTTTGCTTTGTATTTAAGTAGGAAACAGTGTGAAGGAACTTTTTCTTCTCCAAGTTTACTTGCTAGCAGTATGCTCAGTACTGCCCTGCAGAATGCTTTCATGTCCTTCCTAGGCTTGATCTATGTGTGTTTTAGTTTGTTTCTTGTGGCATAACTTACAAAAATCTTCATGGTATTAAAATCCTCAGTTCCTGCTAATTACCTTCTCAGGTGGTTCTGTGGACAAAATATCTTTTTAAAAAAAAAAAAGGCATTAACAAGTTTGTGCAGAGTTAAACTAGAAAAGCTGAGTACAAAAAGAATGCCTTTAAATAACAGACCTCCAAAAGGAGACTGGTCAGCGGCGAAAAATGCCTAATTGCAAATGAAGCTTGTCAAACTGTGTGGCCTGTCTTGTGTGTGGTATATTTGGCTTGCTTTGATATGGCTGAAGTTGCATATTGGGCTGAACAGATTTTTAAAAAATTTTAAGAACTTCATCTGACTTGATCAAAATAGACACGGGATGGATTGTGATGTGTAATTTTAAATTTTGTGCTTACAAACTTGGGAGTTTCAGCATACCCTTTGTTGTCTGTTAATATAGCTTTTACTGTATGTTTGGTAAGTCTACCTACCTTTGTCTAAAACTTTCCTATGACTTTTGCTTTTCTTTTTCCTTAGGGAGTATACCAGGCTGCTTTGCATCAGTGCAACAGCAAGCTATGACAAGTGTATACATGCATGCATGTGTTCATACAGCATAGGGTCTACAAGTTAATTCAACTTGCAAAATAGTCCAAAGGTGGCATATACACTTCTAAGTACTATGTATATATTGATATCAAAAAGAATGATTCGTCGGATTTTCTGTCCCACCTCACTTTGAAATTTTTTTGTCGGTATTGGTAGTTTGTGGTTAAAAATTGCATCTGCGTTGCTGCCTTTATTTGTTATTTAGGGGAAAAAATGTTGTGTTTTATAGAGGAAACACATGTAATGTCTGGGGAGAATTTAGCTTTAAAAAGATTATCAGGTGAGGACACTTACAGCAGTGACTAATAAGAATAGGAGAGGTTTCACTGCTTCCTGTGTTCAGAGGATGTGACGGCTGTCATTCAACCTAGCTAGCTGGGATCCTGTTGAAGGAGATGCTGTGGTGTTAAGGCTTCCCTTGGGCTGTGAAAACTACTTACAGCTTGAATTGATCTGTTACTGATTCTCTAGAATCAGGGTCTAGTAGTTCTGGTGTTGATACAATGAATGAGTATGTAAAATACATGCTTACAACAGGAGCAGATGCTACTTGTGCTAACCTGATTATCGAAGGTGTGGATGGTTGTTTCACTATCTCATTGTATATTTCTGAAAACAATAAGTCACCTGGAGAACAAGCTTGTAGAGCTTTGAGTTTACTTACAGGCTTCACCAAAGTCTTAGAACTGAAAAGTTATTGCAAGACAGGATCTAGTCTACAATTTCTTGATTGTATGCTGCTTGGGGTGGGGGGAATGGAGGGTGTGTGTGGTGGGTGTTAATAACAGAAGGAGAGATGTAATTACATAAAACTTTGGAGTTGCCAAACTGACATTTTCCTAAACTTCCCAAATTTGAAAAGCTACTGATTAAAAAGATGGATTGAACTTACAATAGCTCTTTTACTGTGAATCTGACAGGTGGACACCAAAAGGTAATGTCTTTCAAGTCTTCATCTGTTACTACCCTCAGAGTGTGTCAGGAATCAGATTAATCTAGATGGTTCAAATTACAGGCTACTGCTATTTTATTCTTTCACATCTGGTAAAAGTTGAAGAGATTTTCTATGTAAAATGATACGCGTTCAGCAAGAACATATGTTATCCTTGTATTTTCACTGGGATATGTTAGGCTCTGCTGTTTAATAGTACTTGTTAATAGCACAGCTGTTAGAAGTTAATTGTCAGCTAAAACCAAAGAAACTGATTGTTCCACAGACTGTAACTCCAAGTGTCAGTACTAGTTGTGCACACAGATTGCCGTCAGATGTATATAAATAAATATAGTCACATGTTCATCCTTCATAATTGGAAGGAGCGGAGGTTTTCTATATGTTAAAAATCAGAAAAGTCCGCAAGAATTGCCATTATTTGTATGTACTTTCAAGATAAAAGCCCAAGTCTCAGTCATGCTTAGAAGTTACTAGTTAATGAAAAAAAAAGTATCAGTGTTTGGCTTTTATTTAAAAGTGCCACCAACCATTGTTTAGATGCAAGTGGGTAGAGCAGAACAAGTAATGGCAAAATGAACAATTCTGGCCTGTCTTTGTTGCTGCCAGTGGCAGTGAAGTGAACAGCACTTCAGGCTCTTAGCTGGTTGCTAAATGAAAGTATTTAAAGAATGCAAGTTTCAGCTGACCTTTTCCTACTTGGCAGCTGGAGTCTAGTTTACTCAAGAGGGACTTAGCCAACCTAGACTTCTGTGACAGTGCTATTAGGCACGTGTCATTTTTGCCTGTGTATGACAGTCTGCCTGGATCAACTCGGTTGTGAAATACAGCAAGTAGAGCCAAGTCCTAAGGTTGGTGTGGCAGGGAAGTTCGATGGGAGCCACTGAGCTGATGAAGGGGTCTGTCTTCAGTGCAGCCACGCAGGTGTGCTATCAGTCACATTATGGCTCTGTGCCCAGAAGTAATAGCTGGGGTACTCTGTGTGTGCCTCCTGCTTTGCTGTCCTCTGTGCTTACCTTGTTACAAAGCACTGTAGCGGACGGGATGGTGATCAAGATGGTGAAAACATGGGGTTCTCATCTCTTCAGTAACTGGGGAGCTGAACTGTGCTGTGCCAGTTCTGTACTTACGTAAATCCACTAAATGGAGTGGATATCCCGCTCTGTTAGAAAAGGCATAGTTTAAGGTAGTTAAGGCCAAGCATGCGTGCTGTGCTAAATAACACTCTACTTTTAACAAACCAGTAGCTGACAATTCTTCCATAAGCGGCTGCAGCTGTTGTAGCATAGGCCTTGTCACGCTGCCTTGCCAGCTTGTCCTCCAGGGGTGAAATGCAGCTTTGGCGGCCTGCCTCCTGACCTTGCTTCGTCTGGAACCGTGCTGCGGGAGGGCTGAACCTTCTGCTACGAGAGCAGAGTCTTGCATTTACCAGGCTGTGATTAGAAAGCATTCCTAGACGCAAACTGAATGTGGGGCGACGCAGAGGACTTCTTCAAACTCCTCTTAAAACGGGTGTGAGGCGAAAGTGCTGGAGAGCACGGTGGGGCGAGGTCGAGCAGGAGTTTGGGAGTGTGTCGGGTTTTTGACGTTGCCCCGGGCTGTAGCCCAGCTCCCTGAAGCCTGCGGGAAGGAAGGCGCAGGAGTTCTGTCAGGGGCTTTGGCGCGGGGCGGGTGCCCAAGAAGAAACGTCTCCCTCCCGGCGGGCCGCGTTTCTCAGGCCTGTCGCAGCTGCAGCGCACAGCCGAAAGGGCAAGGGCAGCCGTGGGACGCAGGCAGCGGTCCTGGTCCCGGTCCCGGTCCCGGCCGCGGGGGCTTTGCCAGCCGAGGCGCCCGGGTGGCGGCCCAGCGGCCCCCGGTGTGACAGGGGCTGACCGCCCTCCCTCAGGGCGGAGGCGAGGGACGCGGTGCGCAGGCGTAAGGGCGGGAAGAGCGAAGGCCCGTGCTGCGCCTGCGCGGCGGTGCCGGCTGACAGCGCGCCTCCGCCAATCGCCCCGCAGCGTTTGGGGGGCTCTGGCCCCGCCCCTTGCGTCGGCGAAGGACAAAGTGACGGAGCCGGCCGCCCGGGCAGCCTCTAGCGCCGAGCAGCGGTCCGCGCGCTGCCGCCATCTTAGGAGGTGAGTCGGGGCGGCGAGGGGGGGCCCGACCGAGCGCCGGCACCCGCTGCTTCGCCCCGGGGCGACGGGCCGCCCGGCGGGTTGCGGGACCGTCGCGGCGGGGCCCGTGGCGGGCCTCCCCTTGCCAACGCCGCTCCGCTCTTCTCGCCCGCCTCAGGTCGCCATGTTCTCGTCCATCGCGCCGCTCGCCCGGCTCAATCCCTTCTACGCGCCGCATTTCCAGCTGGTCCAGGATGGCGTGAGGAAACGCGCGGAGCCAGCGGAGGCGCCGACCGCTCGGCGGGGCCTGGCGGCCGCATCCGCCGCCGAAGGTGAGAGGGGGGAGGCGGCGGGGAGGGGGGCTTGTGG
>NW_010972587.1:14538579-14561796 GCF_000737465.1 Haliaeetus leucocephalus
GGAGGCGCCTGTGGCCGTCAGGATGGCGGAGGGAGGGTCAGCGCTGAGGGGGGCTCGGCCGGGCCGGCGAGGAGCCGGCGCTGGGCCTTGAGCGCCCGTTTGGAGGACGAGGAAGGGCACGGGCGGGGGAGGCGCTGGCAGCCTCTTCCGCTCCCCGAGCGGTGTGCGCCGGGTGGCGGCCGGGATCCGGTGGGACCGGGGAAGGAGGCGGGAAGGCTCTAATTCGGAGTAATTGTAGAGACACCCCTCCGGTGGAGGCAGTCTGGGGGGTAAGAGAGGGCTTTTTCTGGCTCTGCTGGGCCTGCAGCCTCGCGGACGGAGGCTGTAGGCCCGTAGTTCTTCCTCCCGTGGAGGGCAGCAGCGTGTCAGTCTGGATGGATTTGAAAGACCATGTCTCCCAGCCTTTTTTTTTCCTTTTCTCCTTATTTTTTATTCCCCTGTTTAGTCGCAGCTGGACATCTGAACATCCAGACACGTTACAGGTGCCTGCAGCTGTTCTAGTTTCTTTTTGGGTGTTGTGATTTTTTTTTTCTTTTTCTTTTTTTCTTCCCTCCTTTGTAGTTGTGGGGTATACACCAGATAGCTCCGGTGTCTAAGATACAGTGATGCATTTTAGATTTAAGTGCAGGGGCTTCCTGTATGTTTCTTGATTACTTTTGTGACTTCCAAAGGTCAGACCTTGATGATACTTTTAATAGCAGAGGTAGATGTAAAAATTCTAATTCTCTTAAGCTGTTAATAACTTAAAAGCATCTCTGCATTTATTTAAAAAAATGCAGTAAGAAGTACTTTCAGCAAGATACATCTTCTGAAGTATGACGATTATTGAAGTATGTTAGTGCTCTTGCATGAGCATTCATGTAATATGTGAAAGAGAGGCAGAACTCGGTGTTACCTTTTATTAAGTTTTCAAAAAGTACTTCTGGTTATCAGTGTAGTAATCTTGTTGCTAGCTAACTAAAGCCCTAAATCGCTCTTTGGTATGCTAAATATATTCAGTAGGTGCACTTATTTCTTAAAAGCCTTATGCTTAATCTTCATCCTGTGTTTAGGCAGATACAGTCAGAGGTGGCTACAGTTTCTTAGTCTTCGTAGTCTTTTCAGCTGTGTTCATTATTTCACGTACCACTTGGTTCTCTGGCCTTTGTGTTGGGAGAGTAACACCTTGCAGAAGATATCTGAGCTTATGCAAGGTCACACAAAGTCAGTACAAACCACAAGACCTTTTGAGTTCAGCTCAGGGCATCAACCATAACACAGCTTGGAGACAAAGTGTTTTGTGGTCAGCTCTTGGAAATTGTCCTTTGTTAACATGTCAGATCAGAAACAGAGAAATGAAATGGTTACAATGTAGCTGTCTTAATAGACTAGACATGTTTTTGTGCTATATGTTTATATTTGAGTAGCTTCAGGGTGTTTGTTTAAGCCAGTGTCTAGATACGTTAGAGTAACGTTCTTGCCTTCTGTACTACCTGTTTAGCCAGATCTCTTTTCAGGTAACAGTTTCTAGGAAATTTGACTCTACTTCTGAAATAGAAAGTCTGGGATCTACTATGGCTTTTTTTTCCTAATACTGCTATACCACTATGAACTTAGATACCTGTAAAGACCTCAAGCCTAATTGGTACTGGCTTGCTTTTCTTAATTATTGTTTTGACACCTAGGTGACAAGTCAGTCTGAATAGCATTGTAATAAAGCAGATACATAAAACTGTACTTTTTTTGTGGCTTCTACAAATGTCTGTCTCTGTCAGTTGAAGAGTATGACTTCTAACAGTAAATTTTTGTGAAAAAGGGAGTGTGAACAAACACTTCTGGTATCTGGGCAGCATGGTAACTACTGCAGTACTGTTGTGCTGCAGGCCAAAGATACAGCTAGACAGAGCTGCCCCGTAATATGGACCCAGAGTCTGTTCTCTGATTACACCTGCATGGAAAGCCTTGTTTGTGTTTGTTTAACCAGTTATTCTGAGAAGTTGTAAACAGAGTATTACTGCTGTCTGCAAATCTGCTAGCATAACCAAGCTATTCTAGAGGTATGTGTAAGTCCCAGACCAGCATATTTACAGTCTTGAGCAGTAGCTCAATTAAAAAAATTTCTTGTAGGTTATGCATTATTCTGACTGTTAACTGATTTCTTGCTTTAAGTTTAGCCTTAATATGGTATCTGTGATTTGGTATTTGTAATTTTAGGATAAAGAAAAAATGACATTTTTATTGTCTTGGTGATTAATTTTGAAGAGTAAGGTGAGAAATATGAATGTAAAATATAATGTAAACCCTGGAACATTTCATGGAAGAAGTTCCCTTATAATAGCGAAGCTAAGAGCAGTATAAGCCTGCTAGTGTTAACTGGTGCTCTGTTGATGCTGTTGAACGTAATTGTAAATTTTTGTTGATGTTCATAAAGGAATTTATTTCAGAAGCAAAAAGGGCAAAGAAGCTCTGAATAAAATGGGGGTTTGCTGTCTTTTGATTTTCATTAGTGTTTCTGTGGAGATAGTTCTTATTAAGTTGGTGTGACACTTTAATGTCTATTCCATTATATTGAAGTAACACCGCTAGATTTAATAGCAAAAGAACCTAGATTATCCCTTTTTAGTCTGGGGAATATTTTCTACGTAGCGTATTGTTTTCTCTGTGCTTTTTCAGTGTATTAGTTTTGCTTATATATTTAAAATGCTAAGCATAGTAGCAGAACTGTGCTGCTACCTTATGCTTATTTCATACTGTTAATTGTAAACTTGAGTGTTTTCTGGTTGCAGATAATCATACCCTCTGTAGCTTCTTCAAAAATGGAAGAGGGAAACTGATTCTTGTTTTTCAGCCTGAGTAACTTTGCTCTATTGGAATTTGTGAAAATTAATAACTTGTTCTTTTAAGACTGGATGGCTTTATACACAGTACTGTATGGAACACTGCAAATGAAGTATCCCTTGATTAAATGTGATCTGAAAGATTCTGTACTGAACCTTGTTTATGAGCATTGAATGTGATGATTAATTTAATAATATTCTGCAATTTCATTAAACAGAAGCTGTAAAACCTGAGATTCTGTATTTGAAAGAAAATTAAAAAAAATCTGTATATAGAATCTGAAAAATACCTGAAAAATATATCTGCATAAAGAAAAATCCAATGCTGATCTCATAGATCTGTATAGTCTCTACTTAAATAAAGAAGTTGAACTATCACAGAATATTTAACCAAAGCAGCTTTGTCTCCAGAATACTAGAGAAACACTATTCTTGTTTAATTCCTTGATACAAGAGAATGTTGGACATGGCAACTTTGAGTTGTAATTTCTACTAGCAGCTTCTGGGATTAATTTCTATGGTTTAAGTATGCTGTGAGCTAAAGCTTAACTGTTTCTTCTGTTGCTTTTTTAAAGGAACAAACTCGGTTTGGAAGGCTTAGAATCAGATCTTGTCAGTCTAAAAGTGTTAATTTAAAGCACAGGAATTACTTTTGAGTATAACCCTACAGTTGAATAATACAGCATGGGAGATTATTTCAGTTTAATACTTTTGAGAAGGTAGCACTGAGTCAATTTTGTTTCTTTTCTGATCTTTGTTTCCATTTATGATTGACCATATATACGTAATTTTTTTTCAATTAACTAGAATACAGCTGTGCATATGGCTCGGGCAGATTCTTTATGCTTTGTGGCCTTGGTGGGATTATTAGCTGTGGAACAACACATACAGCACTGGTTCCTCTAGACCTGGTTAAATGCAGAATGCAGGTTTGTTCTGCATGTTGGTATGTGGTGACATTGACAAAGCATGTTTAGTGTGGTATATTTAATCTACTAATGAATTGGAGGCATAAACTATCCCCTGGACATAATTGTCCAACAGTGCATGAAGTTTATGTAAAAGCATGGTGTGTCTTTATTTTTTGCTGCAGAATACAGTTGTGAATATGGCTCGCTCAAGTTTTATGCTCTCTGTGGCGTTGGTGGGGTCCTAAGTTGTGGCCTGACACACACTGCTGTTGTACCTCTGGATTTAGTGAAATGTCGTATGCAGGTTTGTATTATCTTAAACATCTCTTAAACTTTTTTTTCTGTGTAGCCAGCATATTACGAGTTTACAGTAGGGATGCAGTTTTTTCTGGATGACAGGAAGTGAGTAAACTTCAATGCTGCTTTAAAGTCTACTGCTGTGAGACTAACAAAATACCACTTTCAAGAGAAGCAGAGGCATTTAGGATAATCTGGATTAATTATTTTTGACTACATGTAAGGCACATTTAACTGACTATATTTGCTAAAAGGCACCCACCACAATATTACTCTTTGCTGGCTGGTAGGCTATCTAGCACTATTCGTGTGCTTTTGGAGAAAGGAAATAGTATCTTTGGTGTTTTGAAGGTCTACTATTTTTAGCCTGGAGCAACATGCATGTATAATTTGATCCATTAACATTGTGGATATCAATGCATGGCTTATGGACTGAATACTTCCTAATGATGCCACTTTGAATAGAATGGGTAAAACTTGATATGGTATTGGTAAGGCCATCAGTGCTTGGGGCTAATTTCCTTGAAGTGGTTCTTGATTGAACTGAGTGTCATCACATTGCACTTAATTTGCAATACAAGCTTCCGCATTAAAATGATCTAGTGAACAGCCACGGACAAAAACATACTAATGGATTTATTCAGGCAAATCTGTGCCTCAAGAAAGAAGCAAATTAAAGCACACTTCTAAATTTCTGGAAATACAGTAGTTAATGACTTCCCCATTGCATAGGCTGACATTGATTATAAAGGTGGCAATTTTGTAATGATAGAACTCCTGAAATGAGGAGGGAACTATGAATTAATTAGACCTCCTAGTCACACTAGGAGTACTGCATGTGATATTCTTAAAAATTGTGTTCTTCTGGAAGGCCTTTATTTAGCAATCTTTACAAGAGAGGCTTTTTCACATACTTGAGAGCAAGTGCAGTTCTGGTCTCAAACTAGTAATTCTGTAACACATTGGACAAACATGGGGTGCATCAAATGAGGGTAACATGCTGCTTTCTACAAAATTTGCATTGAGACAAGGCTAACTGTGTAAGAATTCCCTATTCCTACTCATAAGGAATAGCTGTAGCTGAGCATGTGTTTTATTTCTGAAAATGCAGCTTAAGTGCACTCTTCTAATTGTTCTTCAAAATCCAAGATCAGTACCTTGACTACCTATGCCTAAGGTTGAGTTTTCTGAGAAGGAGGTTGATCAAGGGTAAAGAGGACGTAGCATCTCAAACAGTTGTTAATCTGACTGCAAATTGGGTTAATGGGCAGAAGGCCTGAGAGCTATACAATGCTTCATGTACAACTGGGGAGCAAGGCCTCATACTTCCCAGGCTTCAACTGCTTGGTAGGTATGCTCGGCTTGGGCTACCAGTCCTGGGCTTCTTATGTGCTAAGGGTGATGATACTTGCCCCTCCTTCTCCTACACTTAAAGGAAGGTGCAAGAGGAGTGTTCCATGTGGATTCCAGGTGTGACCTTGTAAAACCGGTCAGCATTTATCTCTTTACAGATCCAGTACAGAGCATGTTACTAATCCTTCCTAGATTCTCCAGGAAGAAACCTGTTGCCTGCCCTCTCATGTCTTTTTAAAAAGAGGTCACCTTTTATGTAGCTGATAAGTAAGCATGGTTCTGACATGAACAGAGTCTCATTTTACAGTGACCAATTAAATATCCAGTTTTCTGAAATTCTGAATCTTTTAAAATTGACATGTTTAGGTGAACTAGTTCCCAACTAGGTTGTTGCTGGACTGCAAGACAGAATATCAGTCACTGCAGGTTGGCATGCATGTCCGATAGCTCTTTCTGAAAGCTTTGGTTGACTTCTCATTTGGTATCTTCCTTCTTGCCCTCTGAGGAAATGTTGGATGACGTCAAATATGAAAAATAACAGTGTGATGTGACTTAAAATTTTTCAGAATGACCTGTTTAAGAATTTGTGTTAAATGGTTTCTTTCCTTTCACATGAAACAAAATTATTCAGTTTAGTCTTTTTTTTTAATTTCTGATAAGTTTATAATGTAATCTCACTCAAAGTTTTGTGTGCAGAAAATAATTTATATGTAGCTTTTACTGTGAAGTCAAAGTACAAGTGTAGAAGTTCTTGAGTACTCTTTGATCTGCTTTGCTCCATCTGTCTTTGACTGTGTGGAGGGATCAAACTAACAGTGGACAAATAACCTTTTCTGATTAAGACTTGGGTGAATCATCAGGCTTGGTTTGTGGTGACGCTTGAGGGTATATAGGTGTGATGTGTAGAGTGGATGAAATTGCTGACAGAAGCTGTTAAATTTTTAAAGACACTGATCTAAACATAATTATACCAATATACTACTGACAGTGTTAGAATAGTGATTTCAGTAAATCCTTTTGATACGGAAGGTCATATTGTTGATTTGGAGAATAAATGTAAAGCAAAATTCAGACAGTTCGGTGGTCTCTGAGTATTGAGGAACATACTGGCTGTTAAAATAAGTTAGGGTTTGAGACTAGCAAATAACCATTATGGTTACATTAGTGTAACTTTGTGGTGAGTACATGGTCTGTCCAGGGAACCTTAGGCAGCCAGCTGTATGAGGAATTTAAGAATTTTATATTTCGGATGGGGGTGTGAGAAGGGAAATAGTAAGCTATATCAAGCACTTAACTGCCTATTTCGTTTAGGTTGATCCACAAAAATACAAGAGCATCTTCAATGGATTTTCAGTGACAGTCAAAGAAGATGGTGTTCGTGGCTTGGCTAAGGGATGGGCTCCAACCTTTATTGGATATTCCATGCAGGGGCTTTGTAAATTTGGTTTCTATGAAGTTTTCAAAATCCTATATGGCAACATGCTGGGAGAGGTAAGACTTAAGTCATTTATATGAGGCTACATATCTGCAACATAATGGTATTAGTAATGTAGAGTAATCGCAAAAGCACAATTCATTAGTAAAAATGTGTGTTTAAATTCACTTCAGGAAAATGCATATTTGTGGCGTACTTCGCTATATTTAGCTGCATCTGCCAGTGCGGAGTTTTTTGCTGACATTGCTCTGGCTCCAATGGAAGCTGCTAAAGTTCGTATTCAGACACAGCCTGGATATGCTAACACTCTGCGGCAGGCTGTACCTAAAATGTTTGGAGAAGAAGGCATCTGGGCGTAAGTATCTCTTGATTTTAATTTTTATTCAGGTTCTTGATGTTGAGTATTTTTTCCTAATGAAAAACTGTTGCTAAAACTCATTGTGGCTTTAGCTTATAGTACTTTTTGGTCTTTGTATTTTAAGATAACAACTGAACATGCTTCAGGGGATCTGTGCTGAACTGGCTGTTAATTCCACATGCTCCTTAGATCCATCTTTGTGAGTATCTTTGTGCTGAGTTCTGCTGGATAACTTCCGTTTCTAGCAGTTCCAGTCAGAGATACTCAGCAACTTTTTGGTTGTACAGTCAAAGATGCTTGAGTCATTGGCATGTAAGACTAATATAACTGCATGTTAGCTTTCTGTTCTGATAGAAGTGGCTGTAAATGTACAAGTCATTTATCACTATCGGGACTTGGCTGGTATGCAGACATGAGCCTTACTGCACTTGTAGTATCAGTACTGCATTACTGCAATGCGTTGTAATCTGAAAAGTGACTACAAAAAGAGCTGTGCAGTTTAGGGGTCAGGTAGATTCTAATTTGTGTTGCTGTTCCCAAGTTAGCACTTGGGAACTAATAAAACTTAAATTTCTGCTCTGTAGGTGTTGAGACACTTAAGCTTTACAGTGTCAGTGTTTAGAAGTTGTATTCTCGATAGTAACAATAAGCTAACTAATTTTTTTCCAAGTCAGAAATGTACTTTAAATACTGCAGAAAATGGAACTGAGTTTGTCTCTTCTCTGGTTAAGTTTCTATAAAGGTGTTGCTCCACTATGGATGAGACAGATTCCATACACAATGATGAAATTTGCCTGCTTTGAACGTACTGTTGAAGCTCTCTACAAGTACGTCGTTCCCAAGCCACGAAGTGAATGTACAAAAGCAGAACAGCTGGTAGTCACATTTATTGCAGGCTATATTGGTAAGGATTCTTTAAGTCCTAGACTTCATTAAAGGACTACCACAACTTTAGAAACTGATCCCTTTTCAGAATATCAAATAGATGTAACAAGAATGGGAGAATTACTTGTAACTTTAAAATGTTCAGGGGAAAACACTATATTCAATCTGTCAGTGGAAAATGGGTCTGTAGTAGGACAATGCTCTTTAATTGTTCCTATGTATTACTAATGTTAATATCCAAGTTTAGAAACTGCAGATGATTTAAGTGGAAAAAAGTTGAATCTTTGCTAGGGTGGGGAAGGGGAGAGAAATCTGGATGGAAGAGGCATTTTCAATATGCAAAGATTCGGAAGGAGTTTTGTTTTAGCAGAAGAGGTGCTGCAAGAGCAGAACTGAGGTGTTTTCTAGTATTCATGTACATGCTGTCCTTTTAGGATACCAGGAGGCTTGCCATAACTTCTGTGCAATTTATTAGCAGTTTATTAGAAGGTGTGGTTTCAGTTGGGTGTATGTAGTGTACATAGTAATGGTACAGCTAAAACACCACAGAACTAATGTCAAATTATTCTTTCAGCCGGTGTGTTCTGTGCAATTGTTTCCCATCCTGCTGACTCCGTGGTGTCTGTGTTGAACAAAGAAAAGGGCAGTTCTGCCTCACAGGTTCTTATGAGGCTTGGATTCAAAGGTATATACATCCTTACTTTCATGTATTTTGGATCAAGTGTTTGTGGTGTTTTGGGGAGGATTTCTTTTTTTCCTGGCTGCTTAATGCTACTCATGCTTTATGTTTTGCTCTACAGGTGTATGGAAAGGTCTGTTTGCTCGTATCATTATGATTGGTACCCTGACTGCACTACAGTGGTTCATCTACGATTCTGTGAAGGTTTATTTCAGACTTCCTCGTCCACCTCCACCTGAAATGCCAGAATCTCTGAAGAAGAAGCTTGGTCTAACTGAATAGACAACTCATGGACTGACTATGCTGGCTGTCCCAGTAATGAGTTTCATGAAACTTTTATATATTTCACTATGTAGAAAACAAACTCTATATGATGTCGTTATTGGCTGTGCCCTCATCCCACATGAGGGTTTAAATTCTATCACTGTCATTGCCTGAAATAAATGAGAAACAGAGCGCTTAGTGTCTGTTTACTACTGCGTATGTAAGCTTCATTTCATAGCAGCAAATACCTCAAATACTCTTCCCCCCACCCAAAAAAAAAAAAAAAAAATTAACCTGTTCTCCACTTTAGGAACTAGGGAATTGTGCAACAATCATAATAAAAATAAGCTTTCCCTGTTTCCAGAGAAGTGCCAAGAATCTGTCCTTGCAGAACCACAGCAACTAACTGCGGTTCTATGCACTTTGAGTCCACTGTTTTATTTGCCTATAATAAGCTGTTACAGTAGGATAGCTGAACTCCCGAATGGCTGAGATGAGACTGCAGTCTGATAGTGCATCCTGCTCATAATATAGAGGTTGTCCAAAGGAACCATATACATAGTCCTGTTTCTGCTTTGGGGTGGTCATCCCAACATAACTAACTTATGCCTACTTGACTAATTTCTGCTTCTGTTGGTTTTGAACCACACCAAAGAACTCAGTCCTTTTGGTTGTACTGTGGAATTAAACAGTAGTTGCTACCTTAATAAAAGAAAAGCTGATGTTAATAAGATTCTCAAATATATGTGACCACTAAAAGCTTACTACAGCCTTACAGTAAAATAAAAATGGCTTGCCTCTTATTGTAGAGTTTGACAAACTTGCCAGCTATTCCCTACACTTGGTACTCCTGTAGTTTGATTTTTTGGGGGGTTGTTTGTGGTTTTTGTATGTGGGTTTTTTTTTTTCTAAATTAGATTAACTGTAGTGCTGAGTTTTGGTTGAACCCTGCACTTCTGCAGTGCAAGAAGCCATACCAATTTTTTTTGGACCTTACTTGATGTGAAGAAATCTAGGCTCCTAGGCCTGCAAGAGGAGACACTCACACAGTGTTTTGTTAAGGCAATGAATTTGTTTTTCCAGTCTTTTACAGAAAGACGACTATGCTGCCTTCCTGTGTTTTGCCTGTTCAGGAATCCACAGTTGATAATCGCATTGAGAAAATCCAGAAAACGCCTAACAGTATATAAAGGGTTCACCGTATCCAGTACTACTTTGCTTACTTAGTAGAGCTGGAGCTTAGGTGTCTTTTGTGCAAAACTGTTTGGATATGCTGCCTTTCAGCATGTGAGCTGATGATATTGAATTTAGCTTGGCATTCACGTATGTTGTACGGCTACTTCCTCTTTCCTTGTGTCCCTTGGAGTTAAAAGAACAATTAAAGCAGGCGTCGTTGGAGTAGCATAACTATACTGACTGCTGCATCTTGCTGGAGTCTGATGTTCCTGCTACAATTTTAGGTAACATTGAGCTTCTCACCCCCTGGGAAAACCTTCCAGCTTCCAAGGTTTTGGATGGTTATGCTAAACAAGCAAGCTGAGCCTTATTTTGAATTGCTGCCTTTCAAAATTAGGAGTAAAATCTAAAACTGCTCTATTTCCCTGTTACCATGACAGTAAACACGTTCTTAGAGTGGTTGGTATCTAACTGCATTATACAGCAAAGTCAAATTCTGTAAGTCTAAATGAAACATTCGTAGAGGTAGTTTGGTGTTGAATTAAATATATTTCATGATATAAGTGCATACATCTTGTTGCCCCATTGTGAGTAGGAGGCTTTGAAATTATTTAACAAATCATTAAATGCTCCTAAAAGCTTCCTTGGAGAACAGCATTAACTATGACTTCATCTTGTTTCAAGACCACTGAGGTTAAATCAGTTTTTGAAGTTAACTTTTTTATGTGGTTCAATTTGTTAGAAAAACAGTATCACTCTTGTGTGCTGAATATCGTCGTTTCTTCAAAGGCGTGTTTTAACTCATTAGACTTTCCTTTGCTGGAAAATATCTCAAGTTCCTTCTAATACTGGAAAAATGAAGCAAATTTTAAGGCTGGCAGAAGAGCGAGACAAACTTGGCTTGTGCAGGGAGGTAGTCTGATTGTCAAGTAATCCGATGATAAGCTAAATTTCCTCAAGGCTGTTTCTTGTCATTCTGTGTGTGGAGCAAAATCGTGGAATTTTTCTCTAGAATTGGGTCACCTCTGTGCAGCCGTTGTAAATATGTGCACTAATAAGAGAGTCTTAAATCTATTTTCTCATTGCTTACGGGCAGACCTGAAACTTACCTTTTTAAAGATGCTCAGATAATTTTATCGCAGTAAATCTGAGATAAGACTACAAGGGCAGCTAGCTGTTCCCCTTTTCTTCTGTAACTGAGAAAGGGAAGATATACTTAGTGATACTTCTAGTGTTGTGTTTCAGTGGAAAACTCGAGAGAATTGCCTTGCAGCTGCTGACTTCATTGACATTCAGTCATAGACTTGTTTAGATGCTTGAGACGAAGGGGTTTAATGTATAAAATGCCATTGCTTAAAGGGTCACCCGCTGATATTTTAAATAAACTTCAGTGGGAAAACTGTAGTATTAAAATGCATTTAAAAGGTCGACTTTGTCACTGATAAATGCTTTATAGCATAATGTATAGTACATTTTCCAGAAGTCGAGAAGGTGGGGCAGGGGGGCAGTGGTGCTTTTGATGGACTTGTGCTTTCATTGCAAGGAAAGTCCTGTACCGAAAAGGAGCACATGGTTTTCAACTTAGGTCCTAACTCTAGACCAGTCACTAAACCCCAAAGTGCTTTGTAAAACATGGATTATGTATATGCTGCTTGTGTGTATTGTTTTATGAAGGAGAGAACTTCCTTTCTTGCTATTACTGGAGCTGAGATCTGCGTTCTGGTTTAAAGCATACTGTCTATATAAATTTGGAATAACAACTCCATTCACACCCTGTGTATCAGGTTGTACTACAGATCAAATGTGCTGATACTTGCTGAAATGTTTGTTGCATATCATTTTAAAATGGGCTGTAATAATACAAATAGTTGTAATTAATTTACATTTCTACATAGAAATGATGTAGTTCACAGTGAAAACAATAAACATCCTGCTTTTTTGTAGCAAATATGAGTACTTTGGATAGCTGAGCTTAGTAGCTACGTGGCCTTGTTACAGAATACAATTTTTGTAACTCCGAGTGATGTGGGAGGAGGATATCGCTTGCAGAAACTTCTTCCCTGAGCTGATGTTCTGGGGTCTAAAAGTAGATTTTAATGTGTTGGGATTACTTTGCTCATGTCACTTTTCAGCATTAATCACTTAATGCTGTTGCTGGTTCATTTGTTTGTTTTTCCCCTGTGAGTTGCTAACTAGAATATAATTAGCCAGTTCTGTACTTGCATACTAAGTTAAAAGCAAAGATGTCGTGAGGATTACTGCAGGTTGGGCTGCATGGGATGATATGTTTTAAGTAGCATAGCTGTGATTTTCTTTATTACCCGAATCTCTCAATCACTGAATAAAATTGCAGAGAGCATTGTTGAGTGCCCCTAGAAATGAACTAAATAAGGTGTTGTAGTTTACTGAGCTGATACCTTCACCGACACTGACAGTACTGGACCAAGGAGGCGAGGTTAGTAGTCTGCTTCAAATTTATGGAAAAATACCTCACCCTCTGCCTCATCTTTTCCACTATAGAAAGAGCTTTGCCTCTGACCTTAGACTGGTGTAATTACAAAGCTATTCTCAAACTTTCATTTAATTTTTTAGTACAGTGGAGGTGTGTGCTTGAAGGGCAAATGAAGATTCGTAATACCTGTGCAGGTTATGGGGGAATCACTGACGACTCGCCTTACTTCTGAGGACAGTACAGTGGGTGCGTAAACTTAAGATCCAGATATTTTTTTTTTCCAGTAAACTTTACCTCTGTGACTTAAACTTTTTCTCTCTTGCTTGTAGCAACAAAGTTTCTGAAAGGATCATAATGCTTTGGACCTGCACTTCCTGGGAAGGAAGGGCAGGTGGTCTGCATACATCTAGAGATAAAGTGAAATTAATGGTTCTGTAAGATTTTTTGCATACTTAACTTCCCACAGAGACCATGAACAGGACTGTATACTTGGCTTTTCATAGGTAGATGTGTTGTAAGATTTGGAGGTTATTCATTTGGGGGTTGAAAGTGAAACCGACAGTTGTTTACCCTGGCTTATTTTCTGTTACTGTTCCAAAGAGAGAGTGTGCTCTTTTCATCCAGAAAGACTTCTTTGCTGTTAAGACTTCTCTGATTAACTGCGCAGCTGGAGCATGTTTTCCATTTCTTTTCACTCACGTAGATAGAGCTCTTCTGGTTCTCCAGTTCCGCCTCCCCAGATTTTTACTGGCTACTGACCACAAATGATTTATTCATGAAGTTGAAAACAGAATAAATAAAATTACTATAGCCCGTGGTGCAGTTAATCTACTGGTAACTGTTAACTGCATCGTATGGGCCATAGTGAAAGACACTCAGGATAGATTCCTCACACCGCTGTATCAATGTTCTTCTGGTAGACATGTCTGTTGTGCCAAGTGCTCTCCTTGACAGGACTAACGTGAGCTTGTACACACACAAAAAACCCCAGGGTTGGTGGATTCAGTGAATATCAGGCTTTAATGTACAAATGAGATATAATTATTATGTAAACCCCAAACCCTTATGGTGTTTGTATGTGCGTGTGTGTGTGTGTATATATATATATATTTATTTTTTTTTCAGGTTTGATACACAAAGCATGCTTTAGCATGGCTGATCATTCTGGATGTTCTTTAATTTTCTGTCTCCTTCAAATGCCACTTGGTTATTTCCAGGGGCTTGCTTAAGAATTACATGAAAGAGCAAAGGGATGCTGGTTGGTAAATAGTATCTGTGGGTGCTTTCTAGGAAAACTTGTCTTTTGACAGGTTTATCCTTGCGGTCTGTCAGGTGGACTGGAAAGGGGTAAAAGAAAATTGGGAGGTAGGAATGGACCTATACCAGAAGGAGGAAAACTTGATGAAACAAAGCATTTAAGGTTGACTGAGGACAACGAAGCAAGGAAGGTACGGAAGACCAGCAACATGGAAAGAGATGGAATGCGGAATGAGGAGGAGAACAGTGAGGCAGAGGAATGGTTCTCTCTTCCGTACAATCAAGAGTCTGGTAGCTGCGAGGTGTTCAGGTATGACCAATGAAACAATTGAGAAGTTATAAAGGCCTTACTGTATGCTTATACTTCTCGATGTAATTTCATTTATAGAGATTTTCTGAATTGCTGTATCTCTCCTAATTGCTTTTTAGGGTAATTTTTATTCCTATTTAATGCACTTTTCCCCCTTTCCTCTGCTAAACCCATTTCCATTATCTTGTTACTTCAGTCTACTGCATTTTCCAATGTCTCAGATCTCTTAAACTCTTGCTCTTCACCACAGAAATACTGCCAGTGGCTCTTATCAGTCTAACCTTTCGGGACCCGAGTAGCTTCTCTTTGCCAATTCTGCTGCTCCCTGTAGTATTTTACAGGCTGAGAAACAAAGAATGAGTAACACTGTTAGGATTCCTGAACACATACTGTGACACTGGGAGAAAGCCATCGGGGGGTTAGTAGGTCTTTCAAAGCACTGTCCCCAAATAGAGTTCTGTGTTTTAAAGAGTTAACAATGCTGCACAGTAATTGTGATTTACAATTACAAAGCCTCACACAAAAACTTAAACAAATTATTCCATCTAAGTGTGTGACAGACTTTTTGCAAGGCATCAGCAATATTTCTGGGCAATGCTTGCTTCACTGCATTTGCCTCTTTAAAGATTGTTTATTTAAAAGAAAAGGGAAAGTGCTACACTTTACAAAAATCATAGAGTGAATATATTGAGATAAATATTAAATCGGTACTGCAGTTTGACTAACTCTTGTTTAACTCCATCTGGAAACCACAATTTTATTCCTTCCATTGGAGCAGGAAAGGAAAGCTGAAGCTCTGTCAGTCTTAGGTCCTGCTTTCTTCATGAAAGCAAACTAAAGGCAAGAACAACATTTTATGCTTTAACGCTGTTTTATTGTACAAAACAAGCAATTTATTAAATATAGCACCTGTCATCCTTCAGAAAGACAAATACATGCACAGAGACGTGGTTTTTATTCACTTTATAGTTTGTCCCTTGAAATCAGTGTGACTTTTTTTTCTGTCCTTTTCAAAGGAAGAGGACAAATCTCTAGTTAAGTTTTGGTGTGCTTCTAAATGAAGCCTTTAAATACTGTCTTTCTTCTCAGTACTACACCTGATGGAGTTAACACTCCTCAAACACTACTGTTCTTTAGGCAGTGGCATTTCACAGCGATCAATTCATGTCTGAAATCTTGGTAATTTCATCTTTCGTATCTTTGATCTCAGTTTGAACTCTTGTTAGATTGGCCAATTTCTCATTCAGTAAAGCAATTTCCTTCTCCCGTCGTAATACATCCTCCACTAATCTTCCTATTCTCAGTGTTAGGTCATTTATTAATGGCTCCAAGATGGCAAAATCCTTTTTAAGCTTGTACATCTTGGGTTTTAAATCATTTGCAAATGTTACCGTCTTCAGAACTTTTGCTCTGTCACCTTCAAGATTCAAAAGTCTATCCGAATGCTTGTTAAAATCACTCCTTAACTCAGATAATGCTGTCTTAATTTCCTCAATTTTCCTTGCATTACTGGATGCCAAGCTCTGTAGTTTTGTACTTCGTTCAATACTACTGGTAAGCAGGTCACCTATATTTTTTACTGTCTTCTTTTCACCTTTTTCTACTTTATCTTCTAGTGTTTGCAAAGAATCTGTCAATGCAGTCATATCTGAGACTAGGCCTGAAATGCGCCTTATGTCAGTTTTTACTGTCACAATCATCAAAGTTATGTTTTTTGCTACAGAAGCTGCATTCTGTTCAGCACTTGACAGTGCATGAGAAAGAGTTGTTAAATTCTTCTGCAATTCTTCTTGTTTTTTAATTATGCTGCTAGACTGTGTTTTCATTGTATAAATATCTTCCTGCAGATGTTTAATGTGAGAAATTATTTGAAGGTCTTCCAGATGGTCCATTAAGTTCCACGTCTTTTCACACTACAGGGATACAAAGAAAAATATTTGACAAGATTTCTAGCTTAACAACTTGCATCAAAACTAAAGCTATAGTCTAATGAAATATCTCACTATTCTGATATTAAAATTGAGTGCAAATCCTGTCTTTAGGAAGTAAACTTCTGTTGCAACACACACGAAAACGAACTTTTTTTTCTTTTCAGTATATGTAACAAATTCCAGTGTTACTACTTTTTCTATTACAACAAAAATTACAGGAAGGTGCTATACAACTTTCCAGCATGACCTCTGAAAACACAAGTAATCAAATGCAATCTTCTTCTGATTTACAGAAATTTTTGTATGAAGCCTATAATTTGTGTGAGCAAGAAACACACATGTAGAAAGATATTCAGAAATGTTTTAGAAAGATGCCTACTTTAAAATTCTCTTATCCAAAAATCATGGACCATTTTATTTTGGTAATCATAATATGTATTTTGAACGTGTTGTTCACAAAAGAAAAAGCCAAAGGAATTAGGCATGCTTCCCTTTTGTTTAATGTTTTTCCTGTGAAGTATTTTGGTGGCTATTTAAACAGCCTACCTCCATAAAAGCTGCATTACTGAGGAAGCACTCAAGCTACTGTTGGATTTTTGGCTGAATTTGCTAGTTCACTTTTTCTGTTTTTTTAACAATTGGTTCTTGGTTTTCAAATTTGAGAGGAAGAAAGGAAAATACCTGAGTGATGCTATCCTGTTCAATCCCAAATAAGTCAGTGTAGAACGTGGAGAGAAAAAAAAACACCAAATGGGCAGGTAAAACACATTCTAAGAGGCTATAATTAGTTTCATACTAATCCTTTTCTTGACACTAGTAGTAAAAATATCACCAAAGAAACAAGTATTTTTAACTTTTTGATAGCGTTGGTCAGTCCTTGCTAGCACAGAACTGTTTGCTTAAAAACAAAATACCAAAATTTAGGTTGTGGGGAGTTGTGGTGGTTTCCTGGTTAATGCCTTCTAAGGATGAGAATTTCCTGTTAGATCTCATGTACATTTGGCTTTCAATAGGGTTGAGGTTGATGAAAGACATTAAATTAGGGAGCATACCACTGGTAATTTAGCCACCCTTCCCCAAAAATATATGAAGTAGAAACACCCTGGAACACACTTCTGAAAGGTATTTAAAAACCACTTCTGTACAGAATAGTATTTCTTAATGGAACACTGAAGTATTTATTCTGTACCCTTTCTGGAAGAGCAATTTATTTTGAAATAGATTATGTACCAGGACAATCCATTACATCATATTTTTATTGAATATTAATAAACAGAAATCTATACATAATAAACATATGAAACTGATAGACTTCATAACATTGAGAAATGCTGGTTTAAAAGTCTCTTGACTGGGCAAGCATTAACTGTTTAGTGAAGACTTCAGCAGAGTTCTAGGTAAGTGAATGTACAAAACCAGGATAATATAACTCAAGCCTGATTAAGTCATAAATGTTGTGGGTTCATACTGCCTACTAAAAAATCTGCTTTCCTGAGTTCAGAAATAAGAAATTATCAAGATGTTAAGTCTGTAGACACAAATTTATGGTGGTCCCGAGATCCAAATTTCAATGAACAGCAATCAGGCCTATTAGGTAGGACTACATCCTGTGTAAACAGATCTATTAGATCTCAGGATAAATTAGATATTCCCTGCCCTCAAGTACATAACTCCATCGCTGTCATTAATTGCTTTTGCAGCTCTTGGTTCACCAAACTTTTGGAAACAATGTCCATGACACTATAAAGTTGGGTTTTTTTTCCCCTTTGAAATGCAAAGCAATACCAGACCTGTCATGTAATGCCTAGCAGAGAACATTCTATAGAAGAAAAGGTTAAAACTTGTTTCTAACAGCACCAAAACAAATAAAACCAAAAAAACCCAAACCCCAGACTAATACAGTGACTGATCACACCAAACTTGCAAATTAAATGATAGAAGAAGAATCTAGCGGGAATATCTGTTAATAAGAACTTCAGTCTACAGGTAGTCCAGCAATTTCAATGGCAGAACAAAACTACACCCATGATTTTAGGAAGTTTGAGAAGGCTGGAAATGAGGTCTAAGGGGGCTATTTGCATGGGGTCAAAAAAATAAAAGATAACACCAGCTGCTATGTAAGCCCCCGCTTATAAATACCAGCACAAGAGAAGGCTCTCAGTAAGGGGTACTTCACTAGCGTTTTCTGTAATGTTGTTGTATCTCAGCTTCAGCTGTTAAAATGTACTTGGTGCTTTCTTGCACATAATAAAATACATAGATCCCAGTACTACCTCTGACATTGAGAAGCCTGTACTGCAAGCACAAAAACATTATGGTATATAATACATTAAAAGCGAGGTACATGTATATCTGCCTAGAGATAAGAACTTCATTGTGTTACAAGTCCATGGAATATAATACGATGAGTAACAATATAAAAAAAATAAGTAGTGAAAACTAAATATAAATTGTCATCTGATGTCTCTGGTTTTGACTTTTTTTTTTAAATCTAAATACTTTGCTTCAAATTCCTTTTTAATAAAAAAATGAACTTTTAATAAATAAGCTGAAAATAATCCTTAATTTAAGAAAGTATTCCTTTCCTCCTTACACAGTACTTCTTGCTCTCTAACCTCTTTATTATAAGTTTGCCTTTCAGTCTGATCCAATGTCTATTTAAATTAATGAGAATATTTCAGCTATCCTTAACTTATGTTGGAGTCACATTATGTATAATAAATTAAAGTGCTCTTTCATCAGTGAAAGCCCCAAGTCCAAATTTAGTTATCCCCATTCTGGTCAATTTCAAAGTTATAGCTTTCTAAAGTGATTTCTTTTGCTTTTGAAGGTACTTTTATGTCATGCAGTACTTCTTTTAAAACCACTACTTCATTGTGTACTTTCAATATGCTGTCATTGTACTGTAAGCCTTCAAGAACCTTTTGCATTGCCATTGTATCAGAAACAGTTTTCAACATATCCTTTTCCACAGTATATAGCTGTGTTGTCAAGTCCTCTATCTTTTTCTCCATACTTAGCAATTCACTTGATAATCTAAGAATAGAGTGAATAGCGTTTTCAATTGTTGGCAAACGGGTCTTGCACTCCTCAATTTTAGGTTCATAGTTTGCAAGTTTCTGATTCATGTCTGTGTCCTTGGCTACCAGACTATTCTGTTCTTCTTCTAGTTTTTCAACTGCCTTTGCATGCAAGTCCAACTTTTGTTCAACTCCAGAGAATTCATCATCTTCTTGCCTTTTTAATGTTTTAATATTTCTGGCTGTACTGTCTTCCAAATCTCTTACTCTTTCTGAAAGGGATTTAATTCTTTGTTCAACTTCATTAATTTGGGAAGTAACTTCTGCATGTACAAACTTTGCCTCAGATTTTAAACCACCAGTGTTTGTGTTCATTTCATCCAAGCTTCTTCTCCAGGAATTTGTAACATTTTGGAACTTCTCATTAATATTCTGCATCTTTATAGAGAGAGTCTGTTCATTGTTCTGAATATCATTTATGATGTTATGAAGAGAAGGTATTTCCTGTTCAAACTCAGTCATCACAGAGATGGATGAGGCAGCTTCTCGTAGGATACTTTCAGAAGACTCAAGCTGCATTTATAACACAAAACAATGTCCATGTCTGCTTAATGGAAGTAAAACTAGAAAACCATTTGCTTTTATTTAACAGAGAATAAAGTCCCTTAGAAGCCACTTCACTTGTTACAAAGCTCCTATATGATTTGTTTTCACATTTCATCTTTAAAATATTGTTGATTAACCTAGCATGAAGAAGTCACAGAAAAGGGTATGTTTGTTGTTGAATTTCTATAGAACGCATGCCATTTTCTTTATTGTCAATCCCTCATTTTCCATGGTGGTTTGTTGGTTTTGGTTTTTTTTTTTTTTTTTTTAAAATGTATCACACTATGTAAATCCCATGCAACATTTTGCAATCTGGACTGTAGTATATAAATACCCTAATTACATCATGTATAAATGACATCATTATGAGATCAGTGCTAAAACAACATCACTGCCTAAGCCATGCTGTACCCCCATCACCATCTGTAAGATAGAAGGGATAATTCAGCAGCCAGCCCAAGTTTTCTGCTTGATAATGTCACACGCAGATAAGAAAATAAAATAGCAATGAAAAAATATTACTATCACTGCATTATGTCTTCATATTATTCGAACAGGTCTACTACATAAAAATGCCTGTAAATTTTCTTCAAATCAGTGTCTATTAGAATTATACACAGAACAGTACTGGTAGAATGAAGTATGTGCACAAATGTACTTTTTAAAAATAGTTTAGTGTCTAAAAAATAATACTGAGATACAACCGCTATATTCACATACTTGAACAATGGTGTGGATTGACATGTTTAGTCACATGAAATATTCCCCAAAGGCCTATTCAGAGACAGTACAACACATTATGAAAATGTATTTTAAAACAGTCAATTAAATTTAACTAAATGACAACAAAGTAAAACAACAGCAAATGTTCACCAGAGATTATCCAATTAAGATGTTGATGATTACCTTTTCAGAAATTAAGTTAACTTTATTTTCCACATCCAGGAATTTTTCAGCTTCTTGCTGTAAGAAATTGTACTTTTTTTCCATATCAGCAAATTGACCTGACTGCTGAAATAGGAACCTGCAAATTGCAAGTAAATAAACAGTAAACACAACTAGATAATTAGCATATATTAGGTGTTCCAGGACCTGATTCACAGCAATCTGTTTATCTAGAAAAATAGTTTATTTAAAACACTTGTGCTTTCATAAATTGATATTTATTAATATATTGAATAGCAATAAGAAGTTTCAAAAGATCTGCAATATTCCATACAGATTAAGTTAGGCAATAAAAGCTGAAATGCTAGCTATAGATAGATGATAGATAAATGCAAACCAGACTTAAACAGATATACACAAAACAGTAAGCAGAAGCATCACTAATTTTATTCGACTATGTCGTTCTGTTTCTCAAAGATTTAGATAATAAAATCTGGGTGATGTTAATTAAGAACAAATTTTACCTTAATTTTCAGATTGATGTCTAGACTATAAGATTTTGGACTAATTTCTTGCACTAGAGTTCTGACAATTTCATCATCTCATTTCTGCATGAAGCTCAGTTTCTGATGGAACTAAGGTACTGATGCTGCCAAGATACTCCAAAACATCTTTTACAAAGATATTTGGCCTCTACTTGAAGACTCCACCTGATGAACAATTTACCATGCTGCTGAGCAAGTTATTTACAGAAAACTCCACTTCTACTGTTGAATTATTTATTACCAGCCAAATGAGCCTTGTTGTACTTATTGTGAGATTAAGTTGCTCTTCACAGTTAGATGTAGTCTCCAAAGCAGGTATTTGCAATTCGTGAGGAACACACCTTTTAAACTTTCAACATGATAGAACAGATCAAGCTTCTATAATCCCTCACTGCATACCAATGTTCCCACGCTTGTGAATACTGCTATTCTCTCCTTGATTGTTCTAGATTTAAAAAGTTTCTACGGTCACTTAACCCAAACACTATATTCAAATGTAACTAATCATATTGCCTGTGGCTGAATACAGTATGCAATACAAAAGAAAATATTAAAATCCACTTTAAAGGGTTACCTACCAGGTCAGCACCAGGCAAAAAGCAAGGGAAATTATGCTCAAGCTTGTCCGTGAATCCATCCCAAAGGAACTCCGATTATTGCTGGTCCTGGGACTTGCCAGCTTCCCACAATTACTGTGCTTCTCAACCTTTTGTGAGCCGTCATTGGTCTTGGATGAAGAAATACCTTTTTTTCTCTGCTTAACTTCAGACATCGTGTGTTTTTAAAAAGCAGAAACAAAAGAGAGAGCTAGGAAAAAAACCAAAACCAAAAAGGACTAGTTACTTTTAAGTATCTTCAAATATAATCTCTTGCCCTTTAGTTACACAAATACACCCCCAAAAATGTTTCCTTCAGCACTTACTATGTTTTCTAGTTATGTGAACTTATGTAAAGTCTCATAATACTTTCATAAGACTTTGTGAAAATTTGTTTTCTATACCACAGAGCACTGCTTTCATGATTTCTCAAACTGAACTGACTTTTGAAACTTTACCTAATTTCACCTTTCCAGAAATATTTCATCTGTTGTGCAATAAGCCATCTTGAAGATATGTTTAAAATCACAAGGACTGAAAGCATGGTATTTCTTTTTATAGTTGATTACTGTCACACTTTCATCAGCAGTTTCACTGTCCTCCTGTTTTACTTGTAGATCTAGAAAAAAAGTTACCTACTCCACATTAAAGGGGAAAATGAATCTTCTCATTTTTAAAAAAAGAGATGGTAAATCAAGCTTTAATTTAGAAATAGTTCTGTTGCAATGATTTCATGTCATCTGTAAAACCACGGACACCAGTTAATAGCCATTAATAGAAAAATACAGAATATTAATGAAATATGCATCCAGATAAGAGTCATAATTTCCTCTTTGCTAAAGTTGAGGTCCGCATAGATTCAGGCAATATGAATCTCCAGTTTCGAAGAACGCAAAAGCTCACATTCTAACCAACCGAGTGGAAGCGCAGAGTGGAATTTTTAAGCCTGAAATCTTCCACCACACTGCTCAAAATAGACTAGATCCTTGGTGGGTTTGGTTTAGCGCAAGTTGAGACGAAAATGTTGTGCTTCCTTCCGGATCATTCTGCAGTATTGCCGCTTAGCCACATGTCAATATATAAATATTTAAATATTAGAGATACTTACATAGTCTCATACATGCGTAAAGGGCGTTGTTTTGTTTAAAACCCGAATCTGTCACAAGAGCGTGAAGCTTAGAGATGTTTTGAGTCGCAGTACTGGGAAGCGTGCTCTGAGCTTGAGGTATGTAGGGAAAAACCACCTCTGGCTCCCCCAAAACCCAGCAAAAACGCTACTTTGTAGCTTTTAAAACACCTTTGGGATTGAGAACACGCATTACGAAGTTAAAACGAAGAGACCTGAAGGGTAGTTCGGGAAATGGTTGGGTGCAGGGACAACAACGCGGCTTTACAGGACAACTTCGGAGCGCGGGGCTGAGGCGGACGAGCCCCTCTCCTC
>NW_010972587.1:14561829-14562039 GCF_000737465.1 Haliaeetus leucocephalus
AGCCCAGGAGCCCGCAGAGACGCCGTCCAGCCCCGGCGACACCCTTCCTCCCTCAGCGCTTCGGGTCGCCTTTCCCTCAGCGGCCGGGCACCCCCTCTCCGTACCCTCGACGCCTTCCTCCCGCCTCAGCCGAGGGCGGGCGGGCCGTCGTCCCCCGCCGTTACCTCAGACCGCGGCGGGAGACGCGTTCGGGGCCTGCAGTCCCCCCCT
>NW_010972587.1:14562049-14638710 GCF_000737465.1 Haliaeetus leucocephalus
GGGAGCCACGTCAGGCGCGCCCGGCCGCCCCCCCCCGCCGAAGACTGGCTCCCGCTACGCCGAGTCTCCGCGGCTCTGCGCCGGCGCGGGGTGAACGGGGCTTTGTTCCGTGAAGGGGGCCGGGTTATTGCCGGGGAGGGAAGCGGGCTGGGCCGGCTCGGCCCTTCATCCCACCCGCCGGGCCCGGAAGGAGGAAGCGTTCGCGGTGCGGGTTGTTCCCCCCCTCCCGGTGCGGGGTAACGGCTTTCCTCTCAGGGTGAGGCGGGAACTTGTTGCCCGCCCGGTGAGCGGCGGCGGGGGAGAGGGAGGGAAGGCGGGACGGGCCGTTGCCTGGAAGGTTTCGGTTTCACCGCAGCCCGCCCCGAGGCTGACTCCAGCTCACGGCGCCGGAGCCGTCCGCTGTGGAGGCGGCTTGTCCCCCTCCGCCCCTGCCCCTGCCTTAGGGGAGGTGGCCGGGGAGAGACACCCCCCCCCCCCCCCCGGCCCGGCGGGGCTGGGGGTGTGAGGCGGGCGGCTTTTTGAGCGCTCCGGTTTCTGTTTCGTTCGCCCCGCGGCTGGTAACGGCGGCTCCGGTGAGGCGTTGCCTGGGTGTGAGGTAACCCTTTGTTTTGTGTGGTTGTGGGGTGCTTTCTTTTGGTATTTGCTTCACGTGTGGACTGATTATTATTATTATTTTTGTATAACCTGGGCGTTTTTCGACTGGGGAGCTTTCACGTCCCCTTCCCGAAGCGGTGTGGTGGGGTAAGGGTAGGGCGGAAGACTTTCTAACCGCATAATTTTCAGCGAAAATAGGAAATTCTGTCAGTGCGGCGGAAGAAACGCTCCATCGGGTTATCCAGAGGCAGCTGTTCTGCATCTACCCTGCTCCTGAAGGAGGGACTGAAGGAAAAGGTGAGCTTTTCTGCAGGCAGCTGCGTGGCTGCACCGTGGAGGAGCTTGCAATCGCCTTCGGTTGTATTTTCTGTTGTAGTTCTGCCTAGTGCTGTCAGCTGTGAGACCAGTCCTGTTTCTCATCTTGTTGTCCCAGTCACATGATCCAAGGATTTAAAAAATTTGAGGGATGTAGTGGGTGGGGAGGAGACCTTTTCGTAGAGACGTTTAGCAAGTTCCTAGTATATGAGAAGCTTGCACAGACTGTGATTCTTTAGTTCTGCAAGTGTTCATAAACATAAGTTCAGAGGAATGTGGAAAAATACTCAGGTTTTTTTTTCTTCCCTTTTTTTCAGAATTAGCAGTATAATATCTGCTTTTTTAATGAAAACTTCCATTCACATGAGCACAGAAGTTTTGCTGTGAGTCTAATTAATTGTTAAAGATTGAAATTCTTTTTCTACCTGCTTTATATGCCTCCAGGTGGAGCAATCAGAGAAATACTGTAGTCAGATTAAGTATAATAATGCTCAGCTGCATGTTTTTATTAAACATAATAGCATATGGCATCTAAACAATACTTCAAGAATACTATTCATATTCACAGTAGCTCATGAACTATTACAACTTAACTATATATATGCCTTTTTTTACTCTATTGAAAGGGAATATTTGATTTCCCCAGTGTTTTCTTGATGCTACTGTACTGTCCAGCCAAGCTAGACTAGTAGGTCATAAACTGTATAATTAAATTCATAGAACAGTGGTATGAAAGTCTCTTTATCATAACAGAAAGTGAAAAACCAACTAAATAGTTTAGCTTTCTGCAGTTTGTAGTATGAGCTTGCCTGAGGATTCACTGTATTTTCCATTAATGCAACTGCTCTGCTCCTTTTTCTGACTTTAAAACCAAAATTGTACTTGGAAGTAATGTTCTGGTTCTGACTTGAATTCCCCCCCCCCCCTTTTTCACATTGAAGAAATATGGATGTCAAGAGTAGAAATTATTTACTTATGAATCGCCAAGCATTGGAAAAAGACATCAAGACATCTTACATTATGGATCGTATGATTTCTGATGAAGTACTAACGTTACAGGAGGAAGAGAAAGTGAAACAACAGGTAGAGTTGTCTCTCACTTATTTATCTTCCTAGTCAACTCATATATTTTATCATCCTTTTTAATAATAGTCATTTCAGTCTATCTCATTCCTGGATTCAGCAAGTTCTTCAGCGAATGCCTAGCATGCAGTTTTTATTGCACTTCATAAGGTTGAGTTAAGGGCTTGGTCAAGTTGAAGGCTAACTATAAACAGTGTATAATTGACAGAGTGATAGATTAGGTGGTTTCTAAGGTCTCTCAGTTCTGTATAACATCTCTTAATGTTTTTTCTAGAATACACAGAAGGAGCGAGCAGCTATGCTAATAAACATTATTCTTACAAAAGATAATAATTCATATAGATCCTTTTATAATGCACTACTTCACGAAGGGTACAGAGATCTTGCAGCGCTTCTTCAGGATGGCATCCCTGCCATCTCCTCTGGTAACGGAAAGAGTTCAATGGATGGAATGACTTCATACGGTCAGTGTAACTACAGCAATCCCTGTGCTTGAAAGTAAAGACAAGTTGCCTTTTTTTTATTCCTTTCTAAGTGGCTATAATACCTGTTCCAATGAAAAAGGAGTATTTGGTGCATTCACTTGTTTTAGTAGTGTAGTAGTCAGTATCTTTGTATTTCACGTAATTAATATGGCAGGAGAGTTACAACAATTGTGACTTTTGTAGGTCACCGTGAAAATGTTTATATTAAGTAATGTTTATTTTAAAAGATGGGAGACCTGAAGCTCTCACAGTTTTCTCTAAATTGTAACATTTTTGTTGTATGTGAAAGAAAGACTTTTATTTGTATATATTAAAGAAGTTGAATCTAACATAAAAAGTTGTAGCCTCCAAAATTCTGACCTTTATCTTGAAGAGTAATCTGTAATCTCTCAGCCTACATTCCAATAGTTGATCTTGTTCTTATGTTGCTTGATTCTCTCCACCAGATCTTTTAGTTACCCTACATAAATTCCTAACTTTTACCTACATTGTCATCAGTATCATCTTTGATTGACATGAAATAAATTGGTAGTTTTTAATGGGAAGAACCTTCTGACTGCATATGACTAACTGCCATATTTACTGGCACTCTACATTTTGAGAAGTGTTGTAGACATATGGAATTTTGATTACCTGAGTAAGATTTCCCAAAGCTTATTAGTATTATATGGCACTGCATATGGCCACTTTGTGGCCAGCAGTGGACAGATAAAGCGCACGTTTCCTTTCCTGCTATGCTTTACTTGCTCTATTGCAAGTCGTGCTATCTTAGCTTGAATCAAAGGGAGTCTTTCTTGGACCAAAATGCTGTGCTGTTCACTGCAAAGTAAAAGCCTTACACAGCATGCTTTCTTTTCTGCTGCATCCATGGGGTGGTAACTTCTGGCTGAGAAAGCGACTTGAGAGTTGGGCATAGTAATGTTGAGCTCCTGTCTTTGCCACTGTTTCTACTGGAGCTGTTAATTATTTTTCACTTCTAGGGATTGCTGTAACTAGCTTGCCTCATAGGTATTCCATTAACTGGAACACTATTGTAGGTGGGAGGCTAGTTACTTGTTAAGTAATTTATTTCTAAAAAGCAGTATTTTTTCACTATTTGGTGTTGTGAGTCCAGTAGTTTTTAGAGCATTTGTATGGGACATGAGGTGGGAGGGGAGCCCACCAGTTATCTGGGGCAGGGAATCGTTTGCTTTGAAGAGGCATCACATTTAGAAGTCACTTTTTATTTTCATGTTTCTTGTTTTTAACCTTAGTTAAGACAGTTCTCTGCGAAGGAGGTGTACCACAGAGACCAGTTGTGTTTGTCACTCGGCCAAAACTGGTAGATGCTATTAAAGAGAAACTGTGCTGCCTGGGAAGTGATCCAGGCTGGGTCACAGTTTATGGAATGGCAGGTTGTGGGAAGACTGTTTTAACAGCAGAAGCTTTAAGGGATCATCAGCTCTTGGAAGGTACGTTTAGAAAAACATCTATATTTTTATAAAAATTACTACAGGTAGACACATATTGGACATATATGGCAAAGTATCCTTTGTCATCTTGAAAGTAATTTAGGATTTAGGTTTCTGAATTCCTTAGGTGCTTCTGAAATATTTGCTTGCAACTTACAGCTTTCAGAACCCTTTAGTGCTCTAGGACCACTAAGTATTTTATTAATTTATGGGAAAAGATTCTGAATAGCTTTTCACCTTGGATTTTGCTTTGGTTTATGAGAGTAGATGCATCCTTAATTACACTAGTATCACATTAGTTTAAAGCAGATCATAAGTTAAAACATTTAATTATTTTTTTTTTTTTTTTTTTTTTTTCCTTTACATAGGACACTTGGAGGAGAAAGTGGGACTCAGACTGTAGAAAACATGATGTAGGGATAGAGACTACGGCATCCTCTGCTACACCTGACTCTTCTAGATGCCGCCTTGTTCACTGTTTTGGGATAATTTTCACATCCCAAACTCTGAACTCCTGCAGTAGTACAGGGTTAAAAAAGTAAATGCTAAGTCAGACTAGCAGGAAGGTGGATGCAGAAGGGATTGTTAAGGGACAGGCAGGAAGGCATGTAGAGAAGAGGGACGACAGCATCAGTGGCAGTGTGAATTCTTTGTGGGAACTTGCCCTATAGAGCCTGTTCCTTTAAAAATAAAAAGTAGTGGTCTTGTAGAACCATCCTTCTGTGTTAGTGGTAGAGTTGCAAGGCTGGCTTGCAATAGACTTTACAGTTTTATATTTTAATTGAAATTGAGTTATTGATTGCTATTGTAAGCCGCTATTAAATATTTACACTTTTAAATGTATAGCATGATTAATGTTGCTTTTCTTGTTAGATTACTTTCCGGGAGGAGTTCACTGGATCTCTGTTGGAAAACAAGACAAAGCAGGGCTCCTAATAAAACTTCAGAATCTCTGTAGTAGATTAGAACATGACTCTACTCTTTCACAAAGGCCACCACTCAACATTGAAGAGGCTAAAGATCGTCTTCGTTTGCTGATGCTACGCAAATATCCCAGGTGATGTCAGTAAAATGAAACACTTATTTTAATGGAAAACTTTGCAAAGTAACTTTGGTCTAATTGTCTAAGGTGTCTGTGTTGTGGTTACATGTCTCTGGTGTGTTTGTGGTTTTTTTTTTTTTCTTTTTAAACCAACTTCCTAACTCTTCCACTTTTTCTGTTTTACTGTAGATAATTAGGAAGAGTTATTCAAGGTGAAGCTAACAATACTTCTAGAATTTTAATTCTTGTGTAGAGGTTCTTGTTAAAATTTTCTAAATTACTACCTTACATATGATAAAAGAATAAGTACGTCCAGATAAGTGTACAAAAGCTGAAAGGTAAACAGATGCTAGAGGCAGATGTATAATATACGTAGTATAACTGTTCCTGTTTAGAGATTTTTTTTTTTAATGGAGTAACTTAAGGGATACATCGTAGGCTTGTCCTGGGTATGAATATATTTAGTAGGCTAATAAGGCTTCTGCTAACAAAATATGTTAACCAGCTGTGCAGGAGTCACATTCGCTTGAAAAATTATTAGTCGTTTAATAACGAAAGTTGGGAACAAACAGTTGGAAATAAGAATTGCTCTAACTTTCAGTGTTCTCATTGTGTATGTAGAGTGCTTCACTGATGTGTGAGGATCATACAGCAGTAAAAGGGTGTGTATCGTTCCAGAAAATTTTTCCTTTCTGGAACAGCTGATGGCTTTTTAAAGTGTTTGGTCTAGAGTTACCAAAGTGAAAGCAGGTTTTCATATGATCAATTATTGCCAAGAAACAAGTTGCTTTCAAACTTCAGGAAAAGTGACTTGATTTAATCAAGCAGCGTCTCAGTCACTGCACTTTTTGTTTTTCATCTGTGGGTAATAGATTTTGCTATTTGTTGAGGATTTCATTACTCTCTGGGAAAATCTGTACTAAACTAAACAAGGCTGCACCTGGGTGAGATATCCCAAGAATAACACTCCGACCTTGTGATCTTTATAGATGACATAGACTAGAAGAATATTGCCATTTTTGTACAGGAAAAAAATAATCTTTCTTCCAAAGAAAAAATTTGAAAAATACTGCCAGGTCCTCCACGAGAAATCTTTCATTTTTGTGGAAGTCTTATATGAAAAGTGCAAACAAGACACTTTCAACTGAAAGTGCAGGTTTCCCTGAAGTATGTTAAGTCGTTGTCTCCATTGACACAATTCCTGTTATTTTTTGTTTATTAACAAACAAAACAAAACTCTTCAATACAGAAGAATTTGGATGTTTAATTGATGCACAACATCACAGTCTCTTCTGAGTAGAAGGGAGAACTCTGTGTTACTTTCCTGTACGATGTATCCCTATGGTATCATGGACTGTTCCAGAAGTTGGCAGCAACTGTACAGCCAAGTGACATGACAGCCTAAGAATGTCGATATACTATGCTGTGCTATATTGTTTGTAGTGCACAAAGTGACTCATTTAAGATGTACTTACTGTGTTTTGTAAAAGGAGCGCCTTTATGCTGAGGAAACTAAGGGGAAAAGAGAAAATGCCAGCTTTGGAAACAATTAGGCACTTGGTTTTATTTAAGGGCATATCAATGCCAGCTGTGGCAGTGTCTTCCTTATAGACTGTCAGGTATCTCATGTAGGATGCGGTTGGCCTGGCAACGTTCATTAATCTGTTTCAAGATAAAGTAACAGATGTTAGATAGGAGTATTGCAGAGGATGACTGCACCTCAAGGAAAAGGGACAAGAATTGATTATAAAACTTTTCTAGTCTGACTGCATTTCACCATTTAGAAACCGTGTTAATGTGATCACACTGTTCATCTTAGTCTTGTTTACCCTTTCCCTTCTCCTTCTCTATCCTAAACACTTGGAGCATATTGCCAGAGTTGACTCTAAAGGTAGGAACTTTGTATCTTGGAAAATTCTGTAAGTTTATGAAAATTGACAGTTGCATAAAGAAGAGAAATCCAAGCAGGTGCCTTCAGTGGTGAAAAGGCGTATACAGAATTAATTGAAGGGAAACATATTTTGTTGTCTTGCTAACTGGCTAGCTTGGACACACGAGCTGGGAACAGGCCACAGCCTGTGCTGCATCCTGCGCAGTTAGAGATATGTGAGAATGTTGCAAGAACAAACTGAAAGCCTTGCTGATGATGGGTTATCTGGGAAATCATAGTGGGCATGGGAGGAGGTAGGGGGGAATGTACTGGGGAGTGAGGTTCATAGGGTGCAGGCGTATTGGAAACCAAGCTTCACTAGTTCTGCGGCTTGTGGAGGAGCTTGCTCTGCACTGGAATTCTCTTTGATGACAAAAAGTCACTTCAGCTATTTCTGGTTTCAAATAGTCAGCCCAGTATATGTCTTGGGAATCAAGTGTTAGTCAAAGATTTCAAATTGTGAATCCACTACATTTCTTGGGATTAAAGTATTAGTCAAAGGAAAACTTTCTGAGCAACACGGCATTATTTATTTTGTTGGATTGTGGTTGAAGAAATTGAAGCTGTGATATTCTTTAAAGAAAGAAGTTTCAGTATTAAATGCCCTGTGATTGTTATCACAGTATTTGGGGTTTTTGTTTCTTGGTTTTGTTTTTTTAAATTTTTTTTTATAATCCTAATTAGGAATTAAGGTTTGTTGGTATGGTTGGAGAAGAAAGTCACTGGTACCAAAAGATTGTGAGGACTTTTAAGTTCTCAGATTAATTAAAAACATAAAATCAGGCTGTAATTCATGCTGCCCAGCATATTTTCAAGTGTGAAAGTACCACAGAATTAGTCATTTATGGCTGTGATAGTATTCTTGTAAACCCTCTGATTTATCAAAAGAGTTTTAGTAGAGAAATTGTATAAAAATGAGGTATGGGTATCCAAGACTTTTATGTAACTTTGAAAATGGGCTATAATGTGTATGTGCTTGTTTATTGAAGGATAAAATCTTTATTTATAAGCATTGATTGCATAAGTGTCATTTAGCTGAAGAAAAATGCGGAAGTCTTCATACACTTCAGTGGCAATTGGACAATTTAACCAGTGATTCGTGTAGCTGAAAATTCCATCCTTTTAAAAAAACCAACCAAACAAACAAAAAAAACCCACACACAAAAAAACCCAAACAAGGCAGTAAATGTAAACAGTTTGTAGAATTTGGTTTCAATAACTTTCTTTCCACCACAAAACACACAGAATGCAAATAACTGGTATTTTTTTTCATAAATCTACTTGCTAGCCAATCTTTTTAACTTCTTGCTCTCTTGGAACCAACCTTTTAAAAACAGTTTTCACTAACTTCTTTGTCAGATACAGGCAGGTACAGGGAAGTCTACAAACATTATTATGGTGGGATTGCATGTAGTAACCTACAGACGTCACTAGCCACAGGATTTGAATATGCAGTCACTATAAAATGTTGTTTATGTAAAAAGAGCCTCATCATCCAAGGCACTTCCTTCACAAGAGGATTAGTCTCGTATAGCTTTCTGAAGATACAAGAACAAAACTGAAAACTCTCCAGTTAAAAGGATACTGACGTGGTTTCTCCCACAAAGCTTATCACTAGCCTGTGTCAAGCAGAGTTGTTACCTAGTTGTATACAACTTTTTTGTTCATTTATGATACCACATGACTTGAAAAACAGAGTAAATATTTCTGGATTTCCTGATATCTACTAATGGAAATATTTCTTAAGATTTTATTGTTTACACTTCAGTTGTAGCTATTAAGCAATAAAAGGTAAAAACTTTTTTTTAGAGACTTGCATTCAACTTTCTTGCACAGTGTTTAGTGCCCTCTTAAGATTTTACATATTTTACATATTAATATAAAAAATTATGCAGTGATACATTGTAAATTCTTAAAATGTTCTTTCATTATTAAAATGCAAAACTGTATTTTAGCACTAATAGTTGATCTGAAGTCTGCAATATTTCTTCTTGCACTAGATCTCTTTTGATCCTGGATGACATTTGGGATTCCTGGGTATTAAAAGCATTTGATAATCAATGTCAGGTTCTTATCACCAGCAGGGACAGGAGCGTAACAGATGCTGTAGCTGGTAAGGAGCAATTTCCTCTCCTGCACCACAGATTGTGTGTGTATATGTATGCAATTTGTTCTTGTGAACTTTTAAAAGAATCTGATACGATCTATGTCTATCAACTTGTGCACAAGTGGCAAAGTTTTAGAATTCTGCTCTGTGAGACTTTATGCTCTTTGTGAAATAAATGTTATATGTTATCCTGAAGGTTATATGTCTATGTTAAAGAGTGCAATGATTCTCAACAGGGTAAATTAACCTCTGTCACACCACTGCTGTTAGACTGATTACGCTATTAAGCAGTCACTGCTACAACATGCCCATAATACATTTGCAACTATTAGATTATAGTCTTAATTTTTTTGTCTCTCTAATGCGAACTTGATTCTGATAAGTAGAGTTTATACTTTTCTTAGTACTAAGCATATAAAATACTATGCAAAAAATCATGAGCCAGGTCCTTTGCTCCAGATTTTGCTTGGAAAATACTCTTCATTTCCTTAGGATTTTTTACGTTCTTTTAAATTTTTTCCATGTTTCTATGTCTAGGCAATAAATATGAGGTTCATGTGGAAAGTGGACTAGCACATGAAAAAGGACTGGAGATTTTATCCCTGTTTGTGAATATGAAAATATCAGAACTGCCAGAACAAGCTAACTGCCTTGTAAGAGAATGCAAAGGTATACTTGCTGCTCTTTAACATACTGTTTACCACTGAATGTCTTTTTTTCTTCTAGGTTTTGACTTACAAATAGAGGAAGGAACATTCTTTAATACTGTACGCCTTAAGTAAAACACAAGTGCTTGTTAAAGGCTTTTTGTTTTTTTTAAACTAAATAGAAGTGTCTCATGTTGGTTTTTGAGTAGTTTTCTTCAGCATATCTTCCCCCTGCCCCACTATTCCACTTAAATTTGGTGAGTTTGCAGATGTCTATATGGATGACATGTTTTGTTTGTCTGTTCTCCACACCTCAATAATTTAATCAATGTATTGGGAAAATTACCTGATGTAGTCAACCACTTGACTGAATTATTGGATTGTGTTCCTTGAAAACCTCTAAGATTAAATTAATCTTTTCTTTCAGGTTCTCCTCTTGTGATATCCTTGATAGGTGCATTATTACGAGACTTCCCCAGTCGTTGGGAATACTATCTCAAACAGCTGCAGAATAAGCAGTTTAAAAGAATAAGAAAATCATCTTCTTATGATTATGAAGCCCTTGATGAAGCGATGTCCATAAGTGTTGAGCAACTGAATGACAATTATAAAGACTACTATAAAGACCTCTCTGTCCTCCCAAAAGATGTTAAAGTACCTACTAAGGTAATAACAGCAATGCAGAGATCTCATCGTTTTTAGTGAGATACAAACAATAACTTTAAAGACTTCATAAAATTTATAATTGTTGCGTATAACTTGCACTGTATGTAACTTAACGGTAATTGCCAGATTGGGTAGGTCAGGTCCATTATTGTGTCATGACTTTTATTGTCAGTAATGAAACTAAAAAATTGTAACTGAATAAATGTATTCATAATATTTAAGTTTAATGTGCATTCCATATATAACTTTTTAATTATATTGTAATTGAGCTCTTTGAAGGCTCTAAAACTGTTACGTGAAATTTGTCCCATTTAAGAAAAAGATACGATCACAATAAATCAGCACAAATAGACAAAAGATGAGATAACTTGTATTATCTGTCCTGTAGTCTGGTATGGAAGAATTGGTAACTTACTGAATTTATTACCATTTGTAATATGTCTATATTTGTTAGCATGTGTTTTGTTGTCAGTTAATTGGTAGCCTTTTGTGATATTCACACAAGTCATATTACCCCTTACTTCTGACTCTTTTCTGTCTTAATGTGGTTTTTTTAGGTTCTCTGTATTCTTTGGGATATGGAAACTGAAGAAGTTGAAGATATTCTACAGGAATTTGTTAACAAATCGCTATTGTTCTGTGATCGTAATGGGAAATCATTCCACTATTATTTACATGATCTTCAACTTGACTTTCTTACAGAGAAGAATCGCAACCAGCTTCAGGTAGGGTATTGACTAATCTACTTCCTTTTAACTTTGTTCTCCAAAGCTGAGCGTTCTTCAGAAAATGTTCCTTAAACGGTATCCAGAGTAGCTTCATAGAATAGGTCCACAATGCAGTTAAACTTAATGCTGAGTAATTAAAAACATTTATTTTCAACTTGAAACTGTGGAGTGATTTCATGATGGTTCCATTTGGAGCTAAGAAACTGAACTGAGAGAAGACTCGATATCCATTATTTCTCTGTCAAAGACATTTCCAGCAGGAGGTGGAATGTTCCACTGATGGTTCCAAAGGCATCAAGACCCCACCAGAATAGGAAGTTTCTTTTTTAATACAGAGAAGTGCTTTTTACTCCTTTTTTTCAATTTAAGGCAATACTTGCAGGGAGAGGACCTGTAAGTCGGGCCCAATAAATTTACCAGTTCTGAAGGACAGGGCAGAAGGAGTAGATATGAAGAAAAGACAAGTTTTTAGGCTTGCTTTAGATCCACTTATGTAAGAGTCTTTTTTTATTGGCTACCCACATTTAATGTGCAGAGTGATTTGATAGCTGTTCTCAGCTGAAGAAGGAAGGTTAACAGTTTGCTTTTCTGTTTTTTAATATCCAGAGAATGTTCTGGAGAAGTCTTAAGCAATAAATTAGGTTAAATGTACAGTTTTGGAAGGTAAGCTTTTCTTATTTCATTTGTTGACGTATTACAATTGAGAAATAATAATATTATTCCTCACACTATATACAATGTAATATTAACAATAATTCTAATTCCTCCATGCTGAAAACAACCCATACTTTGGTATAGTATTAACTGAAAGTGTGTTTTGATTCACATTGCAGGAGCTACATAAAAACATAGTAAATCAGTACAAGAAATATTACAAACTTAATACTCCTGTTCCATCTCAAGAGGATTGCATGTACTGGTATAACTTTCTAGCGTATCACATGGCTGGTGCCAACATGCAGAAGGTGAGTTCTGACAAGTGTCCTCTGTTTCCCTTCTTGACCCACCCTTACCCCTGCCTTTCCCCCCAGACTTTTTCCCACTTGAACCTCTCTTCTCCCAGGCTTTTGTGCAGATGGGTAAACACTCAACATAGAGTTCTTTAGAGACTCCACTGATAATCACTGTCTGTTATGAAAACTACTTTATTTCTACCCTTTGTGTCTTGTCTTTTCAGCCAGTTCTCGAGAAGATTTCTTATTTTTTATCATAATAGCTTGTGTTTTTCTTTTCCTTTTTAAGAAGCTTTGATAAAAAAATCTTCTCTAAACCTTTTTGGAAGCCCAGGCTCACTTTATTGTATAATACAAAAAGATTGATTTCTTCAGAGAATTTGATTAGATTATTTAATTTTTTTTTCTACAGAAGTCTTGTTTGTTTTTTTCCTCTTATGTCATACTGATTTTTGTGTAAAAGTTCCTCTCCATATTGCCAGATTTCAACAGCCACAAAAAATCCAGCAACAGTTAGATGGGCAAATCTCTTGTTCCCAGGATTGCCTTGGCACATCTGAAAAATTGCTGTCAGTTTTGCTACCTACTGTTCTTTAGGTACTGAGCTAATATAAGATGCAAGTCATGCAGGAAGATCAGTATTTCAGTAGTTTCACTTGAATATCTTTAGAATTCTTGCCTTGAATAGCATTTGGTCCTGGTGGCTAATTGCTTTATTTCACATGTACTCAAACCTTTTCAGTTGAACCTCTTTTGAGATGGTTCATCTGATTCATCACATAAAATACACTTTGTGTAGTTATATTCTATAGGAACCTTCATAATTAATGTGAGCTACAAATCTAGATTTTTTTGGATCATACTTATTTCATTATCTCAGTCTCTTTAATTTCAATGTGTTGGAAAAATGTTTTTATTTATTTTGTAGAATTAGCTTCTCGGAGTTCTTTAGCCTGTCTCATTATGACTGTATGCTTCCCAGAGTTTACACTGTTTATATTACTTGTTTCTCAATATTTAGACATGACTTCTATTTGTTGGAAGGCTAATAAAGATGGGAGGTGTTCTTTTTCTTTGTTTAACCATGATAAGCTTTTAATCCTTGCAGTATTTACTGATTTTAAATTGGAACATATTTTGAGCCTGTGCAGTGTTGTCTCTAAGCAGTTTTTCTGATCCCAGCAAGTATGGTTTTTTTAACAAGAAGGGCTTTTTAAAGTATGTTAGTAACAAGAGGAGGTCTAAAGAAGACATTGGACTGATAATTGTTGGAGATAGTCATCTGCCTAACAGGGATAAAGAAAAAGTGGAAGCATTCAATGCTTTTTTTGCCTCAGTATTTAATAATACTGACAAACCTTGGTCTGCCTGGTCCCCTCAGTCGGAGGACCACGAGCATGGGAACAGTGACGTCCCATTTGTGGATGCTGAAATTGTAAGGGACTGGCTGTATCAGCTGGATGTTCACAAGTCCATGGGGCCTGATGGGATTCATCTCAGAGTATGGAAGGAGCCATCGGATGTTACAGCAGGACCCCTCTCGATCGTCTAGCAAAGTTCTTGGGAGGTCTCTGCTGACTGGAAGCTAGCCAATGTTATTCCAATCCACAAAAAGGGCGTGAGGGAAGACCCGGGAAACTACAGAGCTGTTAGTCTAACCTCACTTCCTGGAAAAATTACGGAGATTATACTGCATGCTGTTGAAAGGCATTTAAAGAATAATACAATCATCAGGCACAGTCAACATGGGTTCACAAAGGGAAAGTCCTGTTAAACTGGTTTGATATCCTTCTATGATAAAGTCACCTGCCTAGTGGATGAAGGGAAGGCGGTGGATGTAGTTTTTCTGGATTTTAGTAAGGCTTTTGATACTGTCCCTCACAATGTCCTTCTAGACAAGTTGTCCAACTGTGAACTGAACAGGTACCTGGTGTGCTGGGTGAAGAACTGGCTGAAGGGCAGGGCTCAAAGGGTTTTAGCGATTGGGGCTGCATCTGGCTGGCAACTGGTCACCAGCAGTGTTCCTCAGGGTTCAATTTTAGGGCCAGTCCTGTTCAATATAGTTATCAATGATCTGGATGCAGGAGTTGAATGCCCCATTAGCAAGTTTGCTGATGATAACAAACTGGAGGTGCTGTTGACTCTCTTGAGGGACAAGAGGCCTTGCAGAGGGATCTAGATAGATTGGAGTGTTGGGCAGTGATTAATGGGATGAAATTTAACAAGTCCAAATGCCGGATTCTGCACCTAGGATGGAGTAATGCCGCACACAGCTATAAACTGGGGGAGCAGTGGCTGGAGAGCAGCCCTGCAGAAAGGGATCCAGAGGTGCTGGTCGACAGCAGGGTCAGTATGAGCCAGCAGTGTGCCCTGGCAGCCAGGAGGGCAAACCCCATCCTGGGGTGCATCAAACAGTGTGACCAGC
The DNA here is from genome assembly GCF_000737465.1 of Haliaeetus leucocephalus. Classification (NCBI taxonomy): domain Eukaryota; kingdom Metazoa; phylum Chordata; class Aves; order Accipitriformes; family Accipitridae; genus Haliaeetus; species Haliaeetus leucocephalus. The sequence continues at coordinate 14,576,476 of NW_010972587.1, forward strand.
CGGTCAGAAGGTGATTATCCTGCTGTATTCAGTGTTGGTGCAGCCTCACCTCGAGTACTGTGTGCAGTTCTGGGCCCCACAATTTAAAAAGGATCTTGAACGTGTCCAGAGGAGAGCAACAAAACTGGTGGCAGAACTGGAAGGCATGTCCTAGGAGGAGCAGATGAGGACACTGGGTTTGTCCAGTTTGGAGAAAAGGAGGCTGAGGGGCGACCTCATTGCTCTCTGCAGCTTTCTGAGGAGGGGACCTGGAGAGGGAGGTGCTGAGCTCTGTTCCCTGGTATCCAGTAATGGGACACATGAGAATGGTGCAAAGCTGCGCCAGGGGAGGTTTAGACTGGATGTTAGGAAGCATTTCTTTACCGAGAGGGCATTCAAACACTGGAACAGGCTTCCTAGAGAGGTGGTCGATGCCCCAAGTCTTGTCAATGTTTAAGAGGCGTTTGGACAATGCCCTTAATAATTTCCTTTAGCTTTTGGTCGGCCCTGAATTGGTTAGGCAGTTGAACTAGATGATTGTTGTATGTCCCTTCTAACTGAAATTATTCTATTCTATAATTTCTGATTACCTTTTAAGTAGCTTTCTCATTTTTAAGTTAAATGCAATTACAACAGATCATTTTGCTCTCGTTCAAATTCAGCATCTGTTAGGAAGAACAACAGATCACTATTAGCAGAGTGATCTTTGCTAGACTGGACTAGAAGAAGCTTTTTCAGAATTGTATCTTAAACCAGGTCTTGTGTGCTACAGAAGTCAAGATTTGCTTTGTACCCCAATCCCTTCTCTGACTAGCTGTATCAAAAAGCAGTCCTTTGCATTAAAATAACAAGCTTAGCCTTCTATACCCGGAATTTTAAAACAGGAAATTGCCTAAGTTTTTAACTAGATGCAATTGTACAGAAGCTTATTAAATACCTAATGTATTTCCTTTGCTTTTCTTTTTCCCCTTTTTATGCTCTGAACTTAGATTTGTATTTCTTCTAGGAACTCCGTGATCTTATGTTTTCTTTAGACTGGATTAAAGCTAAAACAGAATTGGTAGGGCCTGCTCACCTGATTCATGAATACGTAGAATATAGTTCAATCCTGGATCAAAAGGTATGGTACTAAAAGGTAAATGATCAGTCCGTTTGAAATATATTTTTCTACTTTATAATTGCATTTTGTTGGATGTATGTGTATATGGGAGATACATAGAAAGCTTAAAAACCTGAAACATAAAAACAGTACTAAGTTAAACTTTATCTTGGAGAAGAGAAAAGTGAAGAAAATTTACTTTTCAGTTTAAGTTGTAACTTCAGTGTGTGCCCAAGTAACTGACCATGGAACTCAATAACTAGGGTTAACAACATTACCTAATGGTTGGTAGATATGGTACTCTGCTTTTGAGGAGGTGTAGAATTTTGTTGGCCATTTGGAATAGTCTTTCTGATATTTCACATTGACTGCTTATTGAGTAAATCATTGTTGCCAATATTCTTTATTTGAAAAATAAGCATAATATGCTTTCCTGAATAGGATAATGAAATATTTCAGTCTATCGTATGTACTTGCTAATAGAACTAAACAGAAAAATAGAACTAAGTGCTTTTGTAAGAATATTAGCTGTATAGAAAATTTAAAAAGCAAAGGGCACTTAGGAAATAAATCCACTTTCTATGTTACCAAATATTATCTGCTCTGTACATAGGATAGCACAGTGCGTGAGAACTTCCAGGAATTTCTGTCTTTAAATGGGCACCTTCTTGGTCGGCAACCGTTTCCTGACATTATACAGCTGGGTCTTTGCCAACCAGAGACATCAGAGGTGTATCAACAAGCCAAGCTATATGCGCAAAGAGAAACAGGAACATTTTATTTGGAATGGATGTAAGTAGCTGCAGTCCACCTGCTGATATGCTGATCCCTTGATCCAAAGAAATAATTTAATGTACAACTAAATACAATGTATGGCTAATATAAGGACCTTTTTAAGATCTGCTGTGTTTTTTTCTGGGGAAAGAAAGTGAAATAATTTTCACGAACTTGTGGGAGGAGGAAAACTCTGGATATATAAGGCCACAGATAAGTAATAATTACATAGAAATAAGTAGAGGAATATATTTACTTCTGAACTCAATGATTGTTCCTTTTAAATAACTGTACAAAGATGAAAATAAGATACTCTGAATCTTCTCTAAATGCTTTTTTTTTTTTTAAGTTAGGGTCATAGTGCAGGTATTGGGTATGTTACAGTATGGTTTTAGGTTTTCTAGTAAAATGTACACTTTAAAAAGGAGAGCATTTGTGTTAACTTGCAAACTTTTTGAAAGCAGCAAGATGGAAAATACTGAAAGGCTTTGTAATCTCTACGCAGTCTTGAAATTTCTCCTATTTAAATAATTCTTTGCTGTTTTCATATTTTTGGAAGTTGTTTAAGGAAAAAGTATACTTATCTAAACATTTTCCCACCACAGTCCAGTAGTCATCTGACCATGTAACTGTCTGTTAGATTCTTCTGTTTGATGTTTCTGTTCTGGTATCTGCAGTACTTGGTAGTTACAAAACAGAATGTCTCTATGTCTGGTGATTATGGTAATAACCAGGCAGGTTGATCCAGGCATGCTTGAATTCAGGTATTTTCTTTGAATATTTGGTTATTTCATTTTGCATAGCTAACAGAATTCTAACAGAAATGCTTGGAAGTTGAAACAATTCAGAAGAGTTAATCTCCAGGTAGTTCAGGGCTTTCGCCTTGGATGTGGGAGGCTTATGCTGAAGAACATGACTGAAATCAACAGAACACAGATAGATGTTTTTGTCTGCCTTCCTAGGGCAAGGTTCTAAAAATGGTTTGTAGGATATGTAAGTGAATACACTGCTCTCTTGACCAGCAATTTTAGCTTTATTAAAATACTCTTAAAAAAAAAAAAAAGTCAGCTTAGGTGAGTCAGTATTTTGCAGTGAAAAATTGCTTTCATTCTACAGCGCAGCTACTTTGTTTGAGATATTTTACCCATTATTTAAATGCTAAGTCTAATGATTGAAACTGGTAATGATAAAAACTTGAAATACATTGATTCATTTTGACTCTAGAAGAAAAAATAATCTTGTAATAATCTATTCATCAGCAAAAATCATCTTATTACAATGACAGCTTTCTGTATTAAGATCTGGCTAAACAGGATGATTTTGATTGCTACTAATTCTAAGTTTTTGTTAAAGTAAGGCAAGAGTCATCTAAGGTGTGTTAGATTCTATACATAATCTCTGATTGAAATGCAGTGATAGTCATAGATGTTATTTAAATATCTAGTGATAAGAGTTGAGTCATTGCTGTGAAAATAGAGTAAATTTACTAAGATCTAGGTAAATTTTCAAATGTTTTTGAATAAGCTTGAAAAGGAGCTGCAGGAGAACAAATTCTCAGGAATAAATTTATATTTGGAAACAGCACATACCAGATCATAAAAATGTCATTAGGAAGGCTGTCTTGCACTGTAACAGCTTTGCCCATGAAGTAGCATGTGAATTTCTTGTGCATGTATTATCTTTCTTGATCTCTAAGCTGTAACTATTGGAGGGCAATAAAAACTATGAGTGAATGTTGGAATTTGTGTTTCCCTTATTACTTCAGTGTGAAGGCTGAGAGGTAAGGTATAGTGGGTTGATTGGTTTGTTATAAAGCTTGCTGCTCAAGATGTGTGAAAAAGTGTTATCTTTTTTAGAGAGGATTTTGAATAATAAAAAGGCACTAGGAAATCCTACTCATCTAAAATCAACTGTCTTACCCTGTAGAAATAAAAAATCCTTGAAAAACCTCTACCGTCTGGTTGTTCGTCCACATAGAGATGCAGTTTACCATGCCTGCTTTTCTAAGGATAGACAAAGAATAGCATCATGTGGAGCTGATAAAACACTTCAGGTAAGATGCCTATACGTGAGTGAAAAGAGATGCTGTGTACCATTTTGATAACATTTGTTAACAGTCCTGTCACTTTTCTTTCGCTGTTATGTAGAGATATTAGGGGTTTAGAACATATTGCAAACAAATGATTGAAAAGGATGTATTATTACATAAACATCAATTTGCGTGTTTAAAATAGTAAGCGTTATCTTCTAGTTTGAAAGCTAAACGGTGTGATTTCAGGGTTTATACCCTCACCACTGTAATACCTGAATGTGAGACACCTTTTAATGATACGGAAGAGCTCACAGCTTAAGTAATGCACCCCAGCATATTTAATACTTGCTTACAAAAATGTTATTTCCAGTCAGAGTAGACCTTCTACAGAGCTGAGAAACAGTAAGACGTTTTAGTTACAGCTTTACTATTTCTATGGGATGGTAATGGACGTTATGCTACTTTGGTGCTTAATTAGTAAATTGTCTTATGCAAAAGAAATAAATCTGGGGAGAAAAATGAACCCCTGAAGCTGAGGACAGTATTAGACTGGAAACAGGCCCAAAGTGCTTAGGAAGTGGATTAGGGGAGAGAGAGGAAAGTGACTAATACAAATTTGCCAGCAGTCTGCCTGCAGGGGAGCCAGCCAGCTCTCAAGAGAACTAGCAATCAGCCAGCCAGTAACCTGGTAAAGTATCCATATTCCAGACAGCCAAAGGTAAGGGAAAAGAACAACTTTTCTGCAAGCCTTTGGTATTGTTTTGGATGCTTGATAAGTTGAGTACTAAAGTAATAATATTAGTGGTGCTTAGTTGCTGTTCATTTGGCTACTTAATGTGTTGTTACTGTGTTTTTATTTTTATTTGCTGGCTTCTACAATATTATGATCATGGCATCCGGTTGAGGAGATGCCTGGTGGATGTACTCATTTTATGCTGTGCTGAAGTTGCTGTGCTGGGCTTCTGTACTTAATGGCCTCATTATTGAGACTGCAGATTGCTTATTTTTCTCTTAATTTTTTACTCAAAAAAGTAAAATCTGTGGATTGAGATTGCATTTAAACTAAACTTTTGTTGAAGATGTAATAGAAAAATTAGTAATAATCCTTTTTTCATTGTTAACTTTGAACTTACTCGTGTTTTTTCTAATAGTGGCCTAAGCTTTTCGGTTTTCAAGGCTACTTCTGCTGTTTCTGTAAAATAAAAAAAGAATGATTGCTAAATTAAGAACAAGTATTCTGCAGAATTTACTGTAAATGTAGATTTCCTGTTACTTCAGTACTTATGTTCTTACTTGGACAAATACCAACCATTTCACTGTCATTGACGTTGCCATTCAATGAAAAAGTAAAGGGAAAAATGGGGATTTCACAACTGTAGTATCCTGAACACTGCTGTAAAGAACACTGTGTGATTTGTTTGAATAATTAAGAATATGTAACCTAAGGAGGAAAGGGAGACCTGATTATTTCCCCCCCCCCCCCCCCCGCCCCCATTGTAAAGTTAAATCCCAGAATTTTTGGAAATTAATTAATGCGACACTTTTCCCCAACTGTCTTTTTATTGCTTATGACTAGCTCAAGACTGAGACTTGTGTCATCCTCTATGACTTTTCACTACTTCCATTTTCTTGTTTGTTCCCCAAATCATCAATTGCTGCTGAAATTCTTACTTTCCACAGAAGGATATCATATATATATATATATATATATGATATATATGTAAAAATATAAAACCTGGAATTTGTAGCTTTAAGAACAGTTTAGATTTTGTTAATAGATACAACGTTTTGCAGTTACTATTAAAAAATACTGAGAAAGGACATGGATTTAGGCTTAAAGAGTGAGGATAGAAAAAGTCATTAATGAAACACAAATTACATACAAAAATCTCTTTTAAAATCAGTTTTCACCGTTTCTCTCCCTAACAATTTCTACCATCCTTACAAATTTGAAGCTCAAATTAAATTAAATATTTTTATAAATATTATGTTAATTTCCCTGAAATTATAAATGCTTTCAAAAGTAAACCAATTTTATGAAAAGCTTATAGAAAGAGAGCTGTTTGAGAGAAATCAAGCTTATATTTGTGTTTTAAAATTGTATGCGAGTTGTAAGATTTTATTGTTTATTGTTTTAGGTGTTTAAAGCAGAAAGTGGAGAGAGACTCCTGGAGATAAGTGCCCATGATGACGAAATACTATGTTGCGCTTTCTCTGCCGATGGTGAATTTGTAGCAACTTGTTCAGCTGATAAAAAAGTGAAGGTAAGGAAATGGAGAGCAGAATTTTTTTTTTTTCAAATTAATAATTCTAATTTCAGTTTTAACCAACTCAGGCAGAGGAGATTCTTAAGACTAAAGGGTTTTTTAACTGTCTTAAATCTTTTGTGGATAATTCACTACTTAAACAGACAAGTCCCACTTGTTACATGACGTAAAAGATGCTTAATGTTAACATCACGCTTACAGAATTACCACTTATTTTACTTGTGATGAAAAGATGATTCTTTTTAAGTAGAAAATAATGTGTGAGTCCAATCCTATAGATAACTTGAGATGAATGTATCCATAATTCCTTTTTTCATGTTTTTTTTTCTGTTACACATGAATTATTTGGAATGTTTAATTCCTCAGTATTGTACACAACCTTGGTGAAATGCCAGTATTTATCAGATTCCAATCTGAATTATTACCTTTCATCTCACAACTTCTTGTTTCTAATCATAAATATATATGCTTTCCCTTTATCCTCAAAACATTTTTGAGGTGTTATTAAGAATGTTTTAGGCCTTTATCTGTATTTCAGCATAGTTTACAGATTTATTATTTTTAATATGAAGTACTTTAAATATATTTAAAAGTATTTTTCATCCTTCAATTCTGTCTAGATCTGGAATTCAAGAACAGGCCGGTGTAAATGTGTGTATGAAGAACACTCAGAGCAGGTCAATTGCTGCCAGTTCAATAACAGAAGTGGTCAGTATCTTTTAGCCACCTGCTCGAATGACACTTACATCAAAGTAAGTGGAAAACGTAGATGTTATTCTCATGCTGCTTATCATAACAGGATGATTACTGATGTATAAATATATTTAAATGCTATAAATTAAGGGGGTTTTATGAGCCTGGTAGAAGAGAGATGGCAACAGGGTACTGACTACAGCTATGTAGTTGGTTTTCAACAAGGCAGGAGTGTTTATGCTCAGTAAAGGAGAATCGGTAAGCCCTGTATTGGTACAGCATGAAGGTGAGGGCTTTGGCAAGACTTCTAGAGAGTGGGGTGGGAATGGGAGAGTATGGGAGTGAAATACCTGATTAAAAACAGCATAAGAAAAATGAAGGCAGAAATTTAGGATTGAAAACATTAATAATGTAAAAAAAAAGATGCTGAAAGATTAAAAAAAAAAAAAAGGCATTATGGAAGTGTAGCAGGTACATTTTTTGATTAAATTGATTTGGAATAGTAAAGAAATGAAGGTAGAGGCCAACAAAATAACAGTAATCAGAGCAAGAGGTTTGTCAGGTTAACCAGCTGGCATTGTTCAGATTAGGAGGCAGTATGTATACACAGAAAGAGCAGAAACCGGACAACTGAAGTCTGTGTCTGAGGGAAGGGGGAAATCAGAAGAAACAAGTAAGACCCAGACTGTGGCAAATAAGAGTGCAATTTCACAGTAGCACTAAGCAAATCACATAGTTAACCTGCACCGAAGATGCCCTGGCTGTGTATCCTTGCCTTTGTTGCGGTGCATGTGCCGATCTTCTTCTGCAGTGGTATGGTTCAAGGACCCAACTCTGCAAAAACCTCTGTTTGGTGGGATTGGTTTTCTGCTCGTTTAGTTCCCTGTAGAGGCTGAATTGCCCAGTTCCAGTGCAAGAGAACTGTTGGCAGTAGACATCAAGGAGTGAGGTTGTTAGTGCGGGGGGCAACTGTCACTTCCAGCTATAGCTAGCAGGATGTGAGGTGGTGTAATGGTAATGTGAAGTCTAATCTGAAGAGTTCTTCCAAGAGCTTGTGTTTGTGTAAATTGGAGGTAAAATACAGTTAGGATCTGATGTCAAGGTAGAAAGAATAGGCTTTTGTGCTGACCTGGATGTCTCAGGATATGCATTTTGCTGTCTGAGGCTGACACCTTGGAACAGGTAGATTAAGAAGGAGTTGTTTAAAATGACCATTTTTATACTGTAAATGTGGTTAAGATTTTAGACAGTGTTTGACACTTTCATGAGTGAATAACAGGAGTATGCACCTTAATCAAAAGGGCCTCATTTTTTTTCAGAGAACACTGTACAAAGTGACTGTTCTTGTTTTGAGCTCTCACTTGAACACTCAAATGCATGATTTTTTATTTTTTTTTTTTAAATCTAGGAGAAAGGGAAGAAATTTGGAAATGGAAAAAGGAAGTGTGGACTATAGGCTTGGAAAACAGTGTGTGCAAGAGGGGTGGGGAGGAGGATCCCTAAACAAAAAAACATATGGAATGTTCTTTTAACTTTGTTAGTATGGATGTGGCAAGGATGATATTCAGACTGTCCAAGACTAACCTAAGAAATTTCATTTTTGTTAGTATGTTTAAGCTACATAATTCTGAACTTTGAAGTTGAAAGAGAGAGAGGCAAGAAGAAGCTTCTTCCTCAGTCTGAGGAAACTTTCAGTAACTTTGTGCTGTTTAAGGGCCTTGTCTGCACTGTACGGAAAATTTAACTACATCTATGTAATTCTGATATTAATAGTTTTCATGCATGTTAGCAGATGGAGGTAAATTGTGGGGTAGCCCAGGCCATAGCATCGAGTCCATGAGCTTGTGGGTAAAACTAAGGAAAAAAAAGTTGTCGTTTTGGTTGCCAGTGCATGATTTTGAGAACAGGATGAACAATCTGTCATTCAGTAATTCATTAATACAATGATATTTATACATTTATTTCTTATGCAGCTTTGGGATTTGAACAAAAAGTATTGTAGAAATACGATGATTGGTCATGAAAATTCTGTCAATCACTGTAGATTTTCACCAAATGATGAATACGTTGCTAGCTGCTCAACAGATGGAACAGTAAAGGTACAGAGTGTATTTTTAAAGCAACTGTTTGTTTTGATGATGGATTTTTTTTTTTTATAAAATGCAAAATAGGTATGAGAAAACTTTGTGTCTGCATGATCAGCTTTAATGAATTAAATCCTGAAACAATTGATTATTGGTCTTCTTTTTAATGCAAGATTTTGAAATGGCTTGTCAGTACCAGGAAAGAAAACTTGGGTGCCTGCAGTTGTAAATAAATCCTAGCTAGCCTCATTTTGAATCCTTTACTTTTCACCATTTTTTTTTCCCTCCTAATGTACTCTGTTAAGAAAACTTGAGGGGGGAGGTGAAACTTTAAAAAAAAAAGAAAAAAAAAAAAAAGGTAGTTTAAGTTTTTAAGTTGATTGAAAGTTCTGTCATCTCTGAAAATGAATCATCAGTAGACATAAAAATAAAAAGCCATTTCTATGTGCTGTTTTTCATGTATGCACTAGAAGAGAATTGAGAGGTTAATAATGTGTTTTCCCTCAGAATGAAAGTATTATTTTTATTGCCTTTGGTTGCAACAGAACTATGCTATTTCAAAACTGCAATTTTTAAAACACTGTTGTCTTTCTATAGAGTGGCTAAATAAGGAAAGAAGGGTTGCTGTAGCTGTTGTCATTCAGAACGAAAATTGTGGTGGAGGGAACAGAAATATTCAATAGTTTTTTTGACAGGTCCCTCAATGAATTTAAGGTGCACAGCTAGATGTATACCAGATTTCTCGTGGTGAGTGGACTTTTAATAGCATTGCAGAGCAGGTATTATTTTTGTTTCTATTCTTCTGTGAAGCAGAAGTTGAGACAGCATTGTAGCTTGAACGATATGAGGGAAAATCCCAGGGAGAGGGTTCTGCTATAGTGTAATCATATTTTTTCTGTGTTTTTTTGTTTGTTTGTTTTGGTTTTTTTTTTTTTCTTTGATTCCCCATCCACCCTCCCCCCCTTAAGCAATCTGGGTTTCTGAATATTTTAATCCTATTACCTCTGCCCCTCTTCTTTCCTAGAAGTGATTGGGAGTTAGCTCTTCCCTGTTGTATTCCGTATCCACATCAGCAAAAAAAGGTTTTGTGTATTTCCTTTACTTTTTATTGCAGCTTTGGGCAGCGCGCTCAGGAAATGAACTGAAAAGTATCGAGATAAAAGATTTCTTCAAAAATGCAGATGAGCAACCAGATGATGTGGAGGTTTTAGTAAAATGTTGCTCTTGGTCCAGAAATGGTGACATGATTTTGGTGGTAGCCAAAAATAAGCTTTTGGTAAGTACCTTACTTTAATAATTTTCTGGAGGCACTATATTGCAATGTAGGTAGAAATTGTTATTAAAGATAAAATTCCAGCCCATTAAGATGTTTCAGATATAAGGTGCATGGTTTCAAGTGTGTGTAAAGTAAAAATATGTGGGCAACAAAGTTGTTGACCGAGAGAAATACCTTCTAAATTCAAGAATGTACGCTGTTGAGCATATAAGTTATTTGTGTATAGTGAAGTCATTCAGACTGGGTGCTGACTATTGTAATTATGTGTTCACAGCTTTTTGATGTTAAAACATGTGGTTTACTATCGCAAGTCATCATAAGTCATCACAGTACAATCCAATACTGTGACTTTTGTCCTGGTGATGAGTTAGTAGCAGTTGCTTTGTCTCACTGTTCGGTTGAGGTAAGTGAGTGTCTGTCTTGCAGTATACTAGGAAAGACTGCTTGTAATATAAAACGTCACATTTGTCTTAACAGTTTCTTGCATGCAGAGGTAAAACAAATGTAGCTACTTTAGCAGGCTTTCAATGTTCTTCATTCTTTTTTAATTTGCATTCACTTCTGAAATGTAAGATATCAATTGGGAAATAACATTTTAAAGTTACATGTTCGTTTTGGACAACAGAACTCATGTTTATATAAAAAGACTAGTTACTAAATTAATTTAAAGTTATTGTTGTCACTCTCAGGAGTATTGCTTAAAACAAACCAAACCCTCTCTCCTATGCTGCTACAGAATGTGGCAACTCACTAAAAAGGAATGAAACAGCTAGAATAACTTTGGGACTGGCATGGCTAGAGTAAGCCTGTACAAGTATCAGTTTTGGGGTCGGCTTTTTTGTTGTTTGGGGTTTTTTGGTTTTGCAATCTACGTCGTCAAGTTGAACTTGTATTTCTTTAAACTGTGAGTGATTTTTTTTTTTTTTTTTTTTGGTTTATATTCTTTATTTTTTTCCTCTTGTCTTACAAAATTCCAGCAGTCAAAGAGGCTGCTGATTCAATTTCCCTGACCATCGAAATGTGATAAGCAGGCACAGTTCTCGTTATGTCTGATTTCAGAATGAGAAGTAAGAAAATCATAAAAGAAATAGTAATTAAGTATGCTGCTTCTTGTTTTGCACTGTTTTCCCTGTAAATGCAATCTAAATCACTTGAGTTCTTTTTTCATATTTTTATTGTAGTTATGGAATATTAAATCTTTATCAAAAGTGGCATATTGCAGGGGACACATGAGCTGGGTTCACTGTGTGACATTTTCACCAGATGGATCTTTATTTCTGACATCGTCTGATGACCAGACAATACGTGTAAGATGACATCTTTCTTTTTTGAAAAATGTGAATTTTTATATATATAATATATATAAAAAATTATTCATTTAAGAAATCGTTCATTATAAAATTATACATCATATACAATATATACATAATCTATTTATATTATGTATTTAGTCTTTAGGTATGTTTATAACCAATATAAATTTGAATATTTGTTACAAAATTATTTAGATACACAGTAAAATGAGTGGGCTTTTTTACTGTTTATCTAAATTTACTGTGTATCTGTATGATTTTTTTTAATTCTGGTGGCTGTTCAAGAGTAAATGTAACCTTCTGTTTTGCTTTAGATTTTATCTGAATCAGGAATTGTGAAGTTTTTTGAGGATCCTAGCAGACATGATATTACTTTCATTGTTAGATTTATTTGCAAGTCAATATTTAGGATAGATTTCTGTAATTGTAATGCCTCATTAAAACCTGTGAAAGTAGAACTATAGTTTACCGAAGTAACCTTTCCTTTTTTCCCAAGTTAACACTTACATTCTTGAAATTTTGAAAGCAATTGAAGTATAGAAATCTGTACTTGGTGTTTTTTGTAATTGGATTTCAACGTTCTTCTTTGGATTAGAAAATTGTGGACTTTATAGCTATGACTCTAAACACGGGGAGTCTACTAGTCAGCTTGGAATCACTGTAGTAATTGCACAATGTTCCCTAGTAAGTAAAAATAGCAGAAGCATAATTTTCACTGATTTAAAAAGTCAGTGTTACTTGCAAGTTTGTAAGACTTTGGTTTACAGGTACTCTTACTCAGCAAGTTTTATATCTTGTCCTTATAAAACTAATGAAATACTGTGTTCTTCAACAGATTTGGGAAACAAAGAAGGTGTGCAAGTCTTCTGATGCTGTGCTAAAAAGTGAACTAGATGTTGTATTTCACAATGGTGAAGTGATGATTTTAGCAATTTACAATCAGAAGCATTTGCAAGTAAGCTGTGTTTCTCAATATGTTAGTACATTTGAATGTTATCTACACATCTCAGTAGGAAATGGAGGAAGAACTGAAAGAACTGCTTGTTCGTGGCTTTCAGCAGTTGAATCTGTAGCAGAAGACTATATGTATGATAACATTTTTATGCCTAGAAACTCTGCCTAGTTTAGTAAGGAGAAAATGAAGTTTGAGGGGGAATTTCCATACTGATGTTGAAACTGAAGCTGGATGCAGAGGAACAAAACTGTTTTCTCTTCATGACTGGGAGGCTGTGGGCCCTCCAGGCGGCTTAGATGTGCGCAGCAATGTGTAATGTGTGCAGCAGATATAGACCAGGTGTTCCACAGCACGTGTATGTAGTGCATCAGAACTACTGCGTAATAGCTGAAGCAATCATCTCAAATTGGGGGAGTGCAAGGTGCGAGCCCAGGTCTGCCTGTAGCCTTAGGAGAGCATGGGGTCTTTTATGTCCGAAAGAAAATATTAATAGTGGATACACTTTTATTGCTATGGACCCCCCCACCAAGTAGTAAGTACACCAACATCCAAAATATATTTTTCCATTCCATGATAGCAAATGCATGCACATCTTTTTTAATCATGATTCTCTAATAAATCAAATAGTCAGTTGATAGGACTGTCTTTGAAGTGAAGGCAATACAATTCATTTAGATTATGCTTCTACTTGATTGTAATTGTTCAAACATGGAAGCACTTTCATATTTGTTGCAAAATACTGCTTACACAAACCGATTGTGTGTTAACCCACAAAATAGGCAATGCCATATCTTCATCCATGAGAGAGCTATTTCAGGTGTTTAGCCTAAAGCAGCATCTGAATAGGAGTGAACCTTTGTTGTGGACTGTGAAAGCAGTGAATTCTTATTGCTGGGTGTATAGGTAGGTGAGTGTTGGCTAGATTCTGCTGCCCTGCACTGAGGGACACTGTGCAGGTAATCTTTTTGTGAAGGGTCATGTCCTTTCTCCTAATTTGGCCAAAGGCAAACATGTAAGCTATGTAATCCTGGCTAATCAGCATGACCATTGCCTTTATTTCTAGTCCTAGAGATGCTCAGCTTTTCCTAGGCTGCTACTAGAACAAGAGCTTTCTTTGCAGAAACTTTTCTTCTTGTTTGCTCTGTACTTTCTGTTTCACTCTTCCTGATTATTTTCTGTCCTCCTTCTTTTGTCTGTCCTGTCAACAAGTTAGCCATTTCTTACTTTACTTAAAAATCCTATTAAAAAAACCTTAAGTGGGATGATGGTGATATTTGAATAGTGGGGAATATAGATGTGGAAATAGCTAAAATGTCTCCAATGGGGCCTTGGCAATAAAAAGATTTCAGACTTTGAGCCAACAGAAAGCAGTCAATGTTGAAACTAAAATTTATGTGAGCAAATAATGTGCGAGAAAAGAGAAGCTGCACCTGTTGCAGTGAAGAAATGGGAGAAACCACAACGAATGGAGTTATACCTATTTATGTGGGGAGCAGTTCAGGATAATTGCTACTTTTTAATCTTCCTGAATTGTAAAATCTGCAGCAACTACTATGTAATGGTGTAGTTTGGCTCTCATTTGAATTAGTAGACCTGATCTATTTATTTATGATTAGTATATTTCTCTTGTAACTTCACTTTAACCATTTCCTAGAGAAAAATGGTGCTTAGATTTTCTGCCCTAAATACAATTTTTTGACATCCTGTGGAGGTGCAGTCATGACAGAAATCTCCATTGTAGAAAGAGAATAGATTTTTCACCCTTACACAAGAAGAGAAATTGACTCAGAAGACAAATTGCAGTTAAACATCTGTACTGTAATTTAACAGTATATCTCTGCTATCACATCTCTAAAAGTAGTTTTTCTTGCAACCGTGATGTTTTACCTTTTGTAGTCTGTAATCTCTCAGAATTGGGGTCCTAGTCACCTTTTGATGTGCAGTATGTTCATTTTTAAACACTTCACACTGGTAGCTTTCTATGTTAAACTTTGTAAATCATTGTATTCTAATTTTTTTTTTTTTTCCCTTCCCTTGGGGAATTGATTTGAGGGCGATACTGAGTTGAGATTTGGTGTATTGTGTGTGCTAGTAAGTTTAAAGTCATGCTTAGAGGATGCACTTGAACTATTTTATGCTCCATTTGGCCTAAGCTGTAAAATCTGGCTGGCAAGGTAAATTTGAGCATGGAGCTCGCTATATGGCTTTTGAAATTTGGGAGTCACATCTTGAGTTAGATGTAGTCAGACAAACTTTAGAAAGCCTTCTAATACTGAGATGAGTTTCCTGCTGCAAGCTTGTTCTGTTCAGAGAGCATTCTATGAAGATAGTTACACTGACCTTAAAAGCAATTGGTTTATGAAGTAACTGATCCTTATAATTCAAAGTCTGAAACTGGTACACTGTTCGTTTAGCATTCTTAGCTCTGTATTGTAATCTATTTAAGTTTAAATTTTAAAACATTGTAATAACTTAATTAACTTCTTATCTTGCAGCTTATAAATGGAAGTACAGACAGTGTTATTATGCAGACAGCAGCTCCAGAATCCCCCATTTCCTGCTGTTGCTTAAGTGAAGATCTTAAATTTGCAGCTTTTGGACAGGAGAGTGGAACAATAAAGGTATTAAATCCTGAATTTGATTTTAAAAGTAGCAGGAAAACACCCTTCTCGGTGCTTTTTCCTTTTAAAGAAGTGCAATTTGAATGACTTTGTACAATAATATTCTTCAACATAGTACTTTAAAGTGTTTACATTTGCGAGTGATGCCTAAATGAGAATAATTTAAAGGTAGTGCTAATAACATAGCTCTGAATTTCATTTTACCAAGGACTAAGCTAATATGAATTTTTGGTTGTTCCAATCCATTGACTGAGAATGATGTATTTACAATCTCATGTTCTTTAAAAAAGAATTTGCATGTTCTTTTCTTCCTTTTCCTCAAGTATGTAAAATAAATATAATTATTGTATTCTTCATTGTAAAGGTATTACAGTTGTTGGATGGGAAAGTTCTGAAGTCCCAGGAGGCCTACAGGACATCCGTGCAGCATTGTCGATTTACCTCTGATGGTCAGACTCTCATTTCAAGTGCTCATGATTCAGTTATACAGGTTTGGAAGATATTTAAAAAGATTATCTTGTAATTTATTTATAATTTATTTAAAAAGATCTCTTAAACTATAGATAATGTAAACTCAGTAAATGACTACTGTATTTTGTATTGCTCTATCATGGGGCAAGGGACTGTAGAAACTGTAGCCTCTATTTTTACCTTATATGATAACCAATATTACACAACTTCCATTTTTAATGCTGTTCATGGTAGAAAGGCAACAACTCCTTTAAGATGGGTGAAAGGAATATTAATTTTCAAACCAGATAACTCAACAGTTCTGAAGACATAAGTGAAGGGTTCGGGACGCGACCCAGAACTGGCTATATGTGGTAGGTCTGTCAGTGGGCTTGCTTATAGTGTCTGAAGGAAGGAGGTAGAGACCTGTCTCTGAGAGGGCTAGTGTGTCCACCTAGTCCAGTACAGTGCTGAATACAGATACTAGCTAGAAATAGAATGGCTGCACTAATGTGGTCTCAAATTAATAAGCTCTGCCTCTCAGCAAGGTAGATTTGCTCTGAAGAAGCATGCTGGTGTGTCTATATGAGCATTTTAGCTCAGCTCAGGGATGCACTTTTGAAGTGAATGTCCTGGTCATTTATGCTTACTGTGCTTTAGTTTGCACTGCAGAGCAGTTGCAGGCGTGCTGACGGGATTCCTAAAGTAGAGCACATGCTCCAGCTACTAATGAGCATTCAGCCCACACAACCAAACTTGAGCTGGTTTGAAGTAAAACCTCCAAAACACGAATGAGTGCTGGTCCTCAGCGCTGTTTTGCTCACCAAATCTGTTCTGACACCAGTGTTCTACCTACTTGCTGATATACATGTAACCTATGCAGCATCCCGCTTTGGTGTTTGTTTCGATCTGAAGCTAGCTTGAGTGCCGTCACTGGTCAGTTAAGCAGTACAGACAGCTCACCAGTTTATCGGCTTTTTGATCCTTCTTTCAGGTCTAACGTGGGTAGCTTTTCTTCTGGGTCCTCGGCTCGCTCTAGTGGACAGCACCTCAGTTAAACCTGCAGAACTGTCATCTGAACAACTCTGCTTTCTGTCCTTTCTTTGATGCAGAAAACCTGTTAATTTGAAAACTATTAAATCATTGTCATTTAAATTAAATTGATGCTTAATAGCTTCTGTAAAATAAAATTACACTTCTTCAGTTTTCAGTGAAGAGTTGAATTAAAAATAGAAGTGTCATTTTGATATAGAAATGCAAAGCAAAATGTCATTTCATTAAAAATATGCTTTAAAAATAAAAAGGAAAGCCAATTTAAGTATGGAAAATATGAGGTCTGCCAGATGACGGAAGTTTATTTGTTGCAATAATCAAAGGTTTAAAACACAAAACTTCTGGGGTGCCTAGAAAATTATTGTTTTGCTTTTTCTTTTTAAATTACCAGTGAATTTTAAGCATCAAATTCACTTTGAAAATCAGATTATGTGTGTATTATAGGGAGCTCTCTCGTAGGTTGACTATTAAATACTGTGGCATCCTCAATCTTCAGCATCTCTACTATGGATATCTTCAATATATCTAAGCTTTTAAGTAGTTGCCATCTCTATAAGAACTTTTTACGATTCCTGTGACTTAAAAATTAAACAGTTAGTTCATTTGTAACTTATGTTTGCCATTAAAATGTTTTTTTTTTAAAAAGTATTCCATCTTTACGATCAGGTATGGAACTGGCAGTTGAGTGAATGTGTATTTCTGAGAGGGCACAAGGAAGCAATCAAGGATTTTGGACTTCTGGAAAATTCAAAACTTCTTTCTTGGTCATTTGATGGAACTGTTAAGGTAAATAAAAGGCTGTCGTTGATCCTAAAGTGTAAGCTGACTTTTAAAACACGATTTTGCATTTTCTATTTCTACTAACATTTATACTCTTCTTGTATTTTAACTGTACCAGTAAGTATAACAAAATGTTGGCCATATTATAACTAGGTAGCTGAGTTTTATCTCTTAATATATTGTTGTGTAAGATGCAGGTGTTTTAACCTTTTTGTAGTGTTACAGAAGTAAACTGTTTTTCCTGTGTATTTGGTAGGTTTGGAATATCACTACTGGAAACACAGAAAAAGATTTTGCTTGCCATGGAGGTGCTGTTCTTTCCTGTGCTGTTTCACCTGATGGTAGTAAATTTTCATCTACTTCTGCTGACAAAACTGCAAAGGTTGGTTGCTTTCTGTACAAAGATAAAAATGATGCCTTATTTGTCCTGAAATGTAGGCTATATTTTTTTTATTCTGAGGTAACTTGCGATTATTTAAGTTATCCTGTTGTATTTCTAGTATTAAATTTCCTGTATCCGTGAATATGTTTCTAAAGCTGTTATACAGTCATTCACAACTGATCTTGGACATAACTTGAGGCTGTCCTGGTGACTTCTGTACAAATAAAATGCACATTTAATGCACAAGTTTGTGCAGAACACTTTGTTTAGTTTTCTGTATTGATTTGTTAATAGCCTAACATTCTTAATTTGGAAACTTAAGAAAAATTTCTGAAACTTCCAGTGAAAGTGCTGTCCATAGGTTCTGGTGTTCCTGTTTAGAAGCAAGTGAACTGTTTAATATTCTGGGGCTGTCCCATTAGAGTTTTAAAATACAGCTTTAAACTGGTTGATGAATCCTTTTTCTATGAACAGATTTAAACTTTCTTGTAAATCAGTTTCGTTAGAGTATATTCCAAGAAAAAAAATATACTCGCAGTTGTTTCAGTAATTTGTAGCAAATGCATTCTTAGGTGATTCAGGTAATAAAAACAGACTACAGTATAATACATACATAAATGCACACATGTATATGCATATATACAAAAAGTCTTATGTATGTTTGAATACTAATGCCTTTTTAGAAAGAAGTAATAATTGGTTTTGAACTTATCTTTTTCACTCATCTTTAATGTTTTCTGTTTAGATATGGAGCTTTGAAAGTTCATCTGTTCTTCATGAGCTGAAAAGTCATGAAGCCTGTGTGCGGTGCTGTGCTTTCTCTCCTAACAACAAATTATTGGCCACTGGAGATGACAAAGGAGAAATAAGGGTACTGCTTTAACTTTACTGTTTATTTTATTATTCAATCGGTAGTCAGTTCACAGACAGAAGAGTTCTCATAGCTTGTGTTCTGCATGACTAATTTGTTAGTATTGTGTTGAACATCGGAGAGTTGAAAAAAGCAAAGTTTGCCACATGAGACAGTAGTTTGTAACCATATTGATGGATTTATGTTCCATGAATGCTGAGGAACCAATTCACATGATTTACTAATAATTCTACAGTGAATTGTATGTGTGACTAAATCTTCCATATATGATACAGTTCTAAGAGGAGAATTCATTTTTTGGATTATACTGACAGTTCAAGTAGAATGCTTATTTACAAGGTTTTTTTCCTCTAATATAGAAAAATATGTTTCGGCTTTCCTTACTTGAGATTTTTTTTCCCCATTCAGTTTATTTATATACATAATCTTCCCTCTCTTTTAGATCTGGGACATTTTAACAGGCGCATTACTTCATTTCTGCTCCCCA
Source organism: Haliaeetus leucocephalus (assembly GCF_000737465.1). Classification (NCBI taxonomy): domain Eukaryota; kingdom Metazoa; phylum Chordata; class Aves; order Accipitriformes; family Accipitridae; genus Haliaeetus; species Haliaeetus leucocephalus. The sequence continues at coordinate 14,595,592 of NW_010972587.1, forward strand.
GTTACTGTTGACGAAGGAGAACCAGCACATGGTGGTTGGGTAACAGACCTCTCATTTTCTCCTGACAGTAAAATGCTTGTGTCATCTGGAGGCTTTCTTAAGGTAAGCCATGAAATACTAAAATATCCTAACATACCTAATTAAATACAATGCCCTCATAATTCTAAAGGAAAGTGCAGACTAATTCGAAGAAACAAACCTGAAACATTTTACTTAACACAAAGCTGCTTCATTTTCATGACTGTCTAGCACTTTTCACTTTTCTTCTCAAATCTGAAAGCCCCCTGAAAAGGTCTCTTAAGAATTCAGACTGCAGACTTAGAGTTTGTTTTCAGACTCCATATATTCCATTTTTATTAGCTTCAGATTTTTATTATCAACATCTTTCATTAACATCTTTAATATTAAAGATCCCGATAATTTTTGTCTGCCTTAATAACCACTCGATTTCAGCAGCAATTGTGTTCTTTATAATGAGCAGAAAAATGCTCTATGTCAGGCTTTTTGGTTTGGTTGTTTTTTTTTTTAAAGATACTGAGTTTTAAATTTTTTTATAAATAGAAACTCAGAAGGAATTGCAAGTGATAATTTTCTGCCTTGAAAGACATTCTATAAGTAATCTTTGGAAGAGGGCATGTCGAAACTGAGAAAATCAGTCTTTTCATCAGTCTTTCATTGGTTCAGACATCTACTGAGCATACGTTTTTTGGGAAGGGGAAGAGGTGATCTGTCTTTCAGTCTGTGAATTGATTCTTTGTAATTGTGGTGATCTGTTTTTCAGTCTGTGAATTGGTTCTTCATAATTGCAGATTTCTCATGAGGTTTTTGTTTGGGGTTTTTTTTCCTCATGCGATAGCTAACACCTGTTAGTAGAAACTGTGTGTGTATATGAAATGACAGGTTGTGGAGTTCTCATCTCACAGAGTGCTGGAGGTTAGTTGATTGTTGGTCAGTGTTTAGCTGTTGGACATGCTACCAGACCAATTCTTTGAAGTCAGTTAGTAACCATTTAACAGAGACCATTGAATTTTCTAATTTAGCATTGAAAACATCTTCTGGCGTTCACTTCATATTAAAGAACAAGACATGCGTCCTGTTTCTAGCTTCCTTCCCATTTTGTCTTGTGGTTACACAGTATGGTGGTGTGATGCTTCTTAAAGCATTCTATGACTCTAGGATGTTAGGGACTTCTGGAACTCATCTAGTCCAGCCCCTTGCTAGAAGTAGTTTGTAGAGTTAGATAAAGTTGCTTAGGGCCTTGCCCCGTCAAGTTTTGTCCCCCACTCCAGCAAGGGTGCCTCTGGGCCCTGAGAGGAGAGTCTGACTCCGTCATCTGTAACCCTCTTTTTGGTAGTTGAAGACAGCAGTTAGCCGCCTTCTCCTCAGGCTAAACAAATTCAGTGCTCTGTCTCTGTTCTACAACATCAGTTCTAGGAGTCCAGCCATCTCAGCGACCATGTGCTGGATTTACTCCAGTTTGTTAGTGTCCTTCTTGTACTAGGCTGGGGCTCAACACACAGTGACTGAACTGCTGACTACTACTCTTCAAACTAGCAGTCTGCCCAGCTTGTCACCTATGTTGTGTTCCACCCATCAGTCTTTATCTCTCCAGTTTGACTATTAGGGAGACCATGGGAGACGACGTTGAAAGCTTGGCTAAAGTCAAGGTTAATCACATCCACTGCTCTTGCCATGCTATTTGCAGAGCCACCATTATTGTCAACAGAAGTCAGTTGGGTGGTTCAGCATGATTTACCTTTGGGAAATCTGTGCTAGTTGTTCATGATCGCTTCTTGTCCTGCACGTGACTTGAAATGGCTTCCAGAAATCTTGTTCCATAATAATCCCAGACACTGGAGTGAAGATTACTGCCCTGCAGTTCCCAGCATCTTCTTTGCCCTTCGTGGAAATGGGTATGCATTTGCCTTTTTCCAGTCATTGGGACCAGATTCAATCACTATGTCTTTTCAAAGTACTGTTTTTCTACTTTTCTTTCAAGATCTGCAGATGGATGTGTATGATATGCATGAAAACACATAGACATACACGCATCTTTTTTGTAGGGAGATACTAGTCAGTGAAAATCTAAAACATTTGAGAAGTTTGGACCTCTAAGAACTGGACTGGGTTGGATTGTAGAATTACACAGAAGATACCTTTAAACAAATGAGTCATCTTATTCATAGATGAGGTGCATCCAGCTATGTACTGTTGAACTTGCTGTGTGAGTGGTACCCACTGGCCCAGCACCTGATCACTTACCCACCAACAAAGGTTCAAGAGCTAATTAAGATCTGGTTTTCGGTTTGTTTGTTTTTTTTTTTTTTTCTGGGTCTCCATCAAATAACAGACACTTTAGGAAAGATGTTTTTAATCAGAACATTATAGCTGTGTAGTTGCAAATCTGTATTGTGCACACAACCATAATGTTACATATTTCATGGGATGAGTAAGCTAAAAAGTAGTAGTACCACCACCTGCTTTTATAGATGATCAAAGCTGAAGGTAATCTGTTTTGGTATTTTGCTACTGCACTCAAATGTTGCAAGAATGGAAGGTAGACTTCTTATTGGAACAATCAAGTAACAGCTTTGTGCTGGATTGCGTTTGGTTCAATTTTGCATTGGTCTACAGTTTTCCTGAGAAATGTGAAATTTCAGTCTACATTCATGGAGTAGACTGATGGTTGAAGGTTTCTCTGTAGCGTTGTTATTAGTGCTTCGTTTATATTCTAGAAAAAAAAAAATTTAATCTCTCTGAAAAAAACTCTGTCCTGCTAACAAAACTGCAAATGGTTTGAATTGTGTACATGATTGATCCTCTTGTAAGTCCAGCTAAGTTGTTGTTTTGTTTTTTGTTTGTTTTTTTTTAATCCAGCTATAGTTTCAATTATATTGTCTGGCAATGTCTCATGTATTTGGTTATATAAAAATACATAATCTTTTATATTTTGGACATGTTACAGTTTACATCTATTGATTGCATTTTGTGATGGGGTAAAGGGCAGTACCTGAATTTATTATTTCGTGTGCTTTCCTGAAATTAAACAGCTTCAGTCTTTTTGAAGTTTCTTTTTATCTGAAAGTCTTATAATCCTAGTAACTTACACTCTAGTAAACATTTACTACTTAAGGTTGCTTGTATTTTTATTTTTCATTCTACCTCTTTGGGGAAAGCAGTCAATTGGGCTTGCCATGCGAAGCCTGTTTATAGAATTTATTCTAAGCTTTCTTCAACTAACCAAAAGTGTGTTGGTTTTTTTTTTTTTTTTTTTTATAGTGGTGGAATGCAACTACTGGAGAATCCTTACAAACCTTCTACACGAACGGAACAAACCTCAAGTCAATACATGTGTCCCCTAATTTCAAAGTGTATGTGACTGTTGATAATCTTGGTATTCTTTATGTATTACAGAAGTTGTGATTAATGTGCTGAAAACTGCAAAGATAATTCATTTTTTTAAGCTGGAGACAAAATTCTGCTAAATGATTCTGACACTCACTAAGCTGTGAATTATATTTCATTGTTGTATTCATGATGTTTTCAGGTATATTAATGTACATTTATGCATGTTTTTTCAAATGAACTTGCATTTAATCTGGTTTTTAATAAGAATTATTATTATAATTCTTAAGTCTTGATTTGCATCTTAAGTATGTTGCTTCCAATTTTGTAAGGAAATTTATATTAAGATTATTCAAATGAGTTGACGTTAATATTAATAGTGAAAAAATACTAGGAATCTAATACTTTGAAATTGTATTTTGTGCTAAGTCTGATGGCTAAATGCTCTCTAGCCATGAACACAACTGTGTAAGATGCAAAAAAATTTTTTTTTTTACTGTGATGTAAGGATTTTCATTTAGTACAGAATGGAAAGAACCAGGGACATCCTTCATTTGAAAAATGAAACTAGCTATCTTGGTGCTTGACGTTCAAAACAAATCAAGTAGCTGTTCAGTTTACAGCAGCAGTGCTTCCCACTTGTGGTAAGAACCTTCATGCTTCTAACCTTGTGGAGATAAAGTGCATTGTAACACATATGAGCTATTCCTATTAAGGGGAACACCCTGAGTCTTGTGTTCTCAAGGCAAAATCTGAAAGGATATTACAATTTGAATGGAAGAGATTGTGCTGCATTTCCAGTCAAAGGGTGAATACAGCTAACCAGCTAAACTGAGAATGGAAATGGTTTAAAAGGTATATATTGAAAAATATAGGAGGTGTGAATTTTAGTTATTTTGCCTTTCAGAATTAGCATTCAGTTCATACTATGGAGACATTTTACTGTTGTCAGCTTTGTTTACATGGGATTCTATGCACAGGGATCTCTTGCCTGGTAATATGTGATTTCCTTATGTGATTTTCTGGGGTTTTGTTTGGGTTGGTGTTTTGTTTTTTGGGTTTTTTTTTTTACAGTCTATTTATAGATTCAATATAGGGTAGAAATGTTGACGTTTTGTACTAATTATACTTGACATATCTTTTGCGAATAATTAGATAACAATTTTTCTTAGGTGCCTAGTAACCTTGTTTAGTAAATTGTCTCTCAACTGCTATGAGCAACTGCACAAGCATTAATATGATTTTCATATCTTTGTAGTTGGCAGTAGAACACTATCTAAGTACTTGATTGTAAAAAGTACATTAGAAAGTGTCTCAACTGGTACTGAACAATGAAATTCTCACTTTTATTATTTTTTGTGTGTGCATTTCAGAAGATTTAATATACATTCTTAGTATTTTCCTGGCTTTGACAATCACCAGTTTTTCCTCTTTTTTAACTTAAAATTCCACCATTTCTAAGGTGCTACTGAATACGGGTCAGTATAATTAAAGTACTGCTGGCAGAAATTTAAAGAGAAGAAGTTCAATAGAAAAAACATGATGTTTTGTATTCTAAGTATTTACAGGATTCAATAAAGATAATCCAGACAATATTGGCCAAGTTGTAAATTAATTTGAATTCCTAAGTGTTGTTTGGGTTTTTTGTTTGTTTGTTTTTAATAGGGTAGGAGGGAGGGGGAGCGATGCCTCTTTTATTGTGGTTTTATTTTCAATCTAAACATAATGATGCTTTACAACCTACATCAAAAAATACTTTGGCAGGTAAGCAACAGTATTAAATACGAGGACAGAGGAAAAAGTGGACAAAGGGAAACTGAAGTCTTGGAACACATCCTGCAACGTTCGGGACAGATTTGCTTCTACTGTCTAGTTTGGACAGACCTCATCAGTTCCCTCCCCGAATAGCTGAAGATTCAAGGAGCAGGAAGCTCCACTTAGCCAGCGTCCCTTGATTACGTAGGCTGTGCTGTCCTTATTGTACAGGACTGTGTCGGGCTGAACTCAGAGACCCAATGAGGTAAAAAGGTAACAGGATAAATGTTTCGCGTGAGGAGCTAGGACAGAAAGTTGTCTTTTGTGACAATGCTAATGAAACTCTGATGATAGGAAAAACCAATCATGGTTTAACAAAGAAAGTGAATGGTGTATGAGTGGAGTTCATAGACGATTTCAATTTTGAAGCGAGTAGGAAGCAAGTAGCACAGAAGCTTGAAGTGTGAGATAAATAGTGCATTCTTGAATTCTTCTGCAAGAATTACAACACGGCAGCATTATACTTGTTGCTGGAACTGAGGAAGCTGTGCTTCATAGAAGGTAGTGTTAACAGAGTCAGGATGGTTGCGTTCATGTGCAAATGTATGGAGTGGGCTGTAAGTCTTTGTAGCTGAGGTGGAAGAAGAGAAATAGCAATGAGAAAGTCTGAAGAGCTGAAGAATAGATACGATTTGCAGGAAGAGGATGACAAGTTTTAAATGAGAAATTGTTAAAATAGGGGCCAACTGAGTCAGCAACTTCTTCAGTTTAGAATATTTAAGAAGGTTAAGGCAGTTTACTGTAATAAAAAATAAAGTCCTGCTGTTTCATTAGATTTAGCTGTTCTCTTTGATGTTAGATGTATTTTAAAGGAAACAAGAGAAGGTTTGGCCAGAAGCAATTTTTATGTAGATTGAACATTAGTGCTTCCATGATCTCTTGTAATTCAGATCAAATTGAATCAGTCTGCATTCAGATTTAACTAATGAGCATTGCCAATTTTTATCTAGTACTTTAACTGAAATTATAATATGCTTTTGTGTAAACAATTTTTAGGTACACTTCCTATGAACGATGCCTGTCAGTTTCTGTATAAGTTTTGAGTGTCTTCACTTTGGCAATTAGACCTACAGCCCCTTCATAAATCTTTTTTCTCTTTCCTTTATTAACAAGGAATTGTACTTACATGCAATACAGCTGCTCAAGAGGTTGCTTTATATTGCCTTGAACTGTACCATTCCTTTAACTACAGTGTCCTTTTCCCCCTCTCATCTTACATAGCTGTTTGAAATGGAACTGTGCCATTATTGCCTGAGGCTTTTCCATGTAAAGGTTTATAGATCTCTTGTAGTGCTGGAGTGTGTGGGTAGAGCTGGAACTGGTAACCTGTTGCCAGTAGAGGAACACTCTCCACCCCAAAATTATTCTACCTTCCCTAGAAAATGATGCAGTTAAACTCCCTATTACAGAATGCTGTGTAAATTGCTTGCTTTTTTTTTTCCTCCCCAATTTTTTATTTAGTGAAGTCTCTGTAAGGGACCCATTTCCCCAGGTTGTATCTGGTTATCTGTGTCCTTGTCTCTGCGCTCCTGAGGTCTTTTACAGAAGCTGATGCTTTTTGCAGGTTTCAGGGGAAAGCCAGGCTGAGAAAGCAGTCTGACTCGGGTGGTTTCTTCTGCCCTCCTGGGACAGAACATTGCAGGGAGGCCCCTCTGCCCCATCTTCAAGAAGCCAGTAAATCCAGAATACCAGTAGGTCACAGAGAAATCAGGTATGTTCTTGCACTTGCCAGTAGAACATGACCCCCCTACCAAACTGTTTGGTTGCCCTTTCTCCTTTGTAGCAAGTACAGATGCCATGGCAGTGCTGGGGGGGCACAGAAGTCAGCCTTGGAGCTGAGATGATTTCTGGTGTTTCCCTCTGATAGCACACTCTGGTGTGTTTGTCCGCATTTTGCTTTCCTCTTCCTTCTGTCTGCTATGAAGACACAAATTTATTTGGGCTCATAGATGGTGATGATGATGCCCAAGAGCTCTGGCCACCTTATTTTTGTTGTGATTTCAAGAGCAGAGGCCAAATAGAGAACAGGCAGTGTGCCAGATAGCTAGAACATTTTCTGTGTGATTTTTGTGCTCAATTCACTTTGCTCTTTCAAGCTAGGAACGGTGGGACACAATCACTAGCTCTGCTGATATGCAAGAAGATGTTAAGCTGAGACTAGGCTTGTCTGTGGCATGAACTCTGCAGTAGGTTGACCTCTATTTTTCAGCACTTCCAAAGCTGCTGTGCAGTGTGCTGCTATCCACGTCTTTGCATGTTGGAGTGGGTTTGGTTTTGGGGGGGGGCGGGTGTAGAGCTGTGGGTTTGGAGGAGGCGTGTTGGGTTTTCTTGGGTTTGGAGGGTTTTTTTTCCATATTAACTTACTGCACACCTTTCTTCTAAGGGGACTTTTTATGAGAAACCTTGCAACTGGGTTTAACAGATGCCTAAGCTGGGCTGTTAGGGTGCATTCTAAAAGATCCAGTGAGTATAAAGGAGTAAGATTTTCAGTCTGGTTGTGTTATTGACAACTTCAGCACTTTCTATATCATCTCCTACAGTCACACTCGTGGGACATAGCACAACTGTGTGATAGTTGGGCTAGTTGAACTCTGTGTGTGTGTTTATTCAGGATGAGAAAGCTAAAGTATCTTCTAAGTGTTTCAGTAGGCAGTTTCTCTCTTGGGGCCTGACTGTTAACAGAACAAATTAGCTTCCTGTGCTTGTTTCCATTTAACAAACCATACGTTGTATGTATAACATGTGCTCCAAGGACGGTTAGATTCAAGTCCTTCAGGCTAGAGAGGATTCTTGTTCTGTACTCAAGAGGGATCATCTTAGTACTTACATAGGATGCCACTATTAGACTCTGTGTGTTTATGTGTGTGGTATTTTTCATTTCCTCTATTTACTTCTTTCAGTTTATTTGTGTCCCTCTTTTTTTTTTTTTTTTTAGCTTTGTCCAGTTTCTCTAATAACATATGAACTCAGGTGAACTTTGAAAATCATGATGTTTAAAATTACTCAAAATGAGGCAAAGACAAATTTACCCAATCCAGCTGTGTAAAAGTAAATACGATGCTGTTTAGATAAAGCTCATGTTATTTCTAATGCATAAATGCACACAAAGTGTGCTTAACATTTAAAATAACTTAAAAAAAGGTATTTTGCATTACTTGCGTTTCTAAAGCAATAGGCTCTTTTAATTGTTCTCTGTATATTTGTTCTCTATGGCAAATTTCACTTCTTTAGATAACCAGTATTTTCTAGCAAATGAGAGCAGAGTTTTCCTGTAGTTCTAAAAATCACATTATTTGTCTGTAATATTCTCCAAAGATAATAATAACAACTGTCCATACTCCTCTTCCTCACTAGAGTCAATGTTCAGCTTTATGTGCATTAAGACTTTGTAGCCTGCTGGTTCAAACTCGTATTCCAGTGCTGAGAAATCTTAGTCTTGTCGTGTCCTGAGAGCAAGTTTTATGGTCCCAGAGAAACAATGGCAGGGATATTTCTTTCTGTGCTTCCCAGTTAGAACCACTTAAATTCATCTTTTAATACTATGATCAGTATTGGTTGTTGTTTATAAGCTCCTTAGCAGAAAATATACTTTTGGTTTAACAGCATTGCAATAATGCATGAGAGGAATGTTGTATTTTCAATGTGAGATTTGGAAATACTTAGTTTTGTCTTTTTAACACTTCTTGGTTTGTGGTGTGGGTTTGGGGTTTTTTATGGTTTTTTTGGGGGGGGGGGGGTATTTTAGTAGAGAATAGATGAATGAACAGACATAGGCATAGGTCAGTGAAAATCTGTCTCTAAACACGGATCAAACATTTTGCTTTAAAGAATCCAACCTGAAGCCGATAGTCATGTCTTGATGGTTAAGCACTCAGCACCTAGACGGTAATGTAAGATATACTTATGCAAGTTGGTAGCTCCTAAATTTCTCAATGTATTTGCATGATTTCTTACAATGTGCTGTACACATACTCAGTACAGGATAGCAGTTATGGGTTTTATACTTCCACCTGTACAAAGGAGACTGAAGAAGTTGTGTGGAAGGGGTCTTATCAATATGTGACTTAAACTTCAGAACTGAGAAATGTGAGGAGGAACATTTTAAAGAGTTTGAACATATTAAATGTTGGTTAAATTTTACCTCTATTTGAGTATATATTTAACAGTAGCATGAAAAGAGGTCATCTGAGTGCATCTGAATTTTCAAAGCATTTAAAGAAATATTTTTAACATCTTGCAGATGTTGCACTCTCAGTTTCTCAAAGCCAAACAGTTGTGGTTTTGTCCACTCTAAAAATTATAGAGCAGATAGTAATTTTTTTTCTTTCTACAGTATCAGCTATTAAATTGCTGTTCTGACTCAGCAGCTGGATTTTCATAATCTGGAGCACTGGGTTTGAGGTACATCTTCTGGGTACACGTTCATTCAAAAAGAACGGTAAGTGGCCAAACTGAATCTGTGGAAGAATAGTTTTTCACTGCAAGATGGTAGCAGTGAATACCTGTCAGAGACAGGTACAGTTCAACTGAACTACATATGACCTGGAATTTTCTCCATAGCATATCCTGAGCATTTAAATTTGGTTAAAAATATATTAAACACGGTAGATGTCAATAAGCTAAAAGCCTACCAATTTGATTGTTTTATCTCCTTTTTCCAGAAATATCTTTGTTCAAAGGGTTAAACTTTTGGTTATGTTAGACATGGAAAAAAGTCCATTCTTTGAAGTTATGGTCTATTTTTCCTCTTACACCTCTACTAGCTGTAGAGCTCTTTACACTTTGCAGTTTCTCAAGCTGCTTTACCCCTCATTACATCTCATATTTAGTCCTCAGTTCCTGTTGCTAACCTGCTTTCAAGGGGGGTTTCCACTGTTCAGGGTTCCAGTATCAGTAATGTTAGGGGAAGATTTGCTGGAACGATGTTGTACTTCACTCTCCTTTCTTTTATCACAAAACGGCTTTGTGGAATGGAGCATTTTCTCAGTTTGTGTTCTGGATCTTTCTGGTTTCTTCAGCATGTATTAGTGGAAAAAAAAGAATGATCTTTAACAAGCTGTTAGCTAAGTGTATTATGCATCATACTGCTTTTTTTTGCTAAAATGAATCTAGGAAATTAAGATCACCTTCTCTGAAAACGATAATCCTTCCTATATTTTTTTAGTATTAGTTTGCATACACATTACATTTTCTGCTTTTCAAAAATTAAACCACAGTGCCTCCAGCTCATGCAGCTTGTACCTCCATTACTCCATTACTTATTTTGCTCCTTATTTGAGTTCTGTCATGGGTTAGAAATCATTTTAGGATAATACTATGTATCTGTCTGTGTGTTTGTTTTGTTAAGCAGGAACCTATCTGGAAAATGAGAATTTGATCACAGTGAATACTCTGAGCAGTTAGCAGCAAATACAAGAGGTCTTAACTTTGATATATTCTTCTTTCTCACAAAAGCAAAGTTTGGATATCTAAATTGGAATTGATAACTATGACAAGTAGTGAGGGGCTTTGAGCTTGGGTGTCTTCTGGTTTGAATGTGTTTTGTGCAACTTTTGAGTTCTAACGAAGTGGTTTTCCCTATTGAAATGACCACACCGAGAGATTTTTTGCTGTTTCTAAGGTGACGTCCATTCATGGCTGTTGAGAGTCCTTGAAGGGAAATATTGGAAGTTCCTAAACACAGTCAAAACTTCAAAGCGAGAACAGCTGAATTAGGCATCGTAACCCAAGGACTGACTTGGTCTGAATGGGAGGACTGCAAAAATTCTTCCCCAGAGGAAGGAAAGGCAAAATTTAAGTGACTGCAGTCAGACATCAGTAGCACAGATAATCCAGTAGCAGTGGCATGTTAAAGGTGTAACTGTGACGGTGGTGTTTGTGCAGTGGCTGACAGAAGCAGTACTTTTTTTAACAGTTAAGTGCTTTTTGCTTTCCATTTGAAATACAAGTTTTGCTCTTGCAGATTCTTGGACTTGCTTTTTCTTCCTCTAAGCCAGTTTTAGAGGCTATTTTGAAGAAGATATTCAACTAATTCTGGCATTTTTCCTTAAGAACCGAGTAGAGATTGAAAACTGGGTACCTTAATCTATCCTTCCCTTTCAGAGTTGTTTTTCCCGACAGATTCTTGCTGCATTAAACAAGTGAAGCCATATAACAAACATTTTGGTAATCAGGCCAACATAAAGTACTCATAAATTATCACCAGGCAGCTCTAAATCTGTCATAAGTTCTTACTGACTTGCTCACAGGAATGTTTATGTAATTGAAAGAAAATATAGAGAGGAAGTTAAGTCTCCTTTTTACAAGTTAAATCAACTACAGCGAGATGAAAAACACCCACACACTTGGCTTTGGATCAGCAGAGACGTTCTTTAAAAGCAAACCTTTATGAAATCTTTATTATGAAATCAAATGATGAAATCAAATTCAAAGTGTAAAAATTAGCAGTTTTCCAGGTGTCACTGATTGTACTCTGCTTGCATAATCCGTGTATAACGGATAAGGGAGTTACAGGTTTGGAATCATTCCAGCAAAACAATTTTTGGCATCGCTGGGAACAGAGATGTAATGTAGGATGTGTTAAAGCTCGGAATCATTGAAAGTCGTCCAAGGAGTCACAGTTCTGCAGATGTGAGAGGAAAAAAAAAAAGAAACCACCACAAAACCCGCTGAATGAGATGCTATCTTACGTGACATCCCTTAAAAAGAGGTGTAGAAGCTGCAGTGAAACACAGATAAATATATTAGATGTTTATGATACTTTAGAGTGTAATTTACAAATTACAAAGTAAAGTATAGGAGCAACTGATAGGGATTTGTTTGATCATTTGTCCATGATCTATAAAACCTTTGATGATAACACTGCAGATGATATAAATTGGCTAAAGACTGAATTGCAAGAATAAGTAGCTATCACAATATGATGTGTGCCTGCTTTCAACATCCAACACCATGTTTTTGTTACCTTATGGACAAAGTATAGCTTTGTCATATGTAGTAGACTGAAGAATGCCAGTGAGACCACCTTGAAAATGGTGGTGTGGAATCACAAGTGGATGGTGTCATCCACACAAACTCCAAAGCGTCTGCAGTGGTACGTAAACAGGGCTTGTGGGCACATAAAGAGGGTCTGTCGTGAAGGAGTGAGGAAGTGATCTATGTGCTTCATTAATAAGACATCAGCTGGAGTAGTGCCTATAGCTCCGGTATTTGTATTTCAGGGACAAAATGGATTCAACCAAAATTTAGAAGAGGACCACAAAAAGCGATCCATGGGCCGGGCCAAAGTCTTGCAGTGTAAAGTTTGAGTTGAATTTGTTTTGTTGAATTGGAGAGATGGCTGAGAAGTCACCTGTTAGTGAGGTGTGGGAAAGAGGCAGGACATTTCAGCCTTGCTGACAAAAGAATAACAAGGTCTATTGGCTGGAAGAAAAAAAACCACCTTGGAAAATCATGTAAAGCAAGGGAATTCTTAATTTCTACTTCTCTACACAAAACTGAGTCTAAACAAACATCTCAAAAATACTCAGTCTCTACTTAAATGCTCCCAGCTGCTCATATGCTTCAAATGTTATGGATTATTATAAAGCTAAGATCTCTATTCCCTTGCTCTGCATGTCTCACCTAAAAATAGATACAGAAAGGAACTTAAGAGACCCTCTGATAAAGTTCCTTGTCTCAGGTCTGCATAGTCTGTGCTAGGAAAGCGATTGTAATGAAATACCAAGATTCCGGGTTTTTGTTGGTCATCTGTGGATCAGAAAAAACTTCAGTCTTGTAAAGGCCAAATTATACAGTACATCTTTTCACCTTCCTTTGAGATTGGCCACTTTAGGAAGTGCAGTTTTGAACACAGGTGAGCTGTGCCTTCAGGTGCGACAGGTATTCATTCATCTTTTTGTTTTCCTAGTGCAGTTTCCTTGCAGACTGCATCACGTAATGACTAGACTGCTGGTTGGGAAACAGATTTCCCCAAAGTCAGATTGGCAGGGATAGCTTCCCCCCTCTTTTTTTTGTAGTATAGGGTGCAGGCTATGCGTTATCACCAGATGGAATTACTTGGGTACTTCTCACTAAGGGCTTTCCTGCCATGTCAGGGGCTGGGGATAATGATGGCACTTCAGTAGTTTCTTTTCTTTACTTCTTGTAGCAATCGGTTTAATTTTCTAGGTTTGAGGTATTTGGCGTAGGTAATTCTTGAAGCTGTACAAAATATAGCTGAGTGAAATGTAATGGCTGTGACAGAGAAATGGCCGTGGTGAATGACCTAACATCTTTTCATATTAACCTCCACTCGTGCACAGCGTTCCCAGATACTTGGAGGTTTCAGTAGATTCACTCAATTCCAGTGCAGAATTGTTTATCTGATCCGTCACTGATACCTTCCAGGCAGTATATAACAATGTAAGTACATAAGGCTAACTTAACGAAAAAAATATTAATCTTCTTTGCTACATAAACTCAAGAAATAAGTAGTGCTAGCCTCAATTATATACATAAGATATTTTTGCTTAGGACATGCCCAAGCCCTTGATTTGGCAACCTATCAATTATCATTATCCAATAATCACAAGCAGAAGAACGAAGACCGCACTGCATCTAATGCATTTTTTAAATTTGTGTAGTCTATTTCTTTTTTCCTCATGGTGTCACTATAGGATAAAGTTAATGCTCTTTGGGTATTCTCTATACTGGAGCATATTTCCATTTCCTTTGTCTCCGACTTTCTGGGTTTTCTATTACATGTTTAGAAAAGATGACAACAAATATACTGCCTTCAAATTTGGACATGTTCTCTCAAGCATTGACCATCCTTAACATTGTGTGTGAATTTTTCATTTTGTTTTTTAAAAGGATTTAATATTGGAATAAATTCAGCTTTCGATAAGGACCTGGAGAATTTGAGCAGTTCTTCTAACGACTTGAAGGTAGGAATTGCCATGTTTAAAAAAAATGACAAAAAGACATGTGTCTTACAATTAAGTGAGCTTATGATGTTAAATCTGTGTACATTTTCTGTGTGTGAAGAAGTAGTCTAAGGCCCTCAGTTTCTGTCTAAGCTTCACTTTTTCTTATGTGATTGCAAAGTGTTTTGAATTCCGCTTTCTTGATTGATAGAAAAAGTAGTTTTCTTTTCCAAGCTCTTGGTGGCAAGAGGGGAGGGAGAGAATTTTGTTTCATTTACATAACGATAGCATTTTTGTCCCCCTTGTCGTTACCACTTTACCGAGACCCACATTCTCACAGATATCTAGGTACCTGACCTCCACAGCGGAAAGGTGAAGGATGTGGCACTACCAAATGCATGTAAAATGTTAGGTAGGACTGAAGAGAAATTTCCTTGCGGTATTGTGTAAGAGCGGGAGCCAGGCAGGGAGATGCTGTTTCCCATTCTGGCATTTGGAGCATACCCTTCCTGAAAGGCAAGGACCGTAGGCCATTTCCCTCATTTCCCTTTTCTGCCTCTTCAGTAGGACAGCCGTGTGTGGGCTGGTTGCGTTCAGGATCGTAACGAGGATGAGTGTGACTGTCTAGTCAGTAGGAAGGAAATCATCCACCAGTTCCACAAAATCTACGTCCTAGTGTGAACTCTGGCTGCAAGTGAGTCTTGTACGTTTGTCTGTTAGCTGGGCTTGTGGTCAGCCTCGGACTAGCTTGGGTTATCAGCTCGCAGGTGTGAAAGTTAACTAGAACCAGTGTATTCAAGGGTGGACTCGATAGCAGTATGGTCAGTGTGCTAGTTTAGCAAAGAAGTTGGTTCACCTAAAGAAGTTATAGAGCTCTGAACAGTTAACAGAGCTTTTCAGCAGCAGCTTAAGTGTTATCCCCCTGTGCTTTCCAGTGAGCTGAAAATCCCATCAATATTTCCAGCCAGAGTCCTTTTTTCTCCCACTCTCTTCAGCTGGTCTTTTTACATGAGATAACGGATATCCCTCTTGGATAAGTGCCCACACCTAAATATTGTCTCTAATCCTTATGCCAGGTCTTTCACTTACACGCTCATCACTGCCACACTGTTCCTCCGTAGAGTCAATTGCTCTTTGGGCTGGTACTTTGGAGACAGTTGAAGTTACTATTTCTAGACTGTTGTCTTGATGACATCCTAGACCTATCATCCTCCAGTGAAGTGGGACAGCTGAACAGCACACAATTGAAAGAATCTAGGGCAAAATTAAATAAGAGTTCTGCACGTGGCACAAACTGCCTGGTTTGATCTAGAATGGAAGCTATGAACTATTTCACAGTGGGATGTGAAAGTTTATTAGTTGTCTAGCATGCTGCTTTCTTTTCCAAAGGACTGACACAACCTCCTTCATGACCTGCTAATTCTCTTCCCAACGGTCACCACTTCATGGCCATGCCAGTTTTTGATGCTGAGATGTTGGCTTCAAGCTGCAGGGCATGTGGAACATCTGAGGTTCTGCTGGAGAAGCAGCCTCTCATAAACTTCCTGGCACAATACCAGAACCAGACATGCTGAGTGTCTCCTCCTGCCAGCTGCAGGCAGTAGCTCCTCTGGCTTTTAATAAACAGCAGGCCAGGTTGGAGGAGTCACCATGTCCAGTCTGAAATGCAACGTCTGCTTTAGGAAACCCTCCACCTCCACCACACAGAATTTCCCCGTTGTTTTCCTCAGGAGTTTCTCCAGTCTTTAAGCCTTCTCCCAGCAGCAGCTTTTTTTACCTTGCATTATTAGAGAGCTCACTACCCAAATAATTCTCAAAATCCTTTGTCACCCACACTTACTTCACTTGGATTCCAATTTCCTTATCTTCTCATGTCAAATGCAATCTACTCCCATATCATCTCTCTTCTTTTGCCCGTTATCCACCCTCCCACTGTAAGGCAGTTGTTGCAATTAACTCCTGGTTTTGTAACATCCAAATGCTCCAATTTCTTCACATACTCTCCTTGACTGCCCCTGCTTCCCTCTTACTTTGAGTAGAGGTCAAGAATAGCAATTTTGCTCACTTTCTGATCTTTTGGAGGTGTCTGGGTTTTTCCCTACCTTCACTTTTAAGACTGACCGTTGTCCCCTATTGCATATACACTTCCAGCATACTAGGAACTTGAATGGAAAGTCACCTTGACCAAAAAGGACTAAAGATCAAGTGGTACCTGCTTTGGGTTAGTGCAGGTTTGTAGAAGTCTCTTTGGACCTGACGAAAGGAATGCTGAACCACTGTCCCATGCCAGGGCGGACCCCATGGACTTCTCTCCAACTGGCTTACACGAGTATCAGTTAGTGAGGGAAACGTTTCCCTCCAAAATCCCAGGTTTCTGCAAATACAGAAGTGCCTTATGCCTGTTAATTTTTATTTCTCCTTACACTTTCAATTTATGTCTGCTGTGGGGTCTCCAATTGTTCACTGCCCCATCGTGTCCCAAAACTTTTCACACTCACTCCCTGCCCCACCTGTCTCCTCTTTCATCAGTCTTGCTAGCCATCCTCAGTCTCTTTTGCCCCAATTATCTCTGCCAAACAAGTTCAGCTGCTTATTGTGCTGCCTTACCTGCTTGACATCTCTTTGATGAACCTAGATCAAATTCTTCCTGCAAGTTGCCCATTCTTCCCGTTGTTTCACTCCTTTTCCTTACATCTGCTTTGAGTTGTGCTGCGGCTCCTGTCTCATCCTTTAATTTTAGAGGTCACTGAGCTACAGAAGAGGTGCCCCAGTTTTATGGCCTGAAAATCTGGCCACTTTGTACTTTTGGTGCCTGAAGTGAACGTGTTTTACCGTAACTCCCTGTGCGAGTCTTTACAGGGTGCGATTAAATACGGGAGGTCAGCAGATCAGTAGTGCCCTGAAGAACCAGTTAATTAAGGACTTTAAAGTATTCACCATCTGTAAACAAAATCTGTATTTGAAACCAAAACTGTCTCCACAGCAGTGCCTGGGTTTGTGTGGGACAAGATCCAAAGCCCAGTGAACTCGGGGAAAGGGGAGGGGAGGACCCTTCACTGATTTCCATATCCTTTGGATCAGGCCCCTTATTTCCTTTAGCAGTGATAAAAGGATGCACAAAGCACTGGGACTGTACAACTTCATTTTATTTTGTGTGCTTTTATAGGATATAAATAAATGACAAAATTACAAAATTTATAACTGGAAGCCCAAGCATATTTACATAAGTATTTGTTGCAGTGAGGCTACTATTTACTGTTCTCCTATACAATTTTCCTTTTGGTACCATATTTTTAGTGTTATTTTTTTACTGTCAGTTGACTACGTACATATCAACAGTGAATAGGCAAAAATATGTACAAGGAACTATTTTGTTCAAGTAAATTGAATACTGTATTAAAAGTATGTCATCACTCAGCGCTATGATTAGGTTTAACTGAACCATATACAATTATCAGGTTTAAACCAAGTTCAATTATCCATTTTTTTGGAATTTACCAACTGATGATTCTAACTGAAAACCTCAGCTGGATATGAAATAATAATTAAAAAAAACATTAAGACAACCACACAATTTATCAATATCTCTATAATGAACTTCAAAATGATTCACAATTTGACTGGATAGAACAATATACGTTAAAATGTCATTTTTCTCCTATAGTGATATTTGTACTGTTATAATTTCAGTTCTACATAAATATACATCATGGTATTATACAAATACTCCACAGACATTAAAAAAATTAAAACACTTCAAAGAAAATGTAAGTAAATCTTATTTAATCAAATCTTAAGCAAATGCTTAACTATTTTGTTCCATGAAAACATTTTTATTACTTTGGAATTTTTTTCTTTTTCTCACTATTTTTATTTAGAAAATGTTTTGCAGTAGAATTTTATCAACACTCTTCCAAACAAGCTTTCTGTGACAGAAATCTTGATAGCAAAATCCATGGTTTTGACTTTTTTTAGAACCACTGAGATTATTTTTTAAAAATACTATTAGAATTCATGGCTATAGCAATGCTGAACTGCATAAACTGTATGTAGGTGTAGTAGAATGACCATTCCACTTTCATTCCAGACTGATCACACAGAACATCCAGTGCACTGATGCTACAACTCTCATAATTTCCATAATGCTGCAATAGCAGTGGTTTACTTAACTTTAAAATAAACACTATTTGTCATAATTAATCTGGCTTCCTTCCATAAATATTCATATGTTTTCCTATAGTACTTCTCTTCCATAAAAATATCTAATAAATGTTTTCTGTGCATTATTAATAACTTTTTCTAACCATTCATAAAACTCTGATCCTTTGTTACAATGCAAGAGGTTCCTATTTCTGTAGAGGATCAAAGGACACCAATGATTACATATAAAACCAGCGCACACAGAAATCAGGGTGCCTAATTTCTTGTCACTTTAATGAGTTCTTTATTCAACACAGTAATTATTAATGAATTCAGTGGTTTCACAAATACTCTATTTATTAATTCTGGTTCTACTTCAATTAAAAACTGCCAAGATTTAAATAAAAAACCAATCAAATATTCTACTCATAGGCAGCATTAGTGTTAGTTTAGAGACCTTTTGTTTTTCTTAAAAAGTAGAATTCTAAAATAAGAAATCAAAGAAAGCACTGTGGCAGAGTCACAAGGGAGAACTGCGTGAAAAATAAGGTTTCTCACTCCTCTTGTGGACTGTAATTTGAAAAGTCTTCGTATAGTGTCATTCTTCTGTCAGTGCTGCAGGAAGAAGAACATCACCAGAAATGACCGTCAGCCTTTTTTGTTAGTTACAAGGCCACTCATATACAGTGCAGTCTTCCTCTCTGCTGGATTGAAACGTTGCCATAAAGGAAAGGCTGTGCTGTGACTGCTTGGCGTGCAAGGCACAACAAGGAACAGGGGGACAGTTTTGTATCAGAAAATGGTAGTTTCATACTTGGTATTAATGCCTCTTTTGGCTTCTTGTCCAGGTTCAACAATCCATGGTAGGTTCGCCAGAGTCTTTTGTTCAGAGGGATCTATCTGCTTTAAGACAAACGCAAACATACAGACGGGTTACCATCTCTGGGCACAGCATCGCTAGCAGAAGTTTTTTCTTTAAACGAATAGAACACAGAACACATCCTGTATCGACAACGTCCTACAGCAGCGAGTGCGGCGGTCTACGCTCCCACGTACCCACGGTTGCCCTCTTTTTGCGGTTTAGATCAGAGCTGTGTCCACCCCCAAGCTATAGGGCATCATAGTTCGTTAAAGCCATCCTTGATCTTACGAAGTCCTTTTGCTACCGAGACAGACGATGGCATCAGGAAATGTTCTTGCTTAAAATTTTATGGAGGAAGATTCTGTGGCAATGGATGACAAAGTGTACAGTCATACATTTTTTTCCCCTTCCTCTCATCCAAGAATTAAATATCACAGAGCATGGCTCTCACTTTATAGCCAGTGAATATGATACAGTGTGCAGTCATTTTTCCCCTTTCCCTCCCAGATCACTTGTTTTAAAATAGTTTTCATAATTTTTTTAAAACCTCTACCATAAAAGAGTATTTCTCTGTCACCTATGCACTTCAGGAGGGCACTTTAAAGACAGTCAATATGTAAGTTCCAATGAGCTTGGATTCTAAGGCATTTGAGATTCCAAAGAAAATATTGAATCCCAGTTTTAGACCAGGAGGGTCTGCTGAGGGTCAGAAAAAAAAAAAAAGGGGAGGTAAGAAAAGAAGTTGCTTGGCATGACAAGACAATTGTAAATTGATTTGGATTTGTAATTTGATTGGTATACATATGTAGTGATTGTGTACCAAAGAAGTTTGGTGGGGATTTTATTTCTCAACAGGAGATCAGGAAAGTCCATGGAACTGCAGAGTTTTAGAGGTCTGCATTGGCTGTGATCCTCAGCACTTAAAACCTGGATTTAGACCGAATCAATTAAAGCTCTGCAATTACTATAAAAGATATATGCACAACACTAGCCAAGCAACTTCTTAAACTGGAGGAATCTGAAATGAGCAGTTGTTCGAAACGGCTGCCCATGCTGCAGAGACACAACTTACTTATACCGGCTGATGAGCAGAGGTGGCACGACTGAGACACGGAGCGTTTCTGACTCGAGAGGTATATTTATTTATACGGCTTCTAGTGTATCAACTCTTAACTGTATAGCTGAATTTCATTTTTTGCATGCACAACTGCCTTCTACTTACCACTGACTTCCGAATACTAACACGTGGTTTGGGAATAGGTTTGGAGGGTTTGTTTTCAAAGCTTTCTGGGAGGGTTGAAGAATGGCCCCCTTTCCGTGCTTGTAGTGCAAGCTGATAGGCCACCTCAAATGCTTGTCCTAGTGTAAGAATGATTTCGTAAGCTAAATTCTGGAAAAAAACCAAAAACAGTTAAAATTGGAGTGAGGTTGAAGTATTGTCAGATACATGAAGTGGGGTAGTACTGGCTACAGAAGTGATTTCTAATGTAAATAATTAAAATCACCCTGGTAATAACTTCCTAAGCCTCTGCAATATTTACATCTGTCATTTGATTTCTCATTGATGAAAACCAATCTAAATGTAATCTATTGTACTGAAAGTAATTACTTCTAAAAACCTTGAAAAACATTGTCTCACTAAACATGAAACCAGGAGTGGGTGAGTGTGTGTCGTCTCTTTTTAGAACAAGTACGTTAACCCCCCCAGCTCCCACCCATCTTGCACTACTGCACGGATGTGACGTTCAGCCTGGCTCTATTTCAGAACTCCTCTGCTGACCCGTCCTCCTCCAGAGCTGGCAGCCCGACGCGGGCGCCTCTGGATGCTCTGTGCTCCCACCGAATGGCCTGGGAAGCAGATGCAGAGTTGGTGTGACACTTCCAAAAGGACAAAAAGCAAATGTCGCGAGCGCACACTCTGCTTCACAGATGCAGGGCACCCATGTGTGCATGAAAGTCAGCGCTCTGCTTCGGATGCACGTTTCCAGTGCTGCGGAAACCTTCTTATGCTTTTGTTTTCTAGAAGTAGAAATGTTTGAGCTTAAACCGGCAAGTCAGAAGACTCTTGTAAGTGGGGGCAGGGGGGTTAGTGTGTATCTCCAAAGAAGTCAGGCTCTTAAGACTAAGACCAGTTTGGTGGTACAGGTAGAATACTTTAAGTTCTCATTACATATGTGGAAAAAAACCTGTTGAAAGGTTTATAAAGCATGAATGAGGAACCAGCGGGTCGGTGTAAATATTTTTTCAGTACAGTTTACATCTCTGAAAAAGCAGCTCTGAGTTTCAAATCTGACCTTGTCTAAACTGCAAGTGAATTTTGATGGCAGTTTTTCTTCAGGTTTGTGGGTTTGTTTTAGTGTATTTATTTCTAGGTTCCTACTAGAGCCTATTTCTAGGCTACTAACTTTGCAATAATGTTTTGAAGCCCTGCAGAGCAAATGCAAGCCTGCAGGCTTGCCTCCTTATGTCCTACAGTCTTCTCAGAATAATTCATAAATCTTTGCTGTAATTCAGAAGCTACCCTCTGCTTCCTCAATCTCTGTAGCCCGTAGTTGGAAGCAACCCTGCATTGCTTTGAAACTAGGTGTTCCCTTAAAATTCCCACGTTTCTGATGTAATTTTAAATGAGATGATATCTCTTTAGCTAGTCAAGTCTAATTTTGAGTTTGCAATAAGCCAGAAAGCAATGTAGGACACTTGGAAGGACACTTTCTGCCCTTCCATCGTTAAAACACAGTTAAAAGGATAAGCATTTTATTTCACGCCCCACACTGTAACTTCACTGTAGTCATGAAGAAATTCCATCCCTTTGTTATCACACATGTATACTGAGATAGTACAGGCTAAATTCAGCATTTTTAGCTCATTAGAAGAGCTTCTTATAAAGGTGCCAGGTCTGGTCTTTGTTAGGTCAGACAGAAAATTATACTCCTCCAATGGGATATGCTCTCAGCTGTTACCACTGCAGTCACAACAGCAAGCTAGCCAAAGTTTCATCGCTTCCCAAATAAAAACATCTGCCTGATTTGATAGCAGTAGTCTCCCACTTGTCTCCCCTTTAACTTAAGGAAACTGGCCAGGACCGAGAAACACTGAGGATGCAGTTTGCCAGTGGAGTAATAGACTAAAGCGACTATTATAAAGTACCCTGCCTTTTAGCAGAACGCTGGCTATGGAATTAAGAACAGAGAGTACAATTGTTAAAAATGTACAGAATAATATTATTTGAAATGGAGTACACCTATGAGTAGGACAAGAATATTATTCTAAAGACATCTTAATCAGCTGTCGTGACAGTAAGATAGTGTACTATATCATCATGGGATTGTCTACAGTGGATATTATTATTGCTAAGGAATACATCAACAGGACAGGGTGTAATAATGGCTTGGAGAAAAAGCAGACTGTAATACTAGTGGGACCGAAAAAACGCACCATCCAGTGTGGCGTACAAAAGGGTCACAGAGACAGGCCTGAAAAAGCTCTGAGATAAGAGTGGAGACAAGCAGAAAGTTTGCCATGCTGAGCCATAAATCTAGTCTGGGTCCTGCATCTTGTCAGAAGTCACTATGATTTGTTTTCTTTTGTAGTCTGTAAAATGAAAAAATAGGCCTGCCTGGAGCCTGAAAGCCATGGGAAACATGTAACTGTTTCTATGGTTAATAAATATTTGAAATATAGCAAATAAAACAGAACATTCACTGTTCTGTTCGATATTCAAAATGTAAACTGAACCATAACATGTACATAAATTTCATACACTGGGTACTGTGGTAGAGCCTTGATGGAGAGAAGTCTGCAGATGGAGGCAAGGAGGGCTTTAAAATTGTACCTTGTAAGATTTAAAAAAGTTATCTGAAAAATTGTATTTTGAAAAAAACAGCAGTAAATAAGTTTGGTTTGAAGAATTTCTCACCTGTAGTACTAGGAGAGGATTATGAGGATTGAGTTGGTACGGATTCTTGCAGGGGCTATACGAGAGAGGGAAGAGAAGGATTTCCTTGGGATGGGGTGGAAAACCAAAACCACAAAATCCATTGTGGAATTTCTTCTGAGAGAGTGGGGAGACTATTTGAATTTTTTACATGTGGCATAAAAGGAAGGAAACAGGTCTGCCTCTCCAAAAGACGCTTAGCACGAAAGTTGTAGACCCTGTGCTCGCTGTAGAAGACATTGACCCTTACAGCATCCCATCGAGCTCCTTAGGAAGGCGGAAAAAATTTTAGGACCGCGGTGCTTCTGCGGCTGCTACAGTCCTGCTCCTTGCTTGGCACAGCACAGAAGGAACGTGAGTAAGCTAACGCCTTTTAAGCAACAATTTCTGGGAGATGAGAAATTGAATTCAATTGCCTTGTTTGCCATGTAATGTTACAATTCAATGCCCCAGCACAAGCCTGAGTCAGGATTCTTCAGCCGCTTTAACTCAGCCAACCTATTACAACAGCTAATTGTTTTCTTACATTTTAACTGGCTTTTTTACTGTGTTAAGTTGCAGCAGGCACTGCTTCTTCATTGCATTGTAATGCTTCTATAAAGCTATGTTGAGGCTTTGAGAATATTTTAAGAGAGAGAGTAAGATCGCTGTCTTCTGAGCTATAAAAACTTAAAATGTCACTTGCAAAGGAATTTTTGGAAAAACTAACATTTTGCCTTTTGGGGATAGCACTTTTGATGTAATGAGGATTTTATGGGTTTTTGCTTTTAAGTGATGATTTTTTCTTCTTCTTTAAGATCAATGACAAATGTGATCTTTTTTGAAGATTGAATTTACTGAAGAAGTTTCCTTTGGAGTTCCGCAGATGATTAGTGTGAGCTACCCATCACATCGGATGTGTAGGAATGTCAATTAGGACACCCTGTGTTCAAGGTACCGAACTTAAAATGGCAGTTGGCAAAATCGAGCAGAACAGAGTATATGGAATCTTTACTTGAAAAACCTGAAAAATCCCAACCCAGTTCAAAATATCCATCCCTTGGGATGAAATCAGTTGCCTACTGTTTAGTCATACTAAGGGTCTTCAAGGCCAAATGTAGAGGAATTCTACTACAAAAGCCTGACAAGAAGGGAAGGTTACTTACTAGCAGCAGGAGTTATGAGTGATGCAGAGCTGAAATACCTATACATTAACAGTGTTAAGTACACATATGCTTTATCCTTCCAGACCACAGATCTTTTACTTTTGGGTGGATCTAGAAAGGGCATTTGTCTGCACTTTCCACCGTGTCAGCCTTTGTGCATTCGAGGGGAAGAAAGCTCAGCTCGCCAAAGCTGGTGTGATGAGACCAACGTGGTTGGCATTTGCTTGCGATGGCTGTGGACTCCTGGGATGCATGAGGCTTTCGTGATCAGGCACTCTGGCAACTTATTCTTGATCCTTTCTCATTTGGGATTTAAAGCAATCGTGGATGGCAAACTCTTCTGAATCCATCTCTCTCTTTTAATACAGCACAGAAAGAGATCTTGTATGCAATGGGAGGATGGAAACAGGCCTTCAACGTGGGCCTTCATGCTGTTGCAAAAGCCATCGATGTAGATGAGAGAGGAGCGAATTGTTTGCTCGTGACCTGAAAGCTCCTTGTACCAAAGCATGCTCCACCTCAAGAAGTCTGCCAGGAGCAACTGAAATGTTTCACACATTCCACCTCATATGCCCCAGAGAGGGGGCTGCCTGGGCACGCCGTCTTGGGGTACTGCGAAGGAAAGACGTTTGCTGTTCTGGAGACATGGGGATGCCACGCTGATTGTACCTGGATGATCATATGGACAGAGAAAAAGTCCCCTAATCCCCTGGAAGAAGGCAATGAACAGAACTTTGAAACCTGAATGCATGCTTTTTCTTCTCTACTAAGTATGTATACTAGCAGTTTCCAGTTCTTATCCAGCTTAAGTCTATGCAACAAATGACAAAAGAATACAGAAAAGAAGAAAAAAGTCTTTGTGTTATGCAGAGCACCAGTCTAATCCTTGGCACAAGCCAGAGCGGAAATTGTTCCAATTTATGCTGGTTGTTTTCTATTCATAGGTGCATTGGGCAATGAAGGAATATCTGATGGAAATTACTTTGGATGTCTCCCACATGTGAACCGGAATTCAGTATAGGAACTGTTATGGTTTGTTTCTCCAGAGGAATCCTTCACTGGTAGTTTTAGGGCTGGTTTATAAGTGAATGAGAATGAAGTAGATTTCAAATATTGAGCAATAAATCCTCTTCTTTCCCCAAACCTGGTCCCCTTCAATATTCTTTAATCGTCTGATGTTTTTGCAATTTTGATTGTAGAATTTTAACTCTGAGTAGACAAGTTACATGTACAGTCACTCCTAAATAGTATCAGTATCAATGCTGGTAGCTGACGTCACTACACTAAAATGCTTTCCCATCTGCAAAAAAATTGTTCTTGCCCACATTTCCTGAGGAACTGAAGGACTTAAGAGAGTGAAATTTCTTCATACCATTGCAGGTATTGTATTACCATAATAGATACGATTTAAGATGTATCTTTTTTACACCTTAATGTGGATTTCTACTATTTCAAACTTTATTTTTCTTGATGCGATTGGACTTCTATCCATTGACAAATGGGTAGCATTGCTTCTATTAGCAAACTGGAAGATCAGGCTAATATATGTCTTAGAATTTAAATAGAAAATTTCATTTACTGTATGGTTGCATTCTGAATACCTAGCTATTTTTTATGGAGCTTGTACTTGCATCAAAAATGCTAGATCCTGAGAAATAAAACAACACGAAAAGAGAATATTTGAGTAGGTAACACCCCCACTCCCCCCCCGATTATGTTGCAGGAGAAAACTAAGTTAAGACAGTTAGACATTAAAATTTCTGTATTGCTTAAAATAGCCATTTAAAGTGCTTGGGGTATTAAATGCTCCTCCTAAGGTATGGGAAGTGAGCAAAATGTTGCAATTATTCCTGGATCGCTATTCTTTCCTTGCCAAGCAAGGAGAAAATGAATTTCATCTGCTCTACCTGGGTCTACGTTTGTGCTTGATTATTAAACCTATAAATGGAACTGCAGTACTTTGAAACCATTAAGAAGTATTTAAATGGATCAGGAGAAATAATAACCTCACTCAATCAGTCTAATTTCAGTTGATTCACTCATCGCTAAAATCTATATAATGTAACATCTTGTTGACCATAGTCTATTTTTAACACAATTTTGAAGTTTTTTCTACTCCCTGTGGACACAAAAATGTCAGCAGAGAATTTCAACAGAAGCACTGAACCAAAATGCTAAAATTCCTCCTAACCTACCTTCCTGTACATCTTGTTATTTTAACTCTCCTACATGCTATCGCTCCGCAGTGACTCTTTACCCAGTCCCAAACAAAATGCCTCAATTCAGACAGCTCTATTTTTTTTTAAACTTAGATTCATGTAAGCATGTTTCAAGAATTCATACACATTATACCATATTAAAATAATTTTTTCTTGAAGGATTTTAAAGTTTTAATAGCACTGCAAATTCCTCTTGACCTTAACTCAAAGGGTAAGTACTCCTGGAAGTTTTGGACAGTAAGCCCTCTCAGTCCTAAAAATTAGAGCTACTACTCATTTCACCAAATTTAGCTGAAAACAGCATGACTGATTAATTGACATGTGTCCATGATTTTTTGAAACACTAGTAGCCCGTGCATCACCACCTAAGAAGCATATATGGAGATTACTGAGGTGAGTTATTTCAGATGGGGAATGAGATAATTTCAGAGAAAATCTTTGCTCTTCTCCAGAAATGTCCTTTTACTATCCCATAGCAGATTAGTCTTTTCATGTGGTAAACGAATGATACCTTCCATTAATCACCATATACCCTGAAAATGTTTTAACAGAATTAAAGATGTATTACTGTTACAAAGAACTATTAAATGAAGGATATTCTGTAAACTGACCACATCAAACGCAGTGAATACATGGCAGTAGTGGTGATTAGTCTTCAAGTCTTTAGTGATGTACGCAAATGTAGAAAGGTCTTCAGGGTCTTGTGCAGCGCAGGAAATGTTACGGATTTCATGTTCAGCAATAATATTCTGTTTAAAAAAAATATTTTCAATCAATTTAGGAATTAAATGTAAAAGAGCCATAAAAGGGGTGGGTTTAGATTTGCATTTTGCTGTGCTGAAGTATTTCAGAAGTTTCTTATTAAGACGAGAGTCAACACACCCCACGTGTGATATTACAGAGGTCATTGGAATTTTGACCCTCTCCAATGATGCCTAAAACTGCCAATAATCTGGTAGGAAACAATTACATTCTAGCGTCTCCCCTATGAGTCTGCTTGAGTTCTGTACAGTTTATTCAGTGTCCTATGACAAAGGGACACCTTTCCTGGCGTACAACTGTAAATACAGTTTCAAAGCACTACACAAGCATCTTATGATGCTGCTGGTTTTCTGTATAATGATCACTACATGACACTGGTTCAATCTACTGATGGACAGGATCTGGTGAAACCCAACAGGCTCAATATCCAGGTTTTTGCACTAGTTTGACAAATTTCAGCTATACTTTTTCAAGAGAAGAAAACAAACCACCAAACATGACGTATAACTGAAACCCTGAGCTCTTGAAAGGCTTCTGCTTAGTAAAAAGATAACTACAGGAGGATCTGGCAACTTTTCTCCAATTACTGACAACAGCATCCTGTAAGAGAGATGTAGAAAAATTAAACCATTCATGCACCGAGCAACACTACTTGCAACAGCCAATGTAAGCTATAGCATACTATTGAGATAAAGGTGGGGCATGGCTGTCCGATGAAATAAAAAAAAGCTGTCTTAAAGCTTTGGAGAAAACTATGAATATTCATTACATAAATTGCTGATATGTAATTATTGTGTTCAGGCCAAAGGAACCATGAAGCCAGAGAAGATACTGCAGAGCGGCTTATGATTAGGCCTTGCTTCAGCAACACACGCATTTCCAATGATTTACTGAAACAGAAGGAGGATTTATCGAATACGAATTTACTTAGCCGTTAGTTTATACGCTTTTCGGAATTGTGGCCCTGCTGGCTGTAGCTCTGGCTTTTCCACAAGACCCCAAAGTGAACAAGCCTGCTGCAGCATGACGTCGCTATTGCACCACAGAACGTGGACGTCCGTAGTGTCCCGGTCCCCGCAGAGCCACCGTTTGCTGCTGTCCAAGTTAAAACAATCTCTCAGCATCTGTGGTTTTCCCTCACCCCTCTCTTTTTCTTCCCACCTCCTCTCCTCCCCCCCTTTTTTTTTTTTTTTTTGTTAAGGAACAGGAAATATATGCAACTAAGTCACTGAAGGTGCTTTGCCATATCTTCTTTCATTTGCTAAGTAGCAACCTTCCCCCCTTGCATGTAGGTGTCAAGTTTTCAAAAAGACACATTAATATATCTAATTGAAGAAATGGCTTAGGAAAAATCTTAATAAAAAGCATTCCAAATTTCAAATTATGGAAAAAAACGAGATAAGGAAACCATTACTGAAGAAATGAAATAATCCTCTTAATCTTAAATTGTTGCAACATACTTGATTATTTCTCTTTAATGCATTATTCATAAAAATGACAAAACCAGTACTTATGGTTCAATATATGCCAATTTATAATGACATGTATAAGCTCTGCTTAACAATCACTGGCTTTTTATGTTACTTTAAGCATTTTATTTGCTTTTTTCTCAAATTGATAACTTTTACCCTCAATAAAGATTTTGATGAGAATTACAATTATACGAAACCCAGGGATTTATTTAGATAGCCACAGATATACTTGTAATACACTGTCATTGATGTTGTATTGGCAACATTACAGTTTAGAAGGCAGAAAGAATTAAAGCTTGGAAGGTCTTAAAATCATGTAAAATATTTATGCCAAATCATGAGCCACAAAGTAGTCAGCTAAGTTACGCAGGGTATGTGAAGAGAGCTCTGCTAGGCTGAAACTTTTCTGAGGTGACCTCGGGTTGACACAGGGCTTTGCTCTTTAGTCAAAACTCATTTTAGTCAAAGATTATTTTAATGTTTTAACTTTAAGCCAAGTGAAGTTTGGATATGTATCCATATCATGTTTGTTTTGAATAAAATAAGCTATACCAAAAATAAATTTTCTGGATGAAAATCAGCAGTGAAATTGAGCTTTTTCCCTAGCTTCTATAGGATATCCTCTGTGATCGCTTTTCAAAATTAAACATGCTTTCAGTGCACACGTTTACTGTTTCCTGGGGTAGACCCATGGTCTTATTCTGTGGAAATGACAAGGCTGTGAACCAGCTCGCTGCTCTGGGTACGCTTCTCAGGCTTTGACCGACACTGTACAGTCGTCATTCTAAAAACTGTCACTCCGTTTGGCAAGAGGAACCTCCGGCGCTTCTCAAAGCAGGGAGGCTGAAACTCGGCTCTGGTTCTGCCAAGGAAATACCTTGGAGAGATCAGGTTTTTGCTAAGCAGCCTTCCTTTTGCTTGCCTACCTCCTGTCAGGCAATCCCCCTCCTGGCAGAAACCACCCAGAAGTTAGGGTTAGCTGCGACCCACGAGAAAATTCTGCAAGCCTGCTTTTTTCCTAAGCAGCAATTTCTTTCTGGCCTCACTCGCAAAGAAATGGTGTCATGTCAAAGTGGTGTCATGCCAAGCTTCAAGGCGCCACTGAAATAGCTGTCGTGGAATGAGGTCAGGGCCCCTTTGTCACCTGAAGCTTTGCCTGCTACGACTCGGAATACAAATTCTTAGCTTGGTGGCATAAAGGAAAAGGATGAACAGCCATGAGAGCTGAGTTTTCAAGCACATAACTGCTAGCTATTTTTGTCATTAAAAAGTATGCATTTATTGCTAAGTGGTGCCCAGCGCTATCAACTATAAGCTCGCATGGAAGCGGTACAAGTCTGAATAGGATCTCACCTTAGTGCTAATCTGTTTTGGGTCTTGAAGGAATTGGGTACAGCACACTGTGGACCAGGATGACAACAACGCTCCTGGGAGAGTTGCAGGCTATTACCTGGTTTTTACAGAAGGGAAAGGCAGTGCAGATTTTGAACTGGAGAGAAAGCAATCTACCACTCGAGAAAAAACACAGGACCGTGGCATTATTTACCTCCATCAAATACATCTATTGCACTACTAGGCACAAGATTTCAGTGGGACTGGTCTAGAGCCACCGAATGCAATTTGCGAAACTTCTTTCAAGTTTCCGTCCTACGGAAAGTTATATGTACTGTGCAAAGAGATACTGGAAGCTCCTTTTGTTCTCCTGATTTTTTTTGTAAACCTAAGGACATTGCAGTTACATCCTTTACACTACGGAGGAGATATTTAAGAGCTGAAAACAGCCTTATCCAAGTTAGAGTTAATAGCATTACAATGTCCTGATTTATGCCCTGCACATCAGAGAACATAAAGGAAATGAGGGTTGTAGAAGCTCAATTTTGAATCAATGGAAGAAAAAGGAGCTGACAGGAATCCCTGGCCTCTCTGCTCTGGCAAATTTGCCAGACTTTACCTAACTAATTTCATCTCTGGTTTTCTTTGATGCCATCTTCTAACCCTAGATATGGCTTCCAAACTCTAGCAGAAGTTCACAAATCTGCTTTCGCTCCTTCACCTAAACGCCAGTTCTAGTTAAACACCTTTAACAACTGATCGATCCGGCAAGTTTGACAGGTACTGGGCTAGATGTATCGTGTGGTCTGAATGTTCAACAACACAAAGCTGTTATATACATTATTAACCTGGTCAGGTAGCTGGGGTATCAGACATTTTTTATATTGCTTACTGAATTTTAGTCATGTAACAGAAAAGATAATTTCTTTTCTATTCATACGTAACCATCAGTATGGATTGCATTTTTTTGCCATTTTAGACACCTGAAGAAGAGAAATTCATGCATTACTTTACTCCTGCTTACAGAGCTTGTACATTTTACTTTGGCTAAGCAATAACCCATTGCTCTATCCATCACTGAGTTCTCTGATCTCTCAATTTCTGCCTTTTTTTGTAAAAGATGTTGGATGTATTTTAAAATGTAAGAAAAAGCACAGGGGCATTGCCACACAGGAAGATGAAAAAATATGGAATAACAACTGTTAAGAAGCTGCTGCAGTTCAGGGAGTCAAATGGCTAGTACCAGGAAAACAGCCCTCAGAGAGGCTCTGACATTTGAAAAGGACATTCATGGCTCATGTTTCTTATTCTTACAATGCCTGGCCCTTGATAAAACCTTGCATCTTTATTCTTCATTAAGACATCTTTTTTCTTCCCCCAAATTATATTAATGAACAAAAATATATTTTTTTTCCTGCATATTTAAGAAACTGTATAGGGAAGAACATGGTAAAGGATTCCACAGAGGCTTCCTGCCAAATGCCTTTTGTGATAAGCTTGCCTTTTAATGGAAGAAGGTTGGACACAATGTTCCATGGGCCATTAAATGAGCCATTAAAGCTGCTTCACTTGTCCTCCAGACTGAGTTTCTGGAGAATGACAATGAGATTACACCCATTTTGGAGAGAAGAGAAAAAAGAGAGGAAAACACAAAGTGCAACTGTCCCCTCTCTGGCCTGGTGCTCTTACAGAGCCAGCCTCATAGGTATTCCCATTTGTAAGAAATACAGGCTAATAATGAACAGTTGCACATACCTTATTTGTTGCATCAATAAATTTGACTCCCTTGTAAGAGACAGACAGGACAATGGTTGGCACTTTCTTCATCTGTTCTGTAGACTTCTGAAATCAAAATGAAGATGTTGTTAGAGTTGTGTTGCATTGCAAGAACAGTGCTCCTTCTTCTCTTCTGACAAAATACGTAAGTTAAACAAAAGGTACTTATCCAAATATTTGACTTTTTCTTGAGCTGACTATGCTCCGGCTTTTGAAAAAGCTGCCTCGCAGTTACAAAACTAAAGAGAGCCTTACAGTGTGTTGCGAGGATGGTAAAAATTCTCCTTTTTCCTAGCACAATTGGAATAGAATGAAGTTAGTTTGCCAGGCTTAAAAAGACCAGACATGCAATCAGGGGTTTCCCAAAACATGCGTGTTTAAGACGTCTATCTGATACACCTCATTCATCGCTGCCTCTCCTCCCCTCTTTCTGCCCTTCCCAGCTGTAAAAACCAACAGCATGGTACTTCTCATAGTACTGTTTCTTTGCTGCAATTAGTTGTTATTTAGAAATGTTTCACACTCTTGCCTCCTTGCAGTTGTATTTGTGGCACGAGGTAGCCCTGTAGCCCTCTAGGCCTGCCAGTCAATCTGTCAGTCCAACGCCATATCTTGTCACATCTGACTGTCTGCACTTCCTCGAGTGCAGCTGCTACTGGAAGCTGCTTTACACATGAATTAGCACGGAGGCTTATTCTGCATTCCCTCCGTGCCAGGTTCTCCTACTTACAGTTCATGTCTTCCTATAAGGCTATTTTTTCTTTTATGCTAGTCTACTTCTGTGTGCCTTCAATGTGACGCACACAGCAAAGATATTTCCTCCTGAACAGATTAGACAAATATTTGGGATAGATTTAAGTTCTCTGCAGAAAAACCTGTTAATTAGTTTACAGATTAAATTTACTAAAACAGCCCCAAAACCAACCAACCAAAAACCCAAATATGGCATAATAGTTTATAGCTGATTTGAATTCTTTTAAGGTGGAAGGCAATAACAGACTAGACTATTCTATACAAAGCTACTGCAGAGAAATAAATTAGATAACGTTCAGAGAACACTCACTCATGGGAGTATCTGCAAACAATCACAGAGACCAGTCGAACATTTTCTTGAAAGGCAAGAGTAAGTTCAGTTACAGCTAAACATGAAGAAACATCAGCACACGGAATGAGAGTGTAAAGATATTGAAAGGTCTGGAATTGGTGCCTAGAAAGATCTTTAGAGCAGCTGAACAAAAGTAGCAGCGGTGGTTTTGTATTCTTCAAGAAAAACAAAACAGCATCGATATAAGCTTGAAAACAGACTATATCTGAAAAAATTATGTCAAAAACAGGTGATGCTAACACTAGAGAGCAAAACAAACAAAAGCTTAAAAGAAAAAAAACCTGTAATCAAGTCCCCTTATCAGATCTTGTTCCTTCCAGAATCAAATGATGCTCCATTTTTGCCAGCATAAAATTCAAAGCTACAGATCCAGCTACATTCTGCAATTCCTGTCTGTGCCATGAAGGCTAAAACCTCTAATTAAAGTTTCAAGGAGAGCCCCACCCATCCATGTAATAGAGAAGACTGTTGCATCTCAGTATCAAACGACAAGAGACTCAAGACGACAATCAAGTGTCAATTTATCCTCAAGAAAGCTTCTTTCATCCAGAAGGCTAGGCACTTTTAAAAAATAAAAGCTTAAATGGTAAAACATCCTGAAGAATCTAACAAAATCTGCAGTAAGACACTAATCTGATTTGCATGTTTCTGAACTGAGTGCAGAAAGAAACGGTATCCCTGCCAAAAAGCAGAGCAAGTACATACCTGTGTGTGTCTATAACAGATCTCAAATGACCCTTTTCAATTCAATTTCAATGCACAGAAAGCACAACAGTGACTGTACGGAAGCTGCAGTACCTACATCTATCAGAATAACAAGCAAAATACCCCGAATATGCTCATAAACAGACAAAATATTCACAAATATGACAACACCACTTTAATCATCTGGCAACCCAGCAATCATCCAACTTTTGTCCTTTCTTTCTGTCCCGACAGCCACACTCAGGAGCTCTTTGTCTCCCATTTTGATCATTGTAATTATCTATCTCCTTCCTCACCTCCTTAGGCAAAATTCCTCTTCTCCTCCAACACACTATACAAACATGGCTACTAAGTTCATTTATTTTAGCTTTTTGGTGTAATTTGCACTATCTTCCATTTGCCATAGAGGTTAAGCTTCCTGTTGGCAAGGCCACATTGTACTAACAGTCTGGGAGTCCTCTTTCATCTAGACCAGTAGTTTGTAATTCAATTATCTTCCTTATCTGTTCCACATTCACCTGGGTTTGTCTAGAGCAGACCTGATCTTTAGTATTTAATCAAGTTCGTGAACTGCCAGAAGACTGTATCTGAGTGAAATAGCTCATCAAGATACTATTAAATTATAGCTGGCAAATTAGGAAATGAATCAGAGACTGATGGACACTTGTAATTTATTAAGCCAAACTCTCTCAGCTGGTAAGGAGCAGCAGATGTCCCTTATCAGCTTGCAAACCATACAAACCCCAGGATTTGTGCAAAGGTGTTCTGGTAGACCATGGTCCAGTGTAGAAACAGGATTTTGGGAAACTATTCTGCACTTGTACCCTCATTGCAACAAAGAGTTGGGCAGTGGCGTAACATCCTTCATTATTATGACAGTATTATCATGAAAAACACACAGCACTATTCCCCCCCGCTCAACTCCCAGTGCTAGAGTAACTGAAGTCCACCATGTAAATACTATCTCCAAGCACCCTCCAGACTTCCACAGTTCTGAGTTGTCATGGAGAGCTCATACTATACACTTGCTGTTCCTTTCTTTTTAATGGAGGAGGTGGCTGCCAGGATGTGTAATGTGAGTTTTCAGAGCTACAGTATGAATATCATTCGCTCAGGCACTGTAACGGCTTTGGCTCTAAATTCTAGGATGTTGAGATGAAGCCCCACAGCTTTCATGGTCAGACATTTCACACCTCTGTGCAGGCCAAGTGGGCATCTCTGCCCAGAATCTGCAAAGAAGGTGGGATGCAAGAGTTACTATTCCCTTTCCTTGGGCTTTTCAGGTTCTAGCCACCGTATCAGCTCTGTGAGGACACGATGAGATGGCAAAATATTCTTGTCCATCTGGTGCCTCTATGGGAAGCAGATGGACCTGAGCCAAAGTTAGAGGAGCCACAGCTGAAGGCTGGCATTGGATGTCATGTGCATGCTGAAATATGGTCTAATGCTCCAAGGCATGTTCATACCATGGTAGCAGGATTAGATTTTAGCTGATGTAGAAGCAATCATAGTGACAGGACCCTGTCTTTGGGCAAGTGCTCACTAGCCTGGAACTGGTCATAGTCTCTACAAACTCCATGGCTGGTGACTGCAACTTTGGCTCTTTGTTTTAATACACTTCTTCAGGAGAATCATCTGGATGAACAGCAAGCACCTTCTAGGCTCATTGCCACCGCCTGTCTCCGATCAGCTGGTCGTCTCCGTAAGGACAGATGTGCGTGCCCCGTCTCCTCAGGTGCACTGCTCCTGCAGCGAGGAGTCTCAGTGCTGCAGTCTGCATGCCAGAGACCGAGCTTTGGTCCCACTTCGGAAATGCTTCCTACGGGACAGGTAGGTGACTACATGGAGGCAGGCCACGTGTAACTCAAGAACCATAAAGCAGGCTTGACTGCAGGCACAGGAAGATGGAAGAAAACATCACCATCCTAAATCTGATGTGACATTGGTTCACATACAGCATCTTTTTCTTCAGAATAAAGAGTATCAGGAATAGCAGCCTCTCTTGTATTTTGATGCAGCTGCTGCAATGAAGCTGCTTCATCCCCTCAGCACCCAGAACAGAGATCCGTCCAGTGGAAGGAGGTAGAAGGCCTCTTCTGCAAAATTGCCTAGTTACTACAGTGCTTGCTCTTACAGTAAAGGTCTGGATTTAAGACCCTTCTGAGTTTGCATCTGAACCCACTGCTGCCATTACGCAGTGCCAAAATCCTGAATAGCCTTGGAGAGGACTGGTCCCAATTCCTCCTTCTGAAACTGGTCATCAAGGGGTGCAAGAGCAATGGTGCCAGAGGGAGAGAGCAAGAAAACAAGATTCCTTCTGATCTTGTTCATGACTTTTCTTTAGTTTCACTGAAAAAACCCACCATATTGACAAGCAGACTCTAAACAGATTTCTGTAGTACAGTACTACAAATTGTCTTAAGTGGGTAAAGCATTTCCACCTGTATTTGGATTTTGAGTTAAAAAATGCTGTGCAGAACTGCTAGACATTTATTTAGAATATAAAATAAACTCCAAAGAGTTTGAGATCCACCCAGCAGTGTACCTAACAAATCAAGATAATTAATGATGGCTTAAGAGGCAGAAGACTTTGTTCTAGGAATAAAGCAATATAAACTAGCTGTTTATTTTTAAAAAGGCCATACATGCAACTATAAAATATATAACCTAAAGGGCCTTTAATCCTTTCAACACAGGATTGTACTGCAATACCTTGTTCTGCGCAGAACTGAGAGCACTAATCCAACACTTTTGAATACTCCCGTGGTGTACAAAACATGGTATCTCTGTGCACGCACACACACAAAGCAGCTGAATGAGAAATTCGGGAGCACCCGTAGAACAGTGTCCGAGTAAGATGCTCACGCATTCACTTGATATGCTGTAGCACATGGCGTAATCCAGCCCACACTCACAATGCTTTCATCTCATCTATTTATTTCCTGCCAAGAGGAAACAGGATACACTGGTACTTCTACTTTGTCACGTTGACCACTTTCATGTACTTATATATATGTTTATAACTGGATTACTCAGCTTTCATACAGCAGCCAAAATGAAACCATGTTCGTTTGTAGGTTTTCCTGCATATGTAATTATACTCGATCTTGCAAATACACAGTAAAAAGACATTATTCAACTATGCCAAGTCACTAACAATTCCATACATAAATTTCGAGTACAAGTTTAAAAGCCTATAAAATCTTAAGATTTCATCTTGGCTTTTTACTTTTGCAAATGAATCTGCTAATTCTGTCTTATACTGTTTTTTAATAGCTATCTGAAGACTAGCTGGCAATTTTACTATTCAATTATGTACGGGAATCCACTTCACTAAGAATCTGAACATTTTCCCATACTGGTAGCAACTATTAATTCCAAATGGCATCAAAATGCACATTTCAAAATATGTATTGGTACCACCTTCTGTCCTACCCATAAGCCTGTTACTTATGACTCCTCATGAAACTTCCTTTTGAGTGAATCACTTTGACAATATCATGCACGAGTTGAAACTGAAATAAAAAGTCAAAGTTCACTTTTGCCCTGTTAGTTTTGAAGCCAATTTTGAAACTACAATCTGCCTTGTAACAAAGATTTACTAACTTTTCTCAGTTCAAAAGGCTTAAAAATGCATCACTGATGTAATTTAATACCTCTTGGAATAAGATAGCATCTGTAATCCCTGTGGTACAAGACTGTTTACTTCTCTACAATTAGTGGATGCCTCCAAGCTACATTGTTAATATGAACATGGCACTGGGAATGCACCTGCAACTCATCTGCTTGAGAATGAGAAGTTTTTTGCTTTTGCAGTATCCGTACGCTGAAAGGGCAGTGCATCCCTCCCGCACCTCGGACTTCTCTCAGCCAGAGTTCAAGGACATACAATCCTCTGAAGGAGGATTTGATGCCATGGATGCTGAATCAAACAGATCCTATCCCATGGGATGGCATGATGTGGATGTGCATAACATCTTTAAGACTTCCCACCACTTCTTTTTTCCTTTTCAGTAATACCCATGTGCCTGTTCCACTGCAGGCCCTCCCAAAGCAGTAGCCAAACAAGAGAGACAAAGCTGCAAGCCTTAAGAAAGTAGAGACCAAATAATCTAAATTCTCATATACAGTATTTGATCCTGACACGATCATTTGTCTGCCTAGTTTCTCTTTGGAGGACACTTCCACTTCGGGGGGAGAAATCAAGACTGAAAAGTAGAAAGGGATTAGCAGAAACAAGGAGACTGCTATCTATATCCAGCTTCTCCTTCTTTATCTAAGAAGAAATGAGGAAGGAACACCCCAGACCCTGCCTGTTTTCAGAGAGTCAACTCTGCTTCATCTTCATCTTCCTCTCCAGAGACAGGAGAAGCAGATTTTGTAGCAATTCCAACTTTGACATTTTGGTCTTAAGTAGTCAGCAAGATATTTTTAAACACCTGCTTTGTGAATAGAATTATGTTGCTGGCTCCCCAGAACTTTGACGTGAAATGTAAGAACCCCTTCTCCAGCAAGAAAACATTTAAGACAGACACCTAATATTCAGGAAGGTGGCAGGATTCAAGAACAAAATCGAAGTTCCCTACTGCTGCAGTAAGTATCTGGTTGGTTCAGACTGTGCAACTGGTGTATGCAACATTAGTGATTTAACAATACTGCAAGGAAACCTTGCAGATACTACCTTGCTGCTGTGCTCATGCCAGTAAGTATAAAACTGTCCTCTTCCTATCTGGTCAGGGAATCCAGATGTGTAAATGCCAGATGGGGTCTACCGTAGACAACAAGTCTCCTCCTAGCTCAAATTAAACTTTATTCCTTTTCTTTATTTTGATGTAAACACATTTTATTCTCGCTTCATGTTCCTATGGTGATTTGAAGAGAAGGCAGTAATCTGATTGAAAACAGAACTTGTAATATTTCCTATTCCATCCTGAGAAGGATGAAAGCTCTTAAGTTCTTGAAGGCATCTCTCAAACATAATTAATAAATCTATTCTGGCCAGGACAGCAAGATTTAATCTCCAAGTAGCAAAGGTCAGTTTACAGCAGGTGGGAGGCGGAGATAAGGAGACAGAGCCGTCGACTGCAGAGGGAGTTTGTGAGAGAAAATAGCTGGAAACAAATAGGAAACTATAAAATATAAATCCATCCTTGGGAGTGCAAATATGTGAATGGAAAAAGAAAGTATAATCCCTTTAATAGGCACAGTTCTTGCCAAATATCCGTAATTTTGGATGGCTGCAAGAGTCTGCAATTTGGGTGGGGAAAAAAAAGCATGTATAACCTTGACCCCCATGCTGAGCTCAATCTATTGCATCTGCATGATTTTCCCCAAACAAATCCATCATCTGCCCTGCTGGAGCACACTGCTGCACAATGCTGAGAAGTACAGTGGAGAGCCAAGAAGAGTTATTAAGACGGAGATTTCCAGTTGTTTTTTTGTTGGTTTGGGGTTTTGGGGGGTTTTTTTTACATTATAGAAGATTTAGGATCTCCCTTCACTCTTAAGGGAAGGAGGCTGCTGTAAGCGCCTCTGCAGAGTTATGTGAGGGATATCAGCGTGATACGTCCCTTGAGAACCAAACCCATCAATTGCAATAACTGAAAGTACAGGAGGCATCTCCAGCTAACAGGGAGGGATCTGCAGTCAGTGAACAGGTCATTTTGGTTGTTTCTCTGGATCTATGAACGATTAAGGAAGATTGAGACACTTTTTTTACTGATAGGCTTTTTTTGTCCTTGTGCCTCTGCTGACTGGAAGGCATCCAGTTAATATCAACACTTTTTTTGAGCAGCATTAGGTTAAAGATGGAGAAGCTAAAGCCACATTGACAGAAAAATTAGCTACCTAATTTTCATACATTCTCCTTAAAAACTATTGTGCGGCTGACTCCAGAAAGATTAAAAACCTGTGGGGAAGGACCTCAACATGGTACAAGGTTGTATGTGATGCGCTCCCCCCCAATGTGTTTCAGATTCTAGCATGTGACAGATTTGAAATATATAAATGGAAAAGAAAATAAATACTAAAATTAAAAATGTTGCTCTATCATGTTAGTCCAACCCTATGTAAAAATCTTACTGACTCTTAAAGAGACTGGACAGAATTCAGTACCTGAGAAGCAAATAATATATCTAGGTTTTCACTTCTTTTTTGTAAGTGAAATGTCCCTTCCAGTACATTTAAAGTAAAATGTAACTACAAAAGAAGCCACATTTTCAGTGACAACCCAGTAGTACTTAAATACAATACTGAACAGCACATGAGAACTTCAGGATGGCTTAGGACAACCTGGACTCCCAAGTCATAGGCACCAACTTTCAGAACACAACCAGAGGGAGAAAGTTTTGGAAAAAGATACATTTTTCTCACTGGGAAGCTCAGGCTAAAATAATAATCTGTTCCCATTAAGTCAATGTTTTTTTGCTTCTGACTTGAATAGGAATATGATTAAAAGGACTACATCGAAGGAATAGATGAAATCCTGATTAAAAACTGTTTTACTCAAACCTCTTTGCAATAAAAAATTCTCAAACCAGAAAATAAACGTTCTCACAGCACAATGGTTTCAAAAGGGAATGTAAAAAATAGATTTATATAAACTCCATCACTGTATTATATAAGTGTCCTGTATGGCACTATAGACTACTAGTGCAACACCATTATTTTTATAGAAAAACTGTATTTTAAATTAAATTTGTTTTCAAACACTTAATTTTTCAGGTATATGACTTAAATTTGCCACATGCACTACTTCAAAAAAAAAACCTTACCATGGCTATAAATTATTTAGCATGACTTTTTTGATGTTAAGCTTTCTAGTTCAGTCAAATAACTTACTGAAGTTGTCATATGCTACTATGGCGTCAAATTCTGCCCTAAGATCTGCACAGGCATATGCCTAAAAAATTGAACTGCTAAGTCTGACAGTTGGAAAACTGGATGGTATGCTTGCAGCCTGAATTAATTCCCCAGAACACATGTATGTAACTGTAGATCCCTCTGTGTCAAGTTGCTGGATTTTTTTTAGAGGAGTTTAAGCCCAGGTAAGGAATGATTAGCATGTAATTAGCTGAAAAGCCACAGATCTTCAGGCAATCTAGTAAGCATGAATTACTGCCAGCCCTTAGCTAAAACAGCTTGTACAAAAGTCTGTGTGCTGCAGATATGTAACCAACAGGAAATAGTTGTCTGATTGCATGAATTTCAGACATCTTCCAGCTTTCTAACTGATCTGAATGCTACGTCTAGTGCTCAGACGCATCTTCCGTAAAAGACTTATGATCCACAGAAGAAAGGATTTCACTCATTCATCTAAGTATTTTTACACATTTAGTAGATTACCAAACAATTATATTCTTCATTAATTAATCATGCTAGATATGATACGTTCGCCATCTCTATGAA
The DNA here is from genome assembly GCF_000737465.1 of Haliaeetus leucocephalus. NCBI lineage: Eukaryota > Metazoa > Chordata > Aves > Accipitriformes > Accipitridae > Haliaeetus > Haliaeetus leucocephalus. The sequence goes on from NW_010972587.1 coordinate 14,636,517, forward strand.
CAGGTGCGTTCTTATTACAACTACAGTTGGAAATAGATGTTGTAGCTGGCCTGTGGCTTGTTTTGAGTTTCCAGCAGCGGTATGTTTCTTGGAGATAGACTGAGCCTCATTGTAATCTTCTACAGACCATTATCAGGCCAAAGGGCCACAGGAAAACATATTCTTACCAGTTTGAAGGAAACCTAACCGCTTTTCGACCATCAGGTGACACTGAATTAGATCCCTTTTCGTCCCTCAATCAGTATGCATGTAAATAACTCAAAATTAATTGGAATACTTGTGTGAGTAAAAGCATCCATAGGATTATGTGACTGTAGGATTAGACCATACGTAAAAACAATGGCTTTGGTAACATGTCAATATATTTACTAGTACGTACTTTCACATAGTAAATTCAATCTAGACTATCACATACGAGCTATAAATTCTGTTTATAAAAGCAATGTGATATTGGCACATTTAAAGTGTGGCAAAAGTACTTTGAAACATGCTCAAAGATTCAAGAGAAAACGCTTAATTTGTTTTTCTCTTAGATATAACATGCAAAATAAAAATCTACCTTTAAATTTTGGAATTACTTGAATACAGAACAGAATTCCTACTGAACACCAATATAAATGTAAGGGAAATGGAAAACAAACGGGTAGCAGAACATTACAAAAGCAAAAAGGGCACAGTACAGGTAATCACAAGCTGATATCATTTAATTTTGTCATGCTAGAGAAAGGAGTAGGTTTACTAACTTACCCTCATCTTTGCACATGCATCCTGTGTTGACTCTGTGCCTCTTAACTCTTTTACCAGCATAGAACCTAAATACTAAAATAAAAAACCATTAGACTTAATTTAACTAAAATTCCAGAACAGACAAACATCTGCAGAAATGCACTGAAAATGCCTAAAAGACCCATAGTGGTAGCAGTCAACTTAATATATTGCTTTAGAGGTTTTTTTTTTTACTCTGCAGTTCTCTGATAAATCACTTACTTAAACCAGTGTGTTAATCAACCTCTGAAACAGGAATGCACAGCAACAAGTGTATTGAATCGGACAGAGCCCTTTGAAATGGTATCTGAAAGTCTTCTACCTTATCACCTCAGTCACTCAAACGACAAGCAAATACTACAGATTCCATTTTAAAAAAGCCATTTGATTAAAAAATGGGGAATCTGCTTTTTTTAGCTGCCATCTGCCCAACTCATATTGCTCTGTGTGCAATCACGTGGACGTGAAGGCCAGCAGCGATGTTAACCTCTGTGTACACAATCTGTAACTAATTTATGTGCAAATAGCAGAGCCCGATGTCAGCAAACAGAGGAAATAAATCTGAACTGAAAACTGGTTCAAACCATTATTTCTTCCTAAGAAAAGGCTGCCCCTGAACGATTATTTTGAAGCCTTTACTGATCTGAAGGAGGGCTGGGTGAGAAGAAGCAGCAGGGAGCTGGTGCTGGGTCCTGGCTCGGCTCGCTGAAAGCCGCCGTGCTCTCGGAGGAGCCTGCTCATCTCCGAGGATACACAAGGCAGCGAGTGCCCCACTGACACATCCCCTTCCCTACCAGCCTCTTCCTCGCTACGTTTTCTGGCACGTGCGGTTTGAGCCCTTGCGTACCCCGAGAGCAGGCGGCGAGCAGCCTCGTTACTGCTAACAGGGCTGTGCGAGAGCCGCGCTCTCCGTTTCTCCTGGAGATGCTACAGGTGTGCGCATTTGTGGATATGCACAGGTTCGTAGAGCTCTCTGAAAACGGGATGTTTCTGTATTTCTGTATGGTGTCACATGCAAGTCTGGCTTAACTGGGAAAAGAGGACAGCAAGCCACCCCTCCTCTTCTCCTCCCCAGGCAGAGAGCTGTCTCTCTTTGCATTCTCACTGCAGCGCAATGCCACGGCTTCTCTTAAGGCTTCAGCCCTAAGAGAGCAGCACAGGAGTTGAAGAGAAGTCGTGCCACTGGTGAGAACAGGAGCCTCTTCCCCGGGGATGCTGCAGCCCACCACCGCTGCCCGAGCCCTTTCATTCTACCACACTGACTCCCCTTGAAAACAGCCCAAGCTGAGCCAACCAGACAGTGAACCAGCTTCATCTTAAACAAGAACCTATCAAAAATAACTTAGTTTACAGCTAAACGCAAGCTGGAAGTGAACAGAAAGTGTACTGGTTCAGCTCTCTGGTCTCCTGACCTAAATGGAGATATTTC